>NC_084751.1:3826543-4044043 GCF_033978785.1 Entelurus aequoreus
GTTGGAGCATTAGATAATAATAATAACATTGTTATTTTTTAAAAATTATGATTATTGTTAGTAATAATAATGATAGTTGAAGCTTTTTAAGGATTTTTATTAAAACAAACATTCAGGCTCACAATTTGGTGAAATTAAAACATTTGTTACCGATCTACAACAATGCTACCCTTTTAAAGCGTGATTATAATAATAATAATTATTTATTATAATCATAATAAGTATCATTAATATTAATAATAATAATACTATTATTAATTCTGATTACTATAATATTATTATTATTGTTGTTTATATTTGTATATATTTTATTATTAACAGTAATTAATATATATTTTCATTAACAATAGTAATGATTTAAATTATAATATATTAAATAATATTTATTATAACATATAATATATCATATTTGTTTTAATAATCATTATTGTATATTATTTTGAATAGAAAATATAGAAGAAGAAGAATGATAATGGCTCTCAACAAGTATCATTAATATTAATAATAATAATACCAATATTAATACTAAATACTCTAATAATATTATTGTTGTTTTTATTATTTCTATATATTTAATAATTAACAGTAATTAATATATGTTTTTATTATGAATAGTAAAGATTTAAATAATAATAATATTATATTATATAACATTTATTATAACATATAATATATCACATTTGTTTGAATAATTATTATTTTATATTATTTTGAATAGAAAAATATATAATAATGATAATGGCCCTCAACAAGTATCATTAATATTATTGATAATAATACTATTATTAATACTGATTACTATAATCACTCAATCAATCAATCAATGTTTATTTATATAGCCCTAAATCACAAGTGTCTCAAAGGGCTGTACAAGCCACAACGACATCCTCGGTACAGAGCCCACATACGGGCAAGGAAAACTCACCCCAGTGGGACGTCAATGTGAATGACTATGAGAAACCTTGGAGAGGACCGCATATGTGGGTAACCCCCCCCCCCCCCTCTAGGGGAGACCGAAAGCAATGGATGTCGAGTGGGTCTGACATAATATTGTGAAAGTCCAACACATCAGCGAAAGTCCAGTCCATAGTGGGGCCAGCAGGAACCATCCCGAGCGGAGACGGGTCAGCAGCGTAGAGATGTCCCCATCCGATGCACAGGCTAGCGGTCCACCCCGGGTTGGGAGCAGAGTAGAAAAGAAAAGAAAAGAAACGGCAGATCAAGTGGTCTAAAAAGGGGGGTGTATTTAAAGGCTAGAGTATACAAATGAGTTTTAAGATGAGACTTAAATGCTTCTACTGAGGTAGCATCTCTAACTGTTACCGGGAGGGCATTCCATAGTATTGGAGCCCGAATAGAAAACGCTCTATAGCCCGCAGACTTTTTTGGGCTCTGGGAATCACTAATAAGCCGGAGTTCTTTGAACGCAAATTTCTTGCCGGGACATATGGTACAATACAATCGGCAAGATAGGCAGGAGCTTGACCGTGTAGTATTTTATACGTAAGTAGTAAAACCTTAAAGTCGCATCTTAAGTGCACAGGAAGCCAGTGCAGGTGAGCCAGTATAGGCGTAATATGATCAAACTTTCTTGTTTTTGTCAAAAGTCTAGCAAAAGTTAAAGTTAAAGTACCAATGATTGTCACACACACACACTAGGTGTGGTGAAATTTGTCCTCTGCATTTGACCCATCCCCTTGATCACCCCCTGGGAGGTGAGGGGAGCAGTGGGCAGCAGCGTAGCCGCGCCCGGGAATCATTTTTTGGTGATTTAACCCCCAATTCCAACCCTTGACGCTGAGTGTCAAGCAGTGAGGTAATGGGTCCCATTTTTATAGTCTTTGGTATGACCCGGCCGGGGTTTGAACTCACAACCTACCGATCTCAGGGCGGACACTCTAACCACTAGTAGGTAGCCGCATTTCGTACCAACTGTAATCTTTTAATGCTACACATAGGGAGGCCCGAAAATAAAACGTTACAGTAATCGAGACAAGATGTAACGAACGCATGGATAATGATCTCAGCATCGCTTGTGGACAAAATGGAACAAATTTTAGCGATATTACGGAGATGAAAGAAGGCCGTTTTAGTAACACTCTTAATGTGTGACTCAAACGAGAGAGTTGGGTCGAAGATAATACCCAGATTCTTTACCGAGTCGCCTTGTTTAATTGTTTGGTTGTCAAATGTTAAGGTGGTATTATTAAATAGATGTCGGTGTTGAGCAGGACCGATAATCAGCATTTCCGTTTTCTTAGCGTTGAGTTGCAAAAAGTTAGCGGACATCCATTGTTTAATTTCATTAAGACACGCCTCCAGCTGACTACAATCCGGCGTGTTGGTCAGCTTTAGGGGCATGTAGAGTTGAGTGTCATCAGCATAACAGTGAAAGCTAACACCGTATTTGCGTATGATGTCACCTAGCGGCAGCATGTAAATACTAAAGAGTGCAGGGCCAAGAACCGAACCCTGGGGAACTCCGCACGTTACCTTAACATAGTCCGAGGTCACATTGTTATGGGAGACACACTGCATCCTGTCAGTAAGATAAGAGTTAAACCAAGACAAGGCTAAGTCTGACATACCAATACGCGTTTTGATACGCTCTAATAAAATATTATGATGAACAGTATCGAAAGCGGCGCTAAGATCAAGAAGCAGCAACATATGATGATATACTTCCTGTTTATGATATGATGATACTGTCAATGATATGATGATACTGTATGATGTAAATTGTAGGTTGATGCACATCAACACCAAAGAAAAATTAATTAGTGTCTGCTTTCCTCCATCTTTGCTTTATTTTATTATTTGAAAAACATGAACACAACCTGATTATCTTTATTGGTATTACTAGTCATACTACCACTATAACTCCCACCACAAGTTGTTACATAAATGCTATTACTTTTACTTTTGTTGTTACCATTAATACTATGACTACAATGACTACTCTAATTGCTCACCATTACTACCTGTACTATTTGTATTACTCCTGTTTACTACGACGACTAATACTACTATTCAGATTATTTTTACAAATACAGTTATTACTATTACTACATTGCAATGACAAAAAAATACAGTACTATTAGTATTGCAACTCCAACAACTACGACTATTGCTCCTATTACAGTACTACCACTTCTACAAAACCCAAAACCAGTGAAGTTGGCACGTTGTGTAAATGGTAAATAAAAACAGAATACAATGATTTGCTAATCCTTTTCAACCTATAGTCAGTTAAATAGACTGCACAGACAATATATTTAATGTTCGAACTGGAAAACCTTGTTATTTTTTGTAAATACTAGCTCATTTGAAATTTGATGCCTGCAACATGTTTCAAATAAGCTGGCACAAGTAGCAAAAAAGACTGAGAAAGTTGCGGAATGCTCATCAAACACTTATTTGGAACATCCCACAGGTGAACGGGCTAATTGGGAACAGGCGGGTGCCATGATTGGGTATAAAAGCAAAGCTGCCATGAAATGCTCAAGTCATTCACAAACAAGGATGGGGCGAGGGTCACCACCCTGTGAACAAATGCGTGAGCAAATTGTCGAACAGTTTAAGAACAACATTTCTCAACCAGCTATTGCAAGGAATTTAGGGATTTCACCATCTACAGTCCGTAATATCATCAAAAGGTTCAGAGAATCTGGAGAAATCACTGCACGTAAGCGATGATATTACGGACCTTCGATCCCTCAGGTGGTACTGTATCAAAAAGCGACATCAGCGTGTAAAGGATATCACCACATGTGCTCAGGAACACTTCAGACAACCACTGTCAAACTACAGTTGGTCGCTACATCTGTAAGTGCAAGTTAAAACTCTACTATGCAAAGCCAAAGCCATTTATCAACAACACCCTGAAACGCCGCCGGCTTCGCTGGGCCTGAACACATCTAAGATGGATTGACGCAAAGTGGAAAAGTGTTCTGTGCCAACTTTTTTGCAATGTGTTGCTGCCATTGAATTCTAAGTTAATGACTATTTGCAAAACAAATTAAGTTTCTCAGTTGGAACATTAAGTATCTTGTCTTTGCAGTCTATTCAATTGAATATAAGTTGAAAAGGATTTGCAAATCAATTTACACAATGTGCCAACTTCACTGGTTTTGGGGTTTGTACTATTACTCCTACTACTTGTACTAATCCCGCTAGTACTTGTACTCATTACTACTTGTGTGCGATCATGTAGTTAATAAAGATATGACAGAGTACTCTGACAGTGACGTATGCACGTGTAGAAATATGTGACGCTGTCATTTATGGTATGAGCTAACAAATGAAGGTGATCAGTCGCGTGACCTTTGACCCCCCCCCCCCAACATGCGTCACATTGTAACATGCAGCTTGGAACATGTACCACCCACAGCTTCCCGGGCCTTGAACCCTGGCTGACCCTACCACGTCGTACGCCCCCCTTTACTCCCTCTCGCTGAGTGCCATGACAGACGCCAGACAGACAGAAGTGTGTCCAAGGAGTGTTTGTGTGTGTTTATGTTTGTGTGTGTGTGTGTGTGTGCGTGTGTGCGTGCGTGTGTGACTTGAAGTTGAGAGAAAGCCTGCTGTTTGAGTCGTGTGAAGCTGCAGCCGCCAGCTGCACTTCAGAGAGAGAGAAAGTCATAAAGTCCGAGTCAGCATAAATAATATCATAGGGTATAATTCCCTCATTATCATTTATGATGAACATAGGGCAGCATTTAGTCATTGTAAATGTTTTCTACTACTTTACCTCACACTCGATTGTTAATGAAGAGCTTAATAATGCTGTCGTAATGTGTTTGTAAATCACTGACGAAAAGTTATGAATGCTTTATAAACCTTTATAAATGAAGTGGAGCAGCATTTTCTTGTTGTAAATGCTTTGGTACTTTAACGTAATGTTTATATTAATTATTTATGAATAGCCTAGTAATGCTGTTTTTAATACATTCTTAGCAAAAGGTTTGTTACAATATACAATAATGGTACCCTTGTTGAGAGCCGTTATTATTATTCTATAATTTTTATTCAAAATAATATATAATGATAATTATTTAAACAAATATGATGTATTATAGGTTATAATACATTTAATATAATGTCATATTTTTATTATTTATATAATTACTATTCATAATAAAACATATATTAATTACTGCTAACAATAAAATATATACAAATAAAAACAAAAATAATAATATTATAGTAATTAGTATTAATAATAGTATTATTATTAATAATATTGATGATACTTGTTGAGAGCATTATCATTATTATTATTCTATATTTTTTATTCAAAATAATATAGAATAATAATAATTAAAACAAATATGATATATTATGTTATAATAAATTTAATATAATATAATATTTGTATTACTTAAATCATTACTATTCATAATAAAATATATATTAATTACTGTTAATAATAAAATATACACAAATAATAAAAACAACAATAATATTACTATAGTAATTAGTATTCATCATAGTATTATTATTGTTATTAATATTAACGATACTTGTAGAGAGCCATTATCATTCTTCTTATTCTATATGTTTCTATTCAAAATGATATACAATAATTATTAAAACAAATATGATATATTGTATGTTATCATGCATGTTATATAATATATTATTATTTAAATCATTACTATTCATAATACAATATTTATTAATTACTGTTAATAATAAAATATACACAAATAATAAAAACAACAATAATAATATTATAGTAACTAGTGTTAATAATTGTATTATTATTATAAATATTAATGACGATTGTTAAGGGCCATTATCATTATTATTATTATATATTTTTCTAATCAAAATAATATATAATAATGATTATTAAAACAAATATGATATATTATATGTTATAATAAATTGTATATAATATAATATTATTATTATTTATATAATTACTATTCATAATAAAATATCTATTAATTACTGCTAATAATAAAACATATACAAATAATAAAAACAACAATAATAATATTGTGTACAGCAGTGGTTCTCAAACTGTGGTCAACAAATAATTACATTAAAAAAAAAAAAAAAAGTATATAGAGGCATACTGTAATAACTTCAAGAAAATAAAAAAAATAATACATAAATAAATGAACTAAAAGCAGTCATTTTCTCACAATGTGTGAACTTTCTTCTTATAAAATTGGGAACAATTTCTCATATTATTTCTGTTTCTGTAATATTGCAATATTTTCTCGTAAAATGATTACTTTTTTATGTAAAATTATTACTTTTCAATGCAGAATGGTGCCATTTGTCATATAAAATTCTGACGTTCATCACAATATTGCCAATTTTTGTGTTGTTCATGTAAAATAGTGAAATGTTTTGAGTAAAATGATGACTTTAGTCATCATTTTGCGACTGTTATTATAATATGGCCAACATGTTAAAGTTTTCTTATAAAATGTTTTGACTTTTGTCGAGTAAAATTACGACACTTTTCATAAACTTGCCAACATTTGAAGCTTTTCTTGTGAAATTGCGACTGTTATTGAGTAAAATTCCAACTTTTATCATAATATTGCACAAATGTTCAGTTTTTATTGTCAAAATTTGACTTGCGTTGTGTAAAATTACGACTTTTATTATATTACTGCCAAAATTCAAAGTTTTTCTTGTGAAATTGTGACCTTTTTCTTGTGAAATTCCAACTCATTTTTCACAACAAGCTTTTTTATATTTGCATAGTATGTATATATTATTAATGTTGTAAATAAAAATCTTTATATATTTAGAAAGGGTGGTCCTAAGGAGGTAGGCATTTTTCAAAGGCCTCAAGAAGGTAACAAATACAAGAATATATGTGTGTTTGTGTTTGTGTGTGTTTGTGTGTGTGTGTGTGCACGAGTGCTAAAAACAATAAAAGGAGAGTCTTGTAACGACATGTTTCGCAGCTCGCTCCACCGCCGCCATCAAACAGCAGATATGAGAGAAGAAGAACGTTGCTCATTCCTGCAGCCAACTTCCTGTCTTCTTCACTCCTCACCAACATGGCAGAAAGTTACTAGCCTGCTGGCTCTTTACTACACTCTGGAATGTTCCTCAGGCTTTACTCTTTTCTACTTCACTCCAACCTGTCCCACGTGTGCAAGGAGATTGAAGCCAGATTTCTCAGGAGCTCGCCCAGTGACTTTTTTTTGTCCTTTTTTTTAAGTAAATATGTAAAAAACAAACAACAACAAAAAACATTTTTGGCCAATGTTTTGAATGAAAGTGCAGTTAATATATTTTTAAATATAATATTATATAATATTTAAATAATAATAATATTATATTACTTACAATTTATTATAGCATATCATATATCATCTTTGTTTTAATAATTATTATTAAATATTATTCTGAATATAAAAAATAGAATAATGATAATGGCTCTCAACAAGTATCATTAATCTTAACAATAATACTACTATTATTAATAGTAATTACTATAATATTATTGTTGTTCGTATTATTTGTATGTATATATATATATATATATATATATATATATATATATATATATATATATATATATATATATATATATATATATATATATATATATATATATTTTACAAGTAATAATATATATTTTTATTATGAATAGTATTGATTTAAATAATAATAATATTATATTATATAACATTTATTATAACATATACTATATCATATTTGTTTCAATTATTATTATTATATATTATTTTGAATAGAAAAATATAGAAGAAGAATAATGATAATGGATCTCAAGTATCATTAATATTAATAATACTAATATTATAATTATTAGTAATTACTATATTATCATTGTTCGTATTATTTGTATATATATCAGTAATTAATATATATTTTTATTATGAATAGTAATGATTTAAATACTGCGATGAGGTGGCGACTTGTCCAGGGTGTACCCCGCCCACCGCCCGAATGCAGCTGAGATAGGCTCCAGTGACCCCCGCGAGCCCAAAAGGGACAAGCGGTAGAAAATGGATGGATGATTTAAATATTAATAGTATACTATATAACATATATTATAACATATATTTGTTTGAATTATTATTATTATATATTATTTTGAATGGAAAAATATAGAATTATAACAATGATAATGGCTCTCAAGTATCATTAATATTAATAATAATAATGCTATTATTAATAGTAATTACTATAATATTATTGTTGTTTTTATTATTTGGATATATATATTAATAACAGTAATTAATATATATTTTTATTATGAATAGTAATGATTGACAAATATTTGAACAGGTTTGGAATAAAACTGTAATCTGTGTTCTTTGCACAAAAATATTCTAGTCATTTTTATTAATTTGCTAATAAAAACTTTCTAAAATGAGTCAAAATACATTTTTGAAAAAAACATAATTTTTTTTGGCCCATGTTGAGATTGAAAGTGCAGTTATTAACATACACAATTTGTACAAATTCGGAATAAAACGATATATACAAAATATAAAATTATATTATAAATATTCTCGTAAATGTATTAACTCCACACAAAAACTATCTAAAATACTTAAAAAATAAGAAAAAACTTGAAAGTGCAGTTATTTAAGCAAATTTGGAACAAAACTGTTCTTTGCACAAAAAACTTTAGCCATTGTATTAACTCGCTAACAAAAACAGTCTCAAATACATAAAAAAAGAAGAAAAGTTAGGAAAAGTGTAAACGTTTTTTTACCCATGTTGAAATAAAAGTGCTGTTATAAACACACTTTATGAACAAATATGGAATAAAACTGTGATCTTTGTACTTTGTACAAAAAATACGAGCCATCGTATCAACTCGCTAACAAAAATGTCTCAAATACATACTATTTTAAGAAAAAAATAATATTTTTGCCCCAATTTTTTATTTAAACTATGGTTATGACTTTGGAATAAACCTAGGAATCGGGTTTTGGCACACACACATTTTTAGCCACTATATAACTCGCAAACAAAAACAGTCTGAAATACGTAAGAATTGAAGAAAAACATAAATTTTTGGCCCATGTTGAGATTGAAAGTGCAGTTATTAACACACCAAATGTGAACAAATTCGGAATAAAACTGGTTTGTGTTTTCCGCACATGAATGTTCTCGTCATTGGATTAACATGCGAACAAAAACAATCTAAAATATGTCAAACATTGAAGAAAAACTTGGAAGTGCGGTTACTTAAGCAAATTTGAATACAACTGTTTTTTGCACAAAAAACTCTAGCCATTGTATTAACTCACTAACAAAAACAGTCCCAAATACGTAAAAAAAAGAAAAGGAAAAATGAAGAAAAGTGTAACATTTTTGACCCATGTTGAAATAAAAAGTGCTGTTATAAACACACAATCTGAACAAATATGGAATAAAACTGTGAACTAGCTCATTTGGCATTTGATGCCTGCAACTTGTTTCAAAAAAGCTGGCACAAGTGGCAAAAAAGACTGAGAAAGTTGAGGAATGCTCATCAAACACTTATTTGGAACATCCCACAGGTGAACAGGCTAATTGGGAACAGGTGGGTGCCATGATTGGGTATAAAAGCAGCTTCCGTGAAATGCTCAGTCATTCACAAACAAGGATGGGGCGAGGGTCACCAGTATGTGAACAAATGCGTGAGCAAATTGTACAACAGTTTAAGAACAACATTTATCAACCAGCTATTGCAAGGAATTTAGGGATTTCACCATCTACGGGCTGTAATATCATCAAAAGGTTCAGAGAATCTGGAGAAATCACTGCACATAAGCGATGATATTACGGACCTTTGATCCCTCAGGCGGTACTGTATCAAAAAGCGACATTGGTGTGTAAAGGATATCACCACATAGGCTCAGGAACACTTCAGAAAACCACTGTCAGTAACTACAGTTGGTCGCTACATCTGTAAGTGCAAGTTAAAACTACTATGCAAAGCAAAAGCCATTTATCAACAACACCCAGAAACGCCGCCGGCTTCGCTGGGCCCGAGCTCATCTAAGATGGACTGATGCTGCCATTGAATTCTAAGTTAATTTTTTTTTTTTTTTTTAAATGAAGTTTCTCAGTTCGAACATTGAAAAGGATTTGCTAATCATTGTATTCTGTTTTATTTACGATTTAGACAACGTGCCAACGTCACTGGTTTTGGGTTTTGTACACGCTTTACAAGGGTGGCAGCTTAACCCCGGACCTGATCATTTCCACAAATCTATTGTTTGGCTTCAAAGCCAAATAACTTCCTCAGATATCTTTCCAGAATGCATCAGCAGCGTTTGGTCTGAAGCAACATCTGCCAACTCAGCACGATACCTTTGTAAACATGCGATCCAGTCTGGGAGAGCGTCGCATTTGCAAAAAAAACCCAAAAAAACAAGCAATGTGTACAGTTGGCCTTCTCGTTCCACTTCCCGGGTCATAAAGCTGTCTCCTTGTGGGACTTTACATCTGAAAAGTCTGCAACACTTGTGGCCAACGCAAAGAGAGGGAAGAGAAAAGCCTGCAAGAATAGACTAGAATAAAAACAAAATAACCCTTTAAGGATGCATTAGCACAGGGGTGTCAAATTGTTTTCAATGAGGGCCAAATTGCATATGGTTGCCCTCAGAGGGCCGCTTTTAACAATGAGTAATATATGAATATACATGTATAGATATAATACATTAACAATATTTTTTTTTAACTTAAGCTGCAAAAAAAATATTTAAATTTTACTTTAAAAACTGGCAGCTCAGTCACCAGAATTTTACAGTAAAAGCAGTGGGTTTTTTTACAGCATAAAAAAATGGAATACATGGAAAAACAATACCACTGTTTTTAGCGGTAAAATCCAACAGTCAAAATTTTTTTCCCCATAAACTGCCAAGATACCTGTGGCGGTGGGGGCGTGGCTATGGGCGTGGTCACCATGACATCATCGGGTAATTTGCATAATTTACTACAATGATTTGATTTTCTCTAAAAAAGCTCAAAAAATGTATACTTACAAATTAATAATAACAGTTTTGTTTTAAACATCCATCAATCCATCCATCCATTTTACAATATAATTACAACACTTTATGTACATATTTATATACAGATTTGGACAATAAGTTATTCACTGAAATATATTTATTAATTGTGGTTCTTACAAAAAATATATCTTATAAAATATAAAATGTCTCAAAGCTCTGCCCCTTTAATTAGTGCATGCTAAATCATTTAACTTTAGCCTACTACTACAACCATATTATTTACCAGCAACATAAAGTGAAACAGAGGCAGAGGTGTCCTGCCACAGTCAGTAACAAATAAACAGAAAACAGTAGTGGTGGTAGATAGACACAGAGCTTCATCAAACATCTGATCCACTGAAGAAAGAGCTCCAAAAATGTTGAACTTTAGACTGCCATCAGTTTTACTCCCTACACTTAACCATGTGTTTCCTACTGCCTGCAGACTTTGCACCCTTTGTTATATACACATGTTGTGTTTCTAATATAAATACATTTAATAAAGTCAAATACAAATAAGGCAACAAGAGAAGTATCCTACACTTCTCTTTTGTAAAGTAAATCTGAACAGCCGATACGGGCATCTACATCAACTATATGATTTGCCTGAGAAGCTGGAGAGGACAAACAAAAAAAAAAAATTGTTTATTTTTTTTTTAAAAATTGTAAATTTGTGGCGGACGTAATTCTTTCTTGGCGGGCCGCAACAAATAAATGAATGTGTGGGAAACCCTGCGTAAATATTTAAGAAAGAAATTACATTTTGGGTCCCTGTTGAGATTAACAGTGGTTAAGAAAAAAAAAGATCACATTGAAAATAAAGTGATCTCTGTTTTTCGCCCAAAATAATTGAGCCTTGGTATTAAGTGAAATCTGGAGTAGTCTTACTGAAGATGTGAGACAGGCATCAATGTTGCAATGTTTAAATCCAGGCCATGCTGAAAATGCTCCTGAATACTTTTAAAACTTGCGCAAAGATTCTACGATTTACAGAAATATCCACAGGTCAGAAAACATCACAGGACAAATTCCAAACGGCTTGTTTGGCAGAAGTAAGAAGGATTGTTTAATACATTATTTTACACATTTTATAAATCTGCGATGAGGTGGCGACTTGTCCAGGGTGTACCCCGACTTCCGTCCATGTGCAGCTGAGATAGGCTCCAGCAACCCCCGCAACCTCGAACGGGACAAGCGGTAGGAAATGAATGGATGGATGGCATTTTATAAATATAAAGAAAAGTTATATATATATATTTTTTTATAAATGCAACTTTCGGGATACAGCAGATCCCAAATACACATAAGCAGGGACCATCAGGTTATAAAAGGTGGTTTGGAAATAATAGGTCCCCTTTAAAACATCAGTTTTATAGAGGTTCCAATTGTTTACATAGATCGTGGGACAAGGAATTCAGGGATTTCACCATCTACGGTCTGTAATATCATCAAAAGGTTCAGAGAGTCTGGAGAAATCACTGCATGTAAGCGGCAAGGCCAAAAACTGCCCGGGACATTCCATCCCTCAGGCGGTACTGCATCAAAAAGCGACATCAGTGTGTAAAGGATATCACCACATGGGCTCAGGAACACTTCAGAAAACCACTGTCAGTAACTACAGTTGGTCGCTACATCTGTAAGTGCAAGTTAAAACTCTACTATGCAAAGCGAAAGCCATTAAGTAATTCAAGCCATTAAGTATTAAGTAAAATACATCAAAATGTAAGAAAAAAAGCCATTTTGAAATAAGATAAAAGTGTGGTTATAAACACACATTTCAATCAAGTTTCATCAAGTGTTTTTCGCCCAAAAAACTCCAATCATCGTATTACTTTGCGATAAAAAGTACTTAAAGTTTGACAGTAGTTTGTGAATTTTGCTAAATCAACCCACATTTTGGTGTGAAACATCTTTTTTTTTTGGTAAAACGGGAAACAAAAAGTGGTAAAAGACGTGTCAGCGATGCTGATATTCATTTCCATAGTTGCCGTGATGGATCACAGATTACTTTCCCGCAATATTAAAACATATGTGTTCTTGTCTCACATGTGTATCGTAACAATAAAATACTTTTCTATTCTATGTCATGTTAACTCCCCTGCACAGCTGCTTCGACCCCTTGTAAACAACGGGCTAAAGGCTATAAGGTACGCTACGAGCTACTTCGCTAACTTAATCGTGGGTTTTATTACTAACTGGTTCATTGTCAAACACTTTAGACACTGATCCAATTAAAATGCGTTTTTTAGGAAAATGATCCTTTACTTTGTTGGAGGATGGTGAAGCTGTTGTCATACATTAGAAGGCTAAGCTAGATATACAACAACTCGAGCTAACTTTGCTAACGTGTCATTCGCACATTTCAAACCGACAGTTATTACTTACCGTTTCCTTGTCTCCTCCATTGCCAAGATAGTAGGCACCGCCACCGAGCCCGCCATTAAAAGGAGTTTTTCCGAAAATCCATCTTTTTGTGAAGGTTTGTGTTTAGTGAAGCAGGACTCTCAGAGCTTCACAGGTAAAATTCAAGCAACAGAGCTGCCAGTTTGTTTGTTTTTTACTGTAAAATCTTGTTTTAATGTTTTTATTGTTTTTTTTTTATGTTTTAGTGTCTTACTGTATATGGAAAAAAACAAGCAAAGCAAAAATATTTTTAAAAAAAAAATAAATAAATACTATTGGCTATAGCAATAGTAGAACATGTAATAGTATAAGTAATAACTGTAGTATCAATACAGTAGTATCAGAAAGGAATATAGTATTAATATTAAGTAGGGAATCAGTAATTGTAGATATTGTGATAAAAGTAGTACAGTGATAGTAAACATTGTACTATTGTAGTTGTGGGAGAAAACACCTATTAATGTAGTATTAGTAGCAATAATAATGTCATTATCTATATCAAATAAAATAATATAGTAGTTGGAGTCACATTTAAGTTTTTATGGTGGTAAAAGTCAGAAATAATACATTGCTTTAAAACTAGTTGTAGTTGAAGTGAAAGTTGTATTGTAATAGTCATAGTAAAACAGTGGTATTAATATATTAGTATCAGAAGTAGTAAAAGTTGTAGTAGTCAGTAGCAACAGTCAGCTGTAATACATGACTGCAAAGTAGTAGTTGGAGTAATAGTAGTATTGGTAATTGTTACAGCAATTGTTGCCAATGTAACAGTAATATTAGTATTAAAGTCATAAAGTAGTATCAATACATTCATTTCACAAATAGTCAGAAGTAGTAGTAGTATTTATAGTAATAGTAGGTAGTAAGAGTCAGCTATAATATGTTGCTGTAGAAGTATTTGAAGTAATAGTAGTATTGGTAATAGTTTCAGTGTAGTGGATTGTCCAAAGCTTAAACAGCAACAAAAGTGCATTTAGTACAAGAAGTTTATTTACTCATAGTCAAAAGTGCATAAGTTGGATTGTTTTGTCCCTGCAAACAAACGGCCGTCCTCCGGAGGACACACAAAAAGCAATCTCTCTCGAGTCCTGGTCTCCTGGGCATTTTTATCTGTTTCTTCATGCGTCTTTTTTCCTTGAGCGTCATGATTTTGTGGTCTTCGACATGTTTGTTTTGCAACATCCTTGAATCCCTTAATCATACTTAGACAATCAAAACATTCTGTAGACAGGTTGGCACGACTTAATATTCACTTTTGTCCCACACCCGGTCCATTCAATGGCACAGAATAGAAGAGAAATTAAATGAGCGTACATTCTCGACAGACATGAAATATAGTTCAAAGGTCAGAAATTCTACTACATCAGCGATTGTTGGGAATGTAACAGTAATATTAGTATGAAAGTGATTATACCGTAGTTCTACAAATAGTAAGAATAGCTAGTATTAGTAGTAACAGTATTAGGTAGTAATAGTCAGCTATTGCTGTAAATGTAGTAGTAGTTGTAATTGGTAGTATTGGTAATTGTTATAGCAACTGTTGCAAATGTAACAGGGATAGTAGTTTTAAAAATACTAATATTAGAAATAGTAATAACAAGTAGTAAGAAAACTAATATTTTTCCATATTTTTTTATTTAAAGTACGATCATAACTTTGGAATAAACCTGGGATTTGGGTTTTTGCACACAAAAAACTTCAGCCACTGTATAACTCGCAAACAAAAGCAGTCTAAAATACGTAAGAATTGAAGAAAAACTTACATTTTTGGCCCATGTTGAGATTGAAAGTGCCGTTAACACACAATATTTCAACAAATTTGGAATAAAATTGATTTGTGTTTTCCGCATAAAAATATTCTCGTCATTGGATTAATTCGCTAAACAAAAACAGTCTCAAATTTGTAAAAAAAAATTAAGAAAAGTGTAACATTTTTGACTCACGTTGAAATAAAAAGTGCAGTCATAAACACACAATTTTAACAAATACAAAATAAAACTGCACAAAATAACTAGCCATGGTTGTAACTCGCTTACAAAAACAGTTTTAGAATAAAACTGTGATTTGGGTTTTTGCACACAAAAAATGTCATCCATTGTATAACTTGCAAACAAAAACAGTATAAAATATGTAAAAATTTAAGAAAAATGTACATCTTTGGCCAATGTTGAGAATCAAAGTGCAGTTATTAACACACAACATTGTAACACTGATCAAGTGTTCTTAGCGCACACACACAAAAACTGTAGCTATTGTATTAATCAGCTAAACAAAACTGTCTAAAATATGTAAATATTTAAGAAAAAAAATACATTTTGAGATCAACAGTAGTTGCAAATATAAAAGTAAGATGAGTAATAATATTAGTAACAACAAGAGTAAGATAAGTAATTGCCGTATAGTAGTACTAGTAATAATAGGAGTATTAATTGTTGTTATGTTAATAAGTCATGAATAATCCTTCTATAAATAATTGATATAGTACAAGTAAATACTGTGTATACATTATGTCATCTCCTGTACAACTACAGAAATACATCCTTAAACAACAATGGATCATTTTTGATGCACCTCTCACATAATGACACATTTTCCACTTGTGTGTGCACTCGCGTGTGTGTGTGTGTGTGTGTGTGTGTGTGTGTGTGTGTGTGTGTGTGTGTGTGTGTGTGTGTGTGTGTGTGTGTGTGTGTAGAAAGCATATGAAGGCAATCAAAGGTTCCATACTAAATAAATCAAAGCACTGTGTAATTACTCCCAAAACAACAAAACACGTATCCAACCAACGTGTTTCTTTTTTTTCATACTAACACACACACACACTTTCTTGTATTTGTTACCTTCTTGAGACCTCCGAAAAATGCCTCCCTCTTTAGGACCACCCTTTCTAGATATATAAAGATTTGTATTCACAACATTAATAATATATACATACTATGCTAATATAAAAAAAGTTGTTGTGAAAAATGAGTTGGAATTTCACAAGAAAAAGGTCACAATTTCACAAGAAAAATAATTGTGGCAGTATGATAATTAAAGTCGTCATTTTACTCAACGCAAGTCCAAATTTTACAAGAAAAAGTGAACATTTGTGCAATATTATGATAAAAGTTGGAATTGTACTCAATAACTGTCGCAATTTTACAAGAAAAGCTTAACATTTGGACAATTTTATGAAAATAGTCGTAATTTTACTTGACAAAAAGTCACAATTTTATAAGCAAACTTTAACATTTTGGCAATATTATAATAATAATCGGAATTTTACTTGGCAAAATTATGACAAAAGTCATCATTTTAGTCAAAAAATGTAACTATTTCACAAGAACAACAACAAAATTGGCAGTATTGTAATAAAAGTCAGAATTGTATATGACAAATGTCCCCAATTTGCATTAAAAAGTAATAGTGTTACATAAAAAAGTAATCATTTTACGAGAAAATATTGCAAAATTACAGAAACAGAAAGAATATGAGAAATTGTTCCCAGTATTCACCTGGCGGGTTTTTTCGGGGATGAATAGGGAAGTCCTTTAGCTGCCGTCTTGTTTTATCATATATTGCTGCCTTTTCACCTGTCAATGTTTACTTTTGTATGCACATTAAATCAACTAAAAATCCTGACTTTGGAGCAATGTTCACGGACTCTACTATTTGGCTCTCTTTTAGATGCAATGGTTTTCCGTATTGGGACCATGATTTCAGTCCTAATATAGAAGGTACTTTTCCTTGTTGATGTCTCAAGAAGGGCAAAAATACAAGAACACACACACACCCACACACACATTCTTGTATTTGTTACCTTCTTGAGACCGGCGAAAAATGCCTACCTCTTTAGGACCACCCTTTCTAAATATACAAAGATCTGTATCCACAACATTAATAATCTATACATACTATGCGAATATAAAAAAGCTCGTTGTGAAAATTTTGTTGGAATTTCACAAGAAAAAGGTCACAATTTCACAAGAAACATTTAGAATTTTGGCAGTACTATAATAAAAGTCGTAATTTTACTCAAAGCAAGTCAAATTTTACAAAAAAACCTGAACATTTGTGCAATATTATGATAAAATTTGGAATTTTACTCAATAACAGTCGCAATTTTACAAGCAAAGCTTAAAATAATGGCAATTTTACGAAAAGAGTCGTAATTTTACTCGACAAAAGTCACAACTTTATAAGACAACTTAAAAATGTTGGCAATATCATAATAGTAATCGGAAATTTTACTTGGCAAAATTATGACAAAAGTCATCATTTTACTCAAATAATGTCACTATTTTACAAGAACAACAAAAAAAAGTGGCTACATTGTGATAAAAGTTTGAATTTTATATGACAAATGTCACCATTTTGCGTTAAAAAGTGATAATTTTACATAAAAAAGTAATAATTTTACGAAAAATATTGCAATCATCAATCTTTATTGCAGACCTTAAGATCCATTACACACATACAAACACAATACAACACATTAAAAACAAAACAATAAAACATTAAAAACAAAACATTAAAAACAAAACAATAAAACATTAAAAACAAAACAATAAAACATTACAAACAAAACAATAAAACATTTAAAACAAAACAATAAGACATAAAGCCCAAATGTCAGTTTCTGACATAAAAACATGTGTGCCTATGGTTCCACAGTCCAGATGAGTACCTAACAGAACTGCGGCCAGGGTCCGTTATCACAGTGATTATCGGTATGTCATTTTCAGACTCAGATGCAATATTACAGAAACAGAAACAATATGAGGAATACTTCCCAATTTTATAAGAAAAAAGTTGACACATTATGAGAAAAAGACGGTGTATAGTTTTTTTTTGTTGTTGACTTGTTTGTTTGTAATTTATTTTCTTCAAGTTATTACAGTATGTCTCTATATACATATTTATTTTATTAATTTCGGCCAAAGGGGGCGCATTTCAATTTCTTACACACACTTGTTATTTCATATGTTGGCCAGACGGGGAGCACTTTTTAAACTGACGAATTTGAAAAATCCCTCCTTTTTGGGGCCACCCTAATTTTGATAGATTTCACCACCAGGGGTGCAAATGAGACATTCTCTATTAGATGCAATGGTTTTCCGTATTGGGACCATGATTTATGTCATCACTTATTTACACCTCCTCGTATGGAAGCTACTTTTCCTTGTTGATGTCTCATGAAGGGTAGAAATACAAGAACACACACACACACAAGTTTACTTGGCAAAATTATGACAGTTTGAAAAATCCCTCCTTTTTTGGACTACCCTAATTTTGATAGATTTCACCACCAGGGGTGCATAGGAGATCACTATTTTTTGTTTTTTTGTAATGTGTTTAAGGCCGATGACAAACGAGTTACGGACCACAGATGCCGCACTTTGGTTAACCCAGCTGTAGAAGCTAACTGTTTAAGTCCACTATAGTCTTAGTACCGTAGTGTATTTGTTCATCCTATGGTCACACATGGGACGCGGGTTGTCTTACGTCAGCATCGGAAGTCGTAAAATCAGCTGTTCACCTGCCGGGTTTTTTCGGGGATGAATAGGGAAGTCCTTCTTTAGCTGCCGCCTTGTTTTATCATATATTGCTGCCTTTGCACCTGTCAATGTTTGCTTTTGTATGCACATTAAATCAACTAAAAATCCTGACTTTGGAGCAATGTTCACGGACTCTACTATTTGGCTCTCTATTAGATGCAATGGTTTTCCGTATTGGGACCATGATTTCGGTACTGATATAGAAGGTACTTTTCCTTGTTGATGTCTCAAGAAGGGCAGAAATACAAGAACACACACACACACAAACACACACAGTCACATTCTTGTATTTGTTACCTTCTTGAGACGGTGAAAAATGCCTACCTCTTTAGGACCACCCTTTCTAAATATATAAAGATCTGTATCTACAACATTAATAATATATACATACTAAGCGAATATAAAAAAGCTTGTTGTGAAAAATTTGTTGGAATTTCACAAGAAAAAGGTCACAATTTCACAAGAAACATTTAGAATTTTGGCAGTATTATAATAAAAGTCGTAATTTTACTCAATGCAAGTCAAATTTTACAAGAAAAACTGAACATTTGTGCAATATTATGGTAAAAGTTGGAATTTTACTCAATAACAGTCGCAATTTTACAAGCAAAGCATAAAATAATGGCAATTTTACGAAAAGAGTCGTAATTTTACTCGACAAAAGTCACAACTTTATAAGAAAACTTAAAAATGTTGGCAATATCATAATAGTAATCGGAAATTTTACTTGGCAAAATTATGACAAAAGTCATAATTTTACTCAAATAATGTCACTATTTTACAAGAACAACAAAAAAATGGCAACATTGTGATAAAAGTCAGAATTTTATATGACAAATGTCACCATTTTGCGTTAAAAAGTGATCATTTTACATAAAAAAGTTATAATTTTACGAAAACATATTGCACTATTACAGAAACAGAAAGAATATGAGAAATTGTTCCCAATGTTCACCTGGCGGGTTTTTTTCGGGGATGAATAGGGAAGTCCTTCTTTAGCTGCCGCCTTGTTTTATCATATATTGCTGCCTTTGCACCTGTCAATGTTTACTTTTGTATGCACATTAAATCAACTAAAAATCCTGACTTTGGAGCAATGTTCACGGACTCTACTATTTGGCTCTCTATTAGATGCAATGGTTTTCCGTATTGGGACCATGATTTCGGTACTGATATAGAAGGTACTTTTCCTTGTTGATGTCTCAAGAAGGGCAGAAATACAAGAACACACACAAACACACACAGTCATATTCTTGTATTTGTTACCTTCTTGAGACGGTGAAAAATGCCTACCTCTTTAGGACCACCCTTTCTAAATATATAAAGATCTGTATCTACAACATTAATAATATATACATACTAAGCGAATATAAAAAAGCTTGTTGTGAAAAATGTGTTGGAATTTCACAAGAAAAAGGTCACAATTTCACAAGAAACATTTAGAATTTTGGCAGTATTATAATAAAAGTTGTAATTTTACTCAATGCAAGTCAAATTTTACAAGAAAAACTGAACATTTGTGCAATATTATGATAAAAGTTGGAATTTTACTCAATAACAGTCGCAATTTTACAAGCAAAGCATAAAATAATGGCAATTTTACGAAAAGAGTCGTAATTTTACTCGACAAAAGTCACAACTTTATAAGAAAACTTAAAAATGTTGGCAATATCATAACAGTAATCGGAAATTTTACTTGGCAAAATTATGACAGAAGTCATAATTTTACTCAAATAATGTCACTATTTTACAAGAACAACAAAAAAATGGCAACATTGTGATAAAAGTCAAAATTTTATATGACAAATGTCACCATTTTGCGTTAAAAAGTGATCATTTTACATAAAAAAGTTATAATTTCGCGAAAACATATTGCACTATTACAGAAACAGAAAGAATATGAGAAATTGTTCCCAATGTTCACCTGGCGGGTTTTTTTCGGGGATGAATAGGGAAGTCCTTTAGCTGCCGCCTTGTTTTATCATATATTGCTGCCTTTGCACCTGTCAATGTTTACTTTTGTATGCACATTAAATCAACTAAAAATCCTGACTTTGGAGCAATGTTCACAGACTCTAGTATTTGGCTCTCTATTAGATGCAATGGTTTTCCGTATTGGGACCATGATTTCGGTCCTGATATAGAAGGTACTTTTCCTTGTTGATGTCTCAAGAAGGGCAGAAATACAAGAACACAAACACACACAGTCATATTCTTGTATTTGTTACCTTCTTGAGACGGTGAAAAATGCCTACCTCTTTAGGACCACCCTTTCTAAATATATAAAGATCTGTATCTACAACATTAATAATATATACATACTAAGCGAATATAAAAAAGCTTGTTGTGAAAAATGTGTTGGAATTTCACAAGAAAAAGGTCACAATTTCACAAGAAACATTTAGAATTTTGGCAGTATTATAATAAAAGTTGTAATTTTACTCAAAGCAAGTCAAATTTTACAAGAAAAACTGAACATTTGTGCAATATTATGATAAAAGTTGGAATTTTACTCAATAACAGTCGCAATTTTACAAGCAAGGCATAAAATAATGGCAATTTTACGAAAAGAGTCGTAATTTTACTCGACAAAAGTCACAACTTTATAAGAAAACTTAAACATTTTGGCAATATCATAACAGTAATCGGAAATTTTACTTGGAAAAATTATGACAGAAGTCATAATTTTACTCAAATAATGTCACTATTTTACAAGAACAACAAAAAAATGGCAGCATTGTGATAAAAGCCAGAATTTTAAATGACAAATGTCACCATTTTGCGTTAAAAAGTGATCATTTTACATAAAAAAGTTATAATTTTACGAAAACATATTGCACTATTACAGAAACAGAAAGAATATGAGAAATTGTTCCCAATGTTCACCTGGCGGGTTTTTTTCGGGGATGAATAGGGAAGTCCTTCTTTAGCTGCCGCCTTGTTTTATCATATATTGCTGCCTTTGCACCTGTCAATGTTTACTTTTGTATGCACATTAAATCAACTAAAAATCCTGACTTTGGAGCAATGTTCACGGACTCTACTATTTGGCTCTCTATTAGATGCAATGGTTTTCCGTATTGGGACCATGATTTCGGTCCTGATATAGAAGGTACTTTTCCTTGTTGATGTCTCAAGAAGGTCAGAAATACAAGAACACACACACACACACACACACACACACACACACACACACACACACACACATTCTTGTATTTGTTACATTCCCGAGACCGGAGAAAAATGCCTACCTCTTTAGGACCACCCTTTCCAGATATATAAAGATTTGTATCTATAAAATTAATGATATATACATACTATGCTAATATAAAAAAGCTTGTTGTGAAAAATGAATTGGAATTTCACAAGAACAAGGTCACAATTTCACAATAAAAACTGTATTATAATTAAAGTCGTAATTTTACTCAATGCAAGTCAAATTTTACAAGAAAAACTGAACATTTGTGCAATATTATGATAAAAGTTGGAATTTTACTCAATAACAGTCGCAATTTTACAAGCAAAGCATAAAATAATGGCAATTTTACGAAAAGAGTCGTAATTTTACTCGACAAAAGTCACAACTTTATAAGAAAACTTAAAAATGTTGGCAATATCATAACAGTAATCGGAAATTTTACTTGGCAAAATTATGACAGAAGTCATAATTTTACTCAAATAATGTCACTATTTTACAAGAACAACAAAAAAATGGCAACATTGTGATAAAAGCCAGAATTTTATATGACAAATGTCACCATTTTGCGTTAAAAAGTGATCATTTTACATAAAAAAGTTATAATTTCACGAAAACATATTGCACTATTACAGAAACAGAAAGAATATGAGAAATTGTTCCCAATGTTCACCTGGCGGGGTTTTTCGGGGATGAATAGGGAAGTCCTTCTTTAGCTGCCGTCTTGTTTTATCATATATTGCTGCCTTTGCACCTGTCAATGTTTACTTTTGTATGCACATTAAATCAACTAAAAATCCTGACTTTGGAGCAATGTTCACGGACTCTACTATTTGGCTCTCTATTAGATGCAATGGTTTTCCGTATTGGGACCATGATTTCGGTCCTGATATAGAAGGTACTTTTCTTTGTTGATGTTTCAAGAAGGGCAAAAATACAAGAACACACACACACACACACACACACACACACACACACACACACACACACACACACACACACACACACACACACAATTATTCTTGTATTTGTTACCTTCTTGAGACCGGCGAAAAATGCCTACCTCTTTAGGACCACCCTTTCTAAATATATAAAGATCTGTATCTACAACATTAATAATATATACATACTAAGCGAATATAAAAAAGCTTGTTGTGAAAAATGTGTTGGAATTTCACAAGAAAAAGGTCACAATTTCACAAGAAACATTTAGAATTTTGGCAGTATTATAATAAAAGTTGTAATTTTACTCAAAGCAAGTCAAATTTTACAAGAAAAACTGAACATTTGTGCAATATTATGATAAAAGTTGGAATTTTACTCAATAACAGTCGCAATTTTACAAGCAAGGCATAAAATAATGGCAATTTTACGAAAAGAGTCGTAATTTTACTCGACAAAAGTCACAACTTTATAAGAAAACTTAAACATTTTGGCAATATCATAACAGTAATCGGAAATTTTACTTGGAAAAATTATGACAGAAGTCATAATTTTACTCAAATAATGTCACTATTTTACAAGAACAACAAAAAAATGGCAGCATTGTGATAAAAGCCAGAATTTTAAATGACAAATGTCACCATTTTGCGTTAAAAAGTGATCATTTTACATAAAAAAGTTATAATTTTACGAAAACATATTGCACTATTACAGAAACAGAAAGAATATGAGAAATTGTTCCCAATGTTCACCTGGCGGGGTTTTTTCGGGGATGAATAGGGAAGTCCTTCTTTAGCTGCCGCCTTGTTTTATCATATATTGCTGCCTTTGCACCTGTCAATGTTTACTTTTGTATGCACATTAAATCAACTAAAAATCCTGACTTTGGAGCAATGTTCACGGACTCTACTATTTGGCTCTCTATTAGATGCAATGGTTTTCCGTATTGGGACCATGATTTCGGTCCTGATATAGAAGGTACTTTTCCTTGTTGATGTCTCAAGAAGGTCAGAAATACAAGAACACACACACACACACACACACACACACACACACACACACACACACACACACACACACACATTCTTGTATTTGTTACATTCCCGAGACCGGAGAAAAATGCCTACCTCTTTAGGACCACCCTTTCCAGATATATAAAGATTTGTATCTATAAAATTAATGATATATACATACTATGCTAATATAAAAAAGCTTGTTGTGAAAAATGAATTGGAATTTCACAAGAACAAGGTCACAATTTCACAATAAAAACTGTATTATAATTAAAGTCGTAATTTTACTCAATGCAAGTCAAATTTTACAAGAAAAACTGAACATTTGTGCAATATTATGATAAAAGTTGGAATTTTACTCAATAACAGTCGCAATTTTACAAGCAAAGCATAAAATAATGGCAATTTTACGAAAAGAGTCGTAATTTTACTCGACAAAAGTCACAACTTTATAAGAAAACTTAAAAATGTTGGCAATATCATAACAGTAATCGGAAATTTTACTTGGCAAAATTATGACAGAAGTCATAATTTTACTCAAATAATGTCACTATTTTACAAGAACAACAAAAAAATGGCAACATTGTGATAAAAGCCAGAATTTTATATGACAAATGTCACCATTTTGCGTTAAAAAGTGATCATTTTACATAAAAAAGTTATAATTTCACGAAAACATATTGCACTATTACAGAAACAGAAAGAATATGAGAAATTGTTCCCAATGTTCACCTGGCGGGGTTTTTCGGGGATGAATAGGGAAGTCCTTCTTTAGCTGCCGTCTTGTTTTATCATATATTGCTGCCTTTGCACCTGTCAATGTTTACTTTTGTATGCACATTAAATCAACTAAAAATCCTGACTTTGGAGCAATGTTCACGGACTCTACTATTTGGCTCTCTATTAGATGCAATGGTTTTCCGTATTGGGACCATGATTTCGGTCCTGATATAGAAGGTACTTTTCTTTGTTGATGTTTCAAGAAGGGCAAAAATACAAGAACACACACACACACACACACACACACACACACACACACACACACACACACACACACACACACACACACACACACACACACACACACACACACACACACACACACACACACAATTATTCTTGTATTTGTTACCTTCTTGAGACCGGCGAAAAATGCCTACCTCTTTAGGACCACCCTTTCTAAATATATAAAGATCTGTATCTACAACATTAATAATATATACATACTATGCGAATATAAAAAAGCTTGTTGTGAAAAATTAGTTGGAATTTCACAAGAAAAAGGTCACAATTTCACAAGAAAAATTTAGAATTTTGGCAGTATTATAATAAAAGTCCTAATTTTACTCAACGCAAGTAAAATTTTACAGGAAAAACTGAACATTTGTGCAATACTATGATAAAATTTGGAATTTTACTCATTAACAGTCGCAATTTTACAAGCAATGCATAAAATAATGGCAATTTTACGAAAAGAGTCGTAATTTTACTCGACAAAAGTCACAACTTTATAAGAAAACTTAAACATTTTGGCAATATCATAACAGTAATCGGAAATTTTACTTGGCAAAATTATGACAGAAGTCATAATTTTACTCAAATAATGTCACTATTTTACAAGAACAACAAAAAAATGGCAGCATTGTGATAAAAGCCAGAATTTTATATGACAAATGTCACCATTTTGCGTTAAAAAGTGATCATTTTACATAAAAAAGTTATAATTTTACGAAAACATATTGCACTATTACAGAAACAGAAAGAATATGAGAAATTGTTCCCAATGTTCACCTGGCGGGTTTTTTTCGGGGATGAATAGGGAAGTCCTTCTTTAGCTGCCGCCTTGTTTTATCATATATTGCTGCCTTTGCACCTGTCAATGTTTACTTTTGTATGCACATTAAATCAACTAAAAATCCTGACTTTGGAGCAATGTTCACGGACTCTAGTATTTGGCTCTCTATTAGATGCAATGGTTTTCCGTATTGGGACTATGATTTCGGTCCTAACTTTTGCACCGGTCTTCATATAGAAGGTACTTTTCCTTGTTGATGTTTCAAGAAGGGTAGAAATACAAGAACACACACGAACACACACACACACACTGGACTTGTTGTTCCTTGGCCTACGCCAAGAAGCAACGCGCCATCGCAGAGAGAAAAAGGATTCCCACTTGGCGATGGAGATGAGGCCTATCAACGCCTCTGACATGGAAAACATGGCCTCTTCACGCTCATTGTTTCATTACGCCATTAATGGCTGTCTTGGCCTGATTATCATGACGAGACACGCAGCTGTCACACACACACACACACACACACACACACACACACACTGGGTGATTATACATTGTGTATCACCTGGCAACCGCAGAGTTTTCTCTTTTCGGGCCTTTTGTTCATCAGTACACACTGTGCTTCCTGCTAATGATTATATGGAAGTATTACTGTAGACACTAAGGTACAAGCGATTACCTTTTGCACGCATGTGTACAATAATATTGAAATGAAGAATAGCCTGTATAAAAATCATGTATTTTTATATCCTATTTGTTCCATTTTAACTGCAACAAATAGATGTAAACAATACAAACAGACTGAAGATATTGCGATTATATTGAAAATACTACTACTGTACAGTAACAGTGTGATTATCAGGCATGTGATTTTTCCGTCTAAAGTCGGAATTCCGTCTTTTTTAATCTCGGGGGGGAAAAAAAATTATCTCCCGTTTTTTCCGTTTTTTTTCCGACCCTAAATCAAGATTCGAGACGTAGTTTATATTACGCCGTAGTTGATTGGTCGATATGTTCCTTGTGACCAATCAGGACATCTGTTATGAATGATGACGTTAATAACGTCATCATTCATAATGGTTACTACGGCCATTTTCCATATGTAAACAATGTCGGTTCTCGAGAGAAAGGACGCTTTACGAGTAAAAGAAATTGATAAACATGTCAAAAATAAGTTTCGACGGGACTGGATGGAAAGGGAAATCACTGATACTGTTGGGAAGAAGAAAGTTACGACTTTGTTCGGAAAATCGATCGTCTCGGAAAGGTTTTGTGCACGTGGTGTCATGATAATATTGACTATGGATCACGAGGTTTCAAGGCTTTGGAAGTACATGCGAAACGCCAAAAACATATGAAACAACTTGAAGCAAGGAAAACAAACTTTTCACTAGCTGGTACTTTTGGATGTCAACCGAAAGTGAGCAAACCTTACGGACTTCATCTTTTGTTTACATCGACAACTGCCGTAGACATAGAGAGGAAAGATCCACCCACAACGCACTTCAGTTGCAGACAGGGTTGTTAATAATGAGGTAAGCTAAAAAAATATTTGCTTGCGAAATACGCATGTTTGTTTGAAATATTAACCAATTATTGCTTAGCGAAATATAAATGGGTTTTTCTAAAAATAAAAAGCCACGTGAAAATATATTATGAAATTACAGAAATTCAAAGAGTCGCATTATTGATTCCAGTTAATTTATTTGAAATAAATTTGCATATAATACTATTTTGTAATATTAAGTTCTTATGTAGTCTGTTGAAACTATTGTCAGTGGTGTAACACTCTTGAAGGTAAATATTTTCACACTTGTTTCATGCAATATGTCAGTGTCCTCACATTATTATTATTTCCTATTTTCAAATATGAGTAAACAATACTAAACATGTTTAATTATTGTCATAAATGTATATCCTATTTTGGCGAAAAGAACGAAATGTTTACATTACATGAACTGAAGTAATGTGGTAATACTGTAAATAAACTGTAGATAATAACACGGATCAATGTGACACCTGTGGATGTGAAATGAACACAAGATGTAAATATTAGTGACTAAATACTGTTGGGACTGAACCATATACAGTGATTCATTAGGATCATTGGGTTATGTATGTTCTATTAATGATGTTTTCATGTCTTTAAACACTCAAATATTTTCTTCAAATGGTGCTGTCTTTGTTCATTTTAGCATGTTAAAT
Source organism: Entelurus aequoreus (assembly GCF_033978785.1). Classification (NCBI taxonomy): domain Eukaryota; kingdom Metazoa; phylum Chordata; class Actinopteri; order Syngnathiformes; family Syngnathidae; genus Entelurus; species Entelurus aequoreus. Next base: position 3,854,629 of record NC_084751.1, read on the forward strand.
TGGTGAAAAATATCATCAGTACTGATTAACTACAGTAATTCAAGTAGTGGTAGTAGTAATAGTAGTTTGAGTAATAATTATACTACCCTATTGTACATTAATGGTAATAGTTATAGTAGAACAGACAACATAGTAACGACAATACTTCTAAAAGTAAGAACTGTAGTAATGGGAGTAGTAGAAGTATGTATTGGCACTCGGCATCAAGGGTTGGAATTGGGGGTTAAATCACCAAAAATGATTCCCGGGCGTGGCCACCGCTACTGCTCCGCTCACCTCCCCGGGGGTGATCAAGGGTGATGGGTCAAATGCAGAGAATAATTTCACCACACCTCGTGTGTGTGTGACTATCAGTGGTACTTTAACTTTAACTTTATTAGTTGGCGGTGGGAGTAGTGTGTTTGTACAATCATAGTACTGACATATAGGGATGATGTTTGATAAGGAATTATCGAGTTCGAGCCTATTATCGAATCCTCTTATCGAACCGATTCCTTATCGATTCTCTTATCGAGTCCAGATAGGTTGTTGTACCGGTATATGGAAAAAAACACACAATATTTGGTTTAACAAAAGCTCACTTTTATTATATAATGAAAAAATAAAATCTAATAAATAAATAAATATTGACTGTACCCACCTAAAAAAATAAAATAAAATAAATAAATATTGACTGTTGTTACCAAAGTATATTAAGTGGGATTTTTCAGAGAAACAAATATATACAGTAACACAAAAATAACCTGTCTCTGTGATCACTATAGGTGTATAAATAATAATATAGTGTTAAATAAAATCAGTCCCTTGGGCACAAAACTGAAAATAATACAGCTCTCCAAAAAGTGCACTTCTGCTGCTATTGGAACATAACTGTTTGTTATGATGCTTTGACATTTTTGCACTTTATTTCTTTATTGAAAGAAAATTCTATGAAGAGAAAAGTTGTTTGCAAATGTGGTTACAATGCTAAAAAATGAAAAGTTAAAGCTAAAAAAAGAAATACACTTTATTGAGTTAACATTATTTCTTTATAGGGGGAAAAATGTTATGAGCTAGAGAATATAACAACTACACTACCCAGCATGCAACGGGAGTTACGAGCATGCGCGGTAGCCCCGACGTTTACTTTCACGCTGTGAAAGTAAACGTCAAGAACTCAGCCAACACGCCTCGTCTGCATTATTTATAATTAGACAGACAACACATATACAGTGTGATTTTGTTTTGTTTACAAGGAAAGAAAAACAAAAGTTAAAAAAGGGAGATATGTTGTATATATGTATGTGCTGCGGTTGTTTTAAGAATGTTGCGACAGCTGCCGTAAAGGAGGTGCGTTGCTAGCCTGGTTGCTATGTTTCCGGTTGGTCGTAAAAGTGTTCTTCATGTGTTTTACCCTGCTAAAATCTCTCAGTAAAGTTATTCGATGGATTATAGCTTTTGTTTTGAACTTTATTACACCTTGGAGCGCTTTTTCCCGTCCATTGTTTTCCTGCTTTCGCTATCTGCGCCTAATGACTGAGCTACGTGACGTCATTTCTTGTGATGTCCCACGGAGCATTTCTGGTCGGGACGGGATTTGAATAAAGAATAAACTCTTTTCCTTTACTATAGTGGTCTCGATAACGGGTACAGTGTCATGATCCGTTACCCGGATCATGGCATGATGTATGTTTTTGGTAATGTTTCTGTGTTAGTCTGTTTCCTGGGAGCACCCTCTTTCCCTGTTTACTGTTGGTTTCCATGGGCACTGATTCTCCTCACCTGTCTTAGTTTAGCAATTAGTGTTCTCGCCAGGTGTTTTGGTTAATCACTCCCCTTTATAGTGTGCGGTCACCCAGCAGTAGTTGCTGGGTCAATGTTTGCTGTAGGCAACATTTACGTCTCATGTTTTTTTTTTCTCTCATCGCTGTAGCAAAGTCTAGCTTTCCTCGTTTTTTCACCTTTGGGGACATTTTGGTTTTGTTCTGCTCCACGCTTGCTAGCGTCCTCAGTTTTGTATTTTTGTCTTGCCTTTAATTTATTAAAATAATACTTCATCTTAACTCCACGACACTCCTGCTTGTCTCCTGCCTTGGAAGGAACACAACAATCGCAGCCATGCGGCGAAGACGTAACATACAGGTTCTCAAAAAGGGATTCGAGTCCGAGGACTCGGTTCTTTTCTTATCAAACAACCGGGAAAACCGGTTTCGAGTATCATCCCTACTGACATAGTTGTATCAATATAGTGGTAGTAGAAATACTTCCGCTGTGTTGTAAGTAATAGAATGTCCAGTAGTAGTACACGGTATGCCAAAGAATCGCTTGATTCAATATAGTTAATTATATTTGATTCATTATTTAACTACAGTGTTTTATTTTCCTATATTCAAATACGGTGTTACTGTTCAAACTGTGTAACGTTACAACGGACGCAAATATTAAATATACCTGATAAATAAAACCTCTGCCGTGTTTTTTAATGAATACTTAGGCCTACTACAGCATATTGTTAGTCATTATGGTGGTACTTGGAAAGCCCAGTGTCTTCTGAGGTGGTACTTGGTGGAAAAAGTTTGACAACCACTGGTGTAGTAACAGTAGTGTTTGCTATCATAGTACTACTGTAGTAGCACATGTACTAGTAGTAGTATAGTTGTATAAATATAGTAGTGTGGGTAATAGAAGGTAGTAAAAGTCAGCTCTAACAGTAGTGTTTGCTCTCATAATACTACTACAGTATAGTAGCCAATGTAACGGTAGTAGTACAGTAATGGAAGTATGGTAAATGATATAAATAGTTGTACTAATAATAGTAAAATAGAAATTAGGTGGTAACAGTCATTAAAAGTAAAAGTAGTCGTTTATGTAGTTGTAGCAACAGTATTATTAAGGTAGTAATAGGATAATTTGTAGTGGTAGTAATAGTAGTAGTATGAGTACTAACATGAGTCATAGGTAATGAAGGTACAATTAAAAGCAGTATTAGTACACGTAGTCATGAGAAAATACTTTTGTTGACCGCAGGAATAGTGCTACTATTAGTTGTAGTAGTTTACTAGTAATAATGCTAATAATAGCCAGCAATAATAGTAATTGTGTTCATAGTAATAGTCATTCTAAAAGTAATGTGTAATAGTCAGCAGGAGTAAACATAGTAGTAATATTGTTTAGTAAAAGTAATTAATCAACTGTAAAATAAAAAAAATATAGAATAAAAATCATAGATATTGATGGAAAAAAGGAAAAATAAACATACAGTATATCGCGTATACAATCATATATTTTGTAAAAGTATCCATAGGTTTGACATCAGAACCAGGGGAGTATTCTATATGTTTATGCAATACTCGACACGGCCACCAGGTGGCAATGTGACTCAACAGATGCACGCCCCTGCCTCTTTGGCAACACATGCAAATCTTGTTGAGCTCACTACCTCTTAAAATATCAATTTAGACATGCATTTATAATCAAAACATGGCTTTCCGTATATGTAAAATATTGGGTAAGATACTTCAACAATCCTGCATTTGAACAAAAATGTTTATGATTATTGTGGTTATTATTTTTGTGGCATGTACCGAGAGCTGTTTCTATTAGTTTGACACCATCATTGCACAGCCCAACTAAACAACGATAATAATAATAATAATAATAACAATAATAATAACACGTTTTCTTTTTAATCAATCCTTATTATGAAAAAGTATGCAGCATATGCACTAAATGTATTCAATATATTTGGATTGTGCAGGCGTACCTAATAATGTGTCCAGTGTGTGTTGTCTGTCTAATTATATTGTATTCCAGGGATTTTTGGTTTGCCAAATAATCACTTAATTGAATATTCAAACACAGTGTTACTGTTCAAAAAGTGGCCCAAAAAAAAAAATATATATATACTTGTTGAATAACGCAACGTGTTTTCTGAGGTGGTACATGGTGAAAAAAGTTTGAGAACCTGCTGTATTGCCTTGACTTACATACTTCAATTTAAACCATTAAAAAATACATGTGTAGGATATTTTTAAAAATGTATAAAAATACATTGATAATGTTGAAACATTTTATTTATTTATTAAATAAATTAACTAATTAATTGAATTGATTAGATTAGTGATTACATGCACCACTGAGTGAGTGAGTGAGGCCTGCAGTCATTAGAGTCAGCGTGCATTGAAAAGTCCTGTACATGCGTAATTACTCTCCTATGAGGAACTTGACTCAACCTGCCAACATTTTTTTTTTTTTTTTTTTGCGGTTTCCACCTAAGTGTCACATCTCCGTGCAATTGAACGCGTTTACACGAGACTCCTCGTGGCGGACGCCTTGACGGTCATAGCAAGTGACAAGCTACGGCGGGTGCGGCCGCCCCTGTATGTGGCGATTATCCTTACAATAACAATGACAACATTCATCTCTCACCCCGCCTCCTAAAAAATAAAGCTTCATTGGATCCTGTGATGTTCGCCGCAGAACAGGTCGCTTGGCATGAGAGGCGAGGCCCCCCCCCGGCCCCCCGAACCCCCCTTTCTCCCTTTTTAGCCTCGCTCCCTCTGGTTCTTATTTAGTGGTCCTAATCATAAAAGCATCGGCGAGCTGCTGTTGTGAAGTAAAAACCAACCAGGTGAAATGTGGCCCCACACACCCTTTTAAAATTCCATTTTCACTCAAGTGGACCGGCGCAACGGGGACCGTGCACGGGGCCGGAGACTGGGGATCGGGATCGAATGGCAAAAAGTGAGGGGACGCAGAAGCATGCACTTAATTACTGTACATGCAAAAGCATTGGAGCAGTAGGCCATTACAGTATACCTCTGAGAAGTGAAGAAATATAATTTTTGTAGCTTTTTTACTATTTAATCCAAGAGGAGACTGAGGGCAGCCAAAAAAAAAAAGTAAAATGGAGACAATGGAGTCTTAAATTCCTTTCACTGGCCTAATTGGGACTGTTTTACCCAAGAGGAGAAAACAGCGGAGAAAACGGAGCACTGCAGCAAAGTGGAGACTGTGGAGTCTAACTCGTATTCCTTCCAAATTTAGGTATCAGAGAGAGGAAACTGATGACAGAAAAAAAAAACTAGGATGTTTAACAGTGCAATTCCTTTTAGGGCTTTTAAAGGCCTACTGAAACCCACTACTACCGACCACGCAGTCTGATAGTTTATATATCAATGATGAAATCTTAACATTATAACACATGCCAATACGGCCGGGTTAACTTATAAAGTGACATTTTAAATATGCCGCTAAACTTCCGGTTCGAAACGCCTCTGAGGATGACGTATGCGCGTGACGTAGACCGGCGAACACGGGTATGCCTTCCACATTGAAGCCAATACGAAAAAGCTCTGTTTTTATTTCATAATTCCACAGTATTCTGGACATCTGTGTTCGTGAATCTGTTTCAATCATGTTCATTGCATTATGGAGAAGGAAGCTGAACAAGCAAAGAAGAAAGTTGTCGGTGCGAAATGGACGTATTTTTCGAACGTAGTCAGCAACAACAGTACACAGCCGGCGCTTCTTTGTTTACATTCCCGAAAGATGCAGTCAAGATGGAAGAACTCGGATAACAGAGACTCTAACCAGGAGGACTTTTGACTTCGATACACAGACGCCTGTAGAGAACTGGGACAACACAGACTCTTACCGGGATTACTTTGATTTGGATGACAAAGACGCAGACGTGCTACTGTGAGTATGCAGCTTTGGCTTCTAAACATTTGATCGCTTGACCGTATGTGCGCAACTTTTTTTTGCGTATGTACGTAAGTTTTTTAAAATATATAAGCTTTATGAACCTTGGGTTAGGTGAACGGTCTTTTGGGCTGAGTGATTGTGTGTGTTGATCAGGTGTTTGAATTGTATTGGCGTGTTCTATGGAGCTAGGAGCTAGCATAGGAGCTAGGAGCTAGCATAACACGTACCGTACCGTACGTGCGCGTTACGTACGTAACTTTTTAAAAATATATAAGCTTTATGAACCTTGGGTTAGGTGAACGGTCTTCTGGGCTGAGTGATTGTGTGTGTTGATCAGGTGTTTGAATTGTATTGGCGTGTTCTATGGAGCTAGGAGCTAGCATAGGAGCTAGGAGCTAGCATAACACGTACCGTACCGTACGTGCGCGTCACGTACGTAACTTTTTAAAAATATATAAGCTTTATGAACCTTGGGTTAGGTGAACGGTCTTTTGGGCTGAGTGATTGTGTGTGTTGATAAGGTGTTTGAATTGTATTGGCGTGTTCTATGGAGCTAGGAGCTAGCAGAGGAGCTAGGAGCTAGCATAACAAACACGCAGGTGTTTTTATGCAGGATTAATTTGTGGCATATTAAATATAAGCCTGGTTGTGTTGTGGCTAATAGAGTATATATATGTCTTGTGTTTATTTACTGTTGTAGTCATTCCCAGCTGAATATCAGGTCACCCCCGGCTCTCACAGCATCTTCCCTATCTGAATAGCTTCAACTCCCCACTAGTCCTTCACTTGCACTTTACTCATCCACAAATCTTTCATCCTCGCTCAAATTAATGGGGAAATTGTCGCTTTCTCGGTCCGAATCTCTCTCACTTCATGCGGCCATCATTGTAAACAATAGGGAACTTTGCGTATATATTCAACTGACTACGTCACGCTACTTCCGGTAGGGGCAAGCCTTTTTTTTTATCAGATACCAAAAGTTGCAATCTTTATCGTCGTTGTTCTATACTAAATCCTCTCAGCAAAAATATGGCAATATCGCGAAATGATCAAGTATGACACATAGAATAGATCTGCTATCCCCGTTTAAATAAAAAAAATTCATTTCAGTAGGCCTTTAAAGACTTAATTTTATCCAAGATGAGACTGAGGGGAGCAAGGAAACAAAGCACTGCCACCAGCCAAACAGAGATTTTGGATTATGGTAATCATTTTAGTCTTGTGGCTTTATCCAAAAGGAGAGTGAGGACAGCAACAAAAGAAAACATTGTGGTTAATAACACTGCAATTCCTTTTAAGGCTTTTAAAGACATTTATCCAAGAGGAGACTGAGGGTAGCAAGAAAATTAAATGCTATGGAGTACAACACTGCAATTCTTTCTAGGCTTTTAGATATTTAAATGAATCCAAAAGAAGACTGAGGGAAGTGCCGCCGCCAGCCAAGGCTTGGTGCTTCATCCAAGATGAGACTGAGGGCAGCAAGAAAATAAAGGACTGCCGCCAGCCAAATGAAGATTTTGGATTATAGCACTGTATTTATTTTAGTCTTGTGGCTTTATCCGAAAGGAGAGTGAGGACAGCAAGAAAATAAAATGTAGTGGTTAGTAACACTGCAATTCCTTCAAAGGCTTTTAAAGACTTTTATCCAAGAGGAGACTGAGGTAGCAAGAAAATGTAATGCTATGGAGTACAACACCGCAATTCTTTTTAGGCTTTTAGATATTTAATATAATCCAAAAGAAGACAGCGGCGGCACTTGAGGCTTGTTGCTTTATCCCAGAGGAGACTTAGGGCAGCAAGAAAACTGAGTGCCCTCTGCAGCAAAGCGGAGATTGTGTAGTATAATACACATGTATTCTAGGCGTGTGGCCTTAATTTTGATCCAAGAGGAGACTGATGGCCAGATGAAAATGAAACACTGCAGCAAAGCGGAGACTGTGGAGTACAACACAAATTTCTCCTAGTCTTTAGGCCTTAATTTGATCCAAAATGAGACTGAAGGCAACACGAAAACCGAAAACTGCAACAAAGCGGAGACTGTGGGCAGTGAGAAAACAGAATACTGTGGAAAAGTAGTTGTTGTGGAGTTATTTCCTCCAGGCAAAGTGGAGACTGTGGAGTATAAAATTAGTTTACTTTCAGTTTTTGGCATTAATATGATCCAACAGCAGCAGTGGATACTGTGGAGTATAACACTCATTTATTTTAGGCTTGTGGCCTTAATTTGACCTAAAATGAGACTGAGGGCAACACAAAAACGGAACATTGCAGCAAAGCGTCGACTGTGGAGTATCACATTTATTTATTTTAGGCTTGTATTAATTTAATCTAAGAGGAGACTGAAGGCAGCAAGAAAATGGCGCAATGCAGCAAAGTGGAGACTCTGGAGCATAAAACTAATTTACTATAGGCTTGTGGCCTCAATTTGATCTATGAGCAGCAAAGAAAGTGGGTGGCAGCTGCAGCAAAATTAAGACTGTTGAGTATAAAACCAATTTATTTTAGACTTGTGGCCTTAATTTGATCTAAAATGAGACTGAGGGTCAACGCAAAAACGGAACATTGCAGCAAAGCGTCGACTGTGGAGTATCACATGAATTTCTTTTAGGATTGTATTAATTTAATCTAAGAGGAGACTGAAGGCAGCAAGAAAATTGTGCAATGCAGCAAAGTGGAGACTCTGGAGCATAAAACTAATTTATTCTAGGTTTGTGGCCTTAATTTGATGTAAAATGAGACTGAGGGCAAAACAAAAACGGAACACAGCAGCAAAGCGTCGACTGTGGAGTATGACATACAGTACATTTCTTTTAGGCTTGTATAGCTTTAATTTAATCTAAGAGGAGACCGAAGGCAGCAAAAATTGTGCAATGCAGCAAAGTGGAGACTCTGGAGCATAAAACTAAGTTGTTCTAAGCATGTGGCCTTAATTTGATCTAAAATGAGACTGAGGGCAACACAAAACCAGAACACTGCAGCAAAGCGTCGACTGTGGAGTATCACATTAATTTATTTTAGGCTTGTATTTATTACATCTAAGAGGAGACTGAAGGCAGCAAGAAAATGGCGCAATGCAGCAAAGTGGAGACTCTGGAGCATAAAACTAATTTACTATAGGCTTGTGGCCTCAATTTGATCTAAGAGTAGCAAAGAAAGTGGGTGGCAGCTGCACCAAAGTGAAGACTGTTGAGTATAAAACTAAGTTATTCTAAGCATGTGGCCTTAATTTGATCTAAAATGAGACTGAGGGTCAACGCAAAAACGGAACATTGCAGTAAAGCGTCGACTGTGGAGTATCACATTAATTTATTTTATGCTTGTATAGCTTTAATTTAATCTAAGAAGAGACTGAAGGCAGCAAAAAAAATGGCGCAATGCAGCAAAGTGGAGACTCTGGAGCATAAAACTAATTTATTCTAGGCTTGTGGCCTTAATTTGATGTAAAATGAGACTGAGGGCAAAACAAAAACGGAACACAGCAGCAAAGCGTCGACTGTGGAGTATGACATACAGTACATTTGTTTTAGGCTTGTATAGCTTTAATTTAATCTAAGAGGAGACCGAAGGCAGCAAAAATGGCGCAATGCAGCAAAGTGGAGACTCTGGAGCATAAAACTAAGTTATTCTAAGCATGTGGCCTTAATTTGATCTAAAATGAGACTGAGGGCAACACAAAACCAGAACACTGCAGCAAAGCGTCGACTGTGGAGTATCACATACATTTATTTTAGGCTTGTATTAATTACATCTAAGAGGAGACTGAAGGCAGCAAGAAAATGGCGCAATGCAGCAAAGTGGAGACTCTGGAGCATAAAACTAATTTACTACAGGCTTGCGGCCTCAATTTGATCCAAGAGCAGCAAAGAAAGTGGGTGGCAGCTGCAGCAAAATTAAGACTGTTGAGTATAAAACCAATTTATTTTAGATTTGTGGCCTTAATTTGATCTAAAATGAGACTGAGGGCAAAACAAAAACGGGACACAGCAGCAAAGCGTCGACTGTGGAGTATGACATACAGTACATTTCTTTTAGGCTTGTATAGCTTTAATTTAATCTAAGAGGAGACCGAAGGCAGCAAAAATGGCGCAATGCAGCAAAGTGGAGACCTTGGAGCATAAAACTAAGTTATTCTAAGCATGTGGCCTTAATTTGATCTAAAATGAGACTGAGGGCAACACAAAACCAGAACACTGCAGCAAAGCGTCGACTGTGGAGTATCACATTAATTTATTTTAGGCTTGTATTAATTACATCTAAGAGGAGACTGAAGACAGCAAGAAAATGGTGCAATGCAGCAAAGTGGAGACTCTGGAGCATAAAACTAATTTACTATAGGCTTGTGGCCTCAATTTGATCTATGAGCAGCAAAGAAAGTGGGTGGCAGCTGCACCAAAGTGAAGACTGTTCAGTATAAAACTAAGTTATTCTAAGCATGTGGCCTTAATTTGATCTAAAATGAGACTGAGGGTCAACACAAAAACGGAACATTGCAGCAAAGCGTCGACTGTGGAGTATCACATTAATTTATTTTATGCTTGTATAGCTTTAATTTAATTTAAGAAGAGACTGAAGGCAGCAAAACAAATGGCGCAATGCAGCAACGTGGAGACTCTGGAGCATAAATCTAATTTATTTTAGCCTTGTGGCCTTAATTTGATCTAAAATGAGACTGAGGGCAACACAAAAACGGAACACCGCAGCAAAGCATCGACTGTGGAGTATGACATTAGATTATTCTAGGCTTGTATAGCTTTAATTTAATCTAAGAAGAGACCGAAGGCAGCAAAAAAATGGTGCAATGCAGCAAAGTGGAGACTCTGGAGCATAAAACTAATTCATTATAAGCTTGTGGCCTAAGAGCAGCAAAGAAAGTGTGTGGCAGCTGCAGAAAAGTGAAGACTTTCGAGCATAACATTCAGTTTGATCCAAGAGGAGACTGAGGGCAGCGAGAAAAGCGGAGTATGTGTGTGTTAGTTTTCTTCCCTCACATTGTGTGACCGACGGAAAGTGTGCGTCTCGCTACTTTTGTGCGCGTGTGGTGTTGTGGTGGACAGCGACAACATCCTGCCTCAGTGGAGGCCCTAAGAAGTCCACGCTGTGGGTTGAGAAGTGGGCGGCGTGCAGAGCCTCTCCTTTGTGATTACATTAGCCACAAGGGCTGGCAGGCCTGCGTGTCTGCATATCATTTCAGTCATCGCTCTCTATTTGGACGCAGCAGATGTTTCCTCACGTCAACGCGGCGGCGAGATGGAGATTCTCCTTCCACGCTCGCGTCTCTTCTCGCCTTCCATCCGCACGAGGCGCAGCTCACGGCCGCAGAACACAATAACAACTATGTATTATTGTTATAATAAAACACCTTTTTGTCCATTTTTATTTGTTTTTACACAGATTGATGACAATTTGGTTGTACTCCGACTAAGAACTAAATAGAAGGAATAAAACAGCATCATCTTGTTGTTACGATTGCGTCATTAGACCATAAACTATCATTAGTTATTGAAAAAAAAAAGATACAATTATACGTATTATCGCATTTAATCATTTATTTATTGAATTCTGTGTATGATAGAATAGGTTTTCTTCATTTAAAAGATGTGTATTCTGATTGTATTAATTATTAAGTGTGTTAAAGACATATTATATTTTACCATTATTCATTTATGAATGTATTTATTGTTTTATGTCTACTGAATACTTAATGGCGTATAAAGACGTGATTTCTTCTTCAGTGAATATTGATATATGTCCATAATTATTGTGTGTGTGTCGCACGCATATCATCTTTGTTGTAAAAGACCGTTTTGTTTGTATTTTATTTCCTGTTAATAATGACATTTATTTTATTTGTATAATATATCTTTCCCTAATACTATTTAACTCAATTCAATTCAATTAAAAACAAATTTAAGGCAATACTACGATACAAAATAATATATATATACACATATATATATATATATATATATATATATATATATATATATATATATATATATATATATATATATATATATATATATATATATATATACATATATATGTTCTTATTATAATAATAACAACAATAATACTATTACTTACTGTAATAGTAATATTACTATTGTATATATATAAATATATACATACACACATGTATATATGTAAGTAAGTAAGTGTAAGCCATAGTATTATTGTTGTTATTATTATAATAACAATAACACTATTACTTACTGCAATAACAATATTACTATTATATATATATATATAAATATATACATAAACATGTATATATGTAAGTGTAAGCCACAGTATTATTGTTGTTATTATTATAACAATAATACTATTAACAATAACAATATTACTGTTATTTATATATATATATATATATATATATATATATATATATATATATATATATATATATATATATATATATATATATATATATATATATATATATATATATATATATATATATATTTATATACACACACACACACATACATACATACATGTATATATGTAAGTAAGTGCAAGTAATTGTATTATTGTTATTATTATAATAACAACAATAATACTATTACTTACTGCAATAATAATATTAATAATATTACTATTGTGTGTATATATATATATATATATATATATATATATATATATATATATATAACTAAGTAAGTGTAAGTAATAGTATAATTATTGTTGTTATTATTATAAGAACACCAATAATACTATTACGACTTCTACTACTACTACTATTATTATAACAACAACAATAATACTATTATTACTTTTACTACTACCAATAATTATGATAATAATAACGACAATGACAATGAAAATATTGTTGTTGTAATTAATATAATAAGAATACCAATAATACTACTTCTACTACTACTACTATTACTATAATAGCAACAACAATAACACTGTTATTACTTTTGCTACTATTATAAGAACACCAATAATGCTATTACGACTTCTACTACTATTATTATAACAACAATAATACAATTATTACTTTTACTATTACCAATTGTTATGATAATAATAACAATGACAATGAAAATATTGTTGTTGTAATTAATATAATAAGAATACCAATAATACTACTTCTACTACTACTACTACTACTACTACTACTATAATAGCAACAACAATAACACTGTTATTACTTTTACTACTACCAATAATAATGATAATATAAACAATAATAACAACGACGATGACAATGAAAATAATGATGTGAATAATAATCTATTTTAATTGTTGGCACCTTTTTAATCACCCCAGGTCACTTTACAGGCATTAAACATCATTACAGTTAAGATTTCAAAATAAGATAAAACATTCAAAAATTAAAAAAAAAACAAGAAAAAAAAGTATATGCAGTAGGCAAGATAATTAAGCACTTTCTAGTAGTGATTTGAAGGTTATTTGTTTAGTTTCGCAATTAGATTTACACAAAATGTGAGCAAATAAATAATAATAACAGAACTTTAAGCGTTTTTTTTTTAACTAAAGAGAGTACTTTAACAGGTTTATTTAGGGACATTTAGTGGACTAAACTAATGTATAAAAATAAAGAATAAAACACAACATTCCGTTTAAAATATATATTTTTAGATTAAGTCATTTTAAATGTTTTATTTTGTTTTTCTTTTCAGCTGCGATGTGAGTGTAAATAAAGCGGCACTAACGAGAGGCGACAGCTTTTCCGAACTCCCTTCAAGGAGGAAGGCACAAAGTGGTTCCCAAATTAAAAAAAAAAGCCAAAACGACGTCTTCAAAGTCTTCATGTAATATTTCCTAAAAAAAAAAAAATAAAATAAGTTGCCGGGGGGGTCATTAAAGCGGAGCGCCAGCCGGGATGTTATTGTATCAATTGGACTGCGGGGGCGGCCCCAATTAGGCTATTAAGGCCTTTTTCCTCCCTAAAACGGATTTTCGGGGGCTTTTCGATTCTTGACATCCAAGTGGACTTAAAGCGGAGTTTATTTGACTTTCTGACTTGGTATGTGCAAATATGTCATTCAAAGGCAGCTTAAAAAACACAAAGGAAAAAAAAAACGTCTTTTTTTTTCTCCAGCACTCAGAAATTAGAAACTAAACTGTCGAATTGAACTAAATAATCATAAAAGTTGAATGTTATTTCACTTGTTTTTTTTCTTTCCCCTTTCTATTTCTTGTTTTCATCCACGCGTGTTTTATTTCTACCACTAAATGGCGCTCGGGGCCCGCGGGACATTTTTGGCGTGATTCCCCGCGGCCAAAAAAAAAAAATCATATTTTTGATGAAATCCATAAAGTTTGAAATGTAAACAAATATTATATTTATACATCACAAAAAGTATCAACAATATTTCGTTTTTTTTTTAGTTAAAAAGCAGTGCAACTTTAAGCATCGGTAAATATAAGATTTGCAAGCAGCAATATTTATTTTTAAATATTTGTGTAAAAAAAACCTAAATATTTTTTATATTTATTGATAATCGCGAATCATTTTAAATGAGGATTAAACGGTTTACTTCCCCGAGTTCTACACACACACGACATATGCCAAATAAAATTAGCCTTGTTAATATTTTATTCGAATATATAAAAGTATTTTTGTTTGTAAATAAAAAATAAAGTGATAAAAAACGAAACATGCGCATGCGCAGATCCGCATTTAGGCAAACAATGGCGGTATCATCATGAATTATTGACATATATATAACAGGAAAACACGCGTTTGTCATGCCTAAATTAATTTAAAAAAAAACCGATATAATTGATAATAAAGATACTAAAACTACACATGTGGTATCTATTAAAGGACTCATTTTTTTAAGCGTTTTAATAATTGTTATTGATTGTTTTAAGCCGCCGACAAAATAAAAGCTGACGCATATGCATGGCACACTTTTTAAACTATCCAAATAAATCCAGTACACCAAGCGAAGTTAATTAATTTTTTATTATTTTTCGTGAATTATTGTGGTTGCTTCACTGAATTTCAACGTCATTTAAATGTTGTAGTAAAACATTAACGACCAGCGCACTTTATTTTGGCATGAAGCGTGTACCTAATAAAGTGGCCGGCTCCTTTGTTTTCAATGCAGTAACACCAGCCTTGAACATTATTATTACCATCAGTATTATTATTATATCCAAAATGGGTGATTCATCTCCCAAAAACTCTTTATTTGATTTCTGGTCAAGAAGAAGCGTGTCCAACGTGCACATGTGGATGATATGCACATTTAAAACCAAACTGGCCACAAAAACAAACCAACAATAAAAAAAAAACAGTCAAACTTTTTATGCGAGCCACAAATCAACCACGACATTCTTTGGACAAAGAGCTTCATTTTCACTTCTCCTCTCGTGTGTTTTCTTCCCATAGTTGGGATCATCCAGCCTGGTTGTAAGGCCGTCCACCATGCAGGAGAAAGCCCTCCTTGTTCTGTCCACTGGGCTCACATCGTCACCCGACACTTCGGACTTGGCCACAACAACCAAGGTGGGGTAAAGAATAAGTGTCTCCGAATGTGATTATTATACATCAGGTTTGGGACGTTTCGCCGGGAGAGTATTTGGATGTAAACACCGCTCGCAATTTGATGCTGTAGCTGGGTGGTGTATTTCATCTGCACGCTGTAAAAAGTACATTTGGGCTGCAGTGGCGTGTCGTTTGGGAGTCAACACATGACACCGGGACTTTTTTTTGGGCGACAGAGGAGGGATCACCAAGGTCACGTTTAGCGTACATCGAGGGGTGCGTGCAAACTTGTGGTTCGAACTATAAAAGATACTCGCTGCCCTCTTTGTTGTGGTTTGGTTGGCGTTCACACTGGGCTTTTTGTCACGTGACCAAAAACTGTGCGGTAAAGAACACATGCAAGAAGTGATTTTGTGACATATTACATCACATAACTAAAGCTGGGTGGAATACGTCTACTTCATCTTTTTTTATTCTGCTATATTTTTCTTCTTTTATGTTGACTAAAAGCTTTCAAAATATACTTGTGAAGATCATCTTTAACATTTTTCACATTTTTCTGACGCAACTAAAATATTCCAAACCGAATGTCGTCTTATGGGTGGAATACATCCGCTAGTTTTTTTTACATACTGCCAATTTTATCACCTTAAATATCACCAAAAGCTTCTAAAATATACTTTTTAAAAAGGCTGCTTTTGTCACAAACTAAATATTCCAAAACAAAATGTCATCTTCTGGGTGGAAATGTCTTTTTACATACTAAAATGTACTTTTAAAGGGCAGTTTTTGCGACAAACTAAATATTTTTTGCTGTGTTGAATACGTGTGCTACACTCTTTTTACATACTACTAGTTTTACCACTTTAAAGTTCACCAAAAGCTTCTAAAATATACATTTAAAGGGCACCTTTCATGACAAATCGAATATTCCATAACAAAATGTCATCTTCTGGTTGGAAATGTGTGCTGCCGTCTATTTACATGCTGCTATTTTTACCACCATATTTCACCGAAAGCTTCTAAAATATACTTTTACTGGGCAGTTTTTGTGACAAACTAAATATTTTTTTTTAAAAAGTGTTTGCTGGGTTTAAGGTTTTTAGCATGCTGCTAGTTTTATCAGTTTAGATTTCACCAAAAGCTTCTAAAATATAAATTTAAAGGGAACTGTTCATGACACACCAAATATTCGGAAACAAAAAAGAAAAGAAGTAATCTTCTGAGTTTAATACGTGCATTACAGACTTTTTTTTTTTTTTTTACCACCGTAGATTACACCAAAAGCTTCTAATATACCTTTAAAAGGCAGCTTTTGTCACAAACCAAATATTCAAAAACAAAACGTAATTTTCTGGGTGGAAATGTGTGTTACAGTCTTTTTACATACTGCTATTTTTACCATCTTATTTCACCAAAAGCTTCTAAAATATACTTTTAAAGGGCAGTTTTTGTGACGAACTAAATATTTTTTGCTGGGTTGAATACGTGTGCTACACTCTTTTTACATACTACTAGTTTTACCACTTTAGATTTCACCGAAAGCTTCTAAAATATACATTTAAAGGGCACCTTTCATGACAAACCAAATATTCCAAAACAAAATGTCATCTTCTGAGTTGAATACGTGCATTACAGACGTTTTTTTTTTACCACCGTAGATTTCACCAAAAGCTTCTAATATACTTTTAAAAGGCAGCTTTTGTCACAAACGAAATATTCAAAAACAAAACGTCATTTTCTGGGTGGAAATGTGTGTTACAGTCTTTTTACATACTGCTATTTTTACCATCTTATTTCACCAAAAGCTTCTAAAATATACTTTTAAAGGGCAGTTTTTGTGACGAACTAAATATTTTTTGCTGGGTTGAATACGTGTGCTACACTCTTTTTACATACTACTAGTTTCACCACTTTAGATTTCACCGAAAGCTTCTAAAATATACATTTAAAGGGCACCTTTCATGACAAACCAAATATTCCAAAACAAAATGTCATCTTCTGAGTTGAATACGTGCATTACAGACTGTTTTTTTTTACCACCGTAGATTTCACCAAAAGCTTCTAAAATATACTTTTAAAAGGCAGTTTTTGTCACAAACGAAATATTCAAAAACAAAACGTCATTTTCTGGGTGGAAATGTGTGTTACAGACTTTTTACATACTGCTCTTTTTACCACCTTATTCGCCGAAAGCTTCTAAAATATACTTTTAAAGGGCCGTTTTTGCGACAAACTAAATATTTTTTGCTGTGTTGAATACGTGTGCTACACTCTTTTTACATACTGCTAGTTTTACCACTTTAGATTTAAAAAAAAGCTTCTAAAATATAAATTTAAAAGGCAGCTTTTGTGACAAACCAAATATTCAAAAACAAAATGTCATCTTCTGAGTTGAAAGGCCTACTGAAATTAATTTTTATTTATTTAAACGGGGATAGCAGATCCATTCTATGTGTCATACTTGATCATTTCGCGATATTGCCATATTTTTGCTGAAAGGATTTAGTAGAGAACATCGACGATAAAGTTCGCAACTTTTGGTCGCTGATAAAAAAAATAGCCTTGCCTGTACCGGAAGTAGCGTGATGTAGCAGGTCACATTTCCCCATTGTTTACACCAGCAGCGAGAGCCAATCGGCCCGAGAAAGCGACGATTACCCCATTAATTTGAGCCATTGAAATTGAATTGAAAAAAAATTGATTTTGAATCGAATCGTGGGACACCCAAAGATTCACAGCCCTAATATATATATATATATATATATATATATATATATATATATATATATATATATATATATATATATATATATATATATATATATATATATATATATATATATACATATATTTATATATATGTATATATATATATATATATATAGAGTACAGTAATGAAAACACAGTTCTACTAATTGTACTGTACTTGCTGCTTACTTGCTGAGTGACTATATCCATTCGGCCACCGTGTTATGGGTTATAGATAAACCTATGGATAACGGAGACATATAAATAGTCTCCTTTTCAGGTGAGAGGACGCTAAAGGCAGCGCCTTTAAGGCACGCCCCCAATATTGTTTGTCCGGCTGGAAATTTTGGATAGTACGACTTGCCGTAGTTTTGAAGCAATGCATGGTGGGAATCCAGATGTTGTGTGTCAGTGTATTAACGGTGCCGGCTGGAATAAACACACGCTGAAAAATAGTTCCGTGCCTGCCTACTTTATGGGTTATAGATAAACCTATGGATAACGGAGACATATATAATAGTCTCCTTTTCAGGTGAGAGACGACGTTAAAGGCCTACTGAAATGAATTTTTTTTATTTAAACGGGGATAGCAGATCTATTCTATGTGTCATACTTGATCATTTCGCGATATTGCCATATTTTTGCTGAAAGGATTTAGTAGAGAACAACGACGATAAAGATTGCAACTTTTGGTATCTGATAAAAAAAAGGCTTGCCCCTACCGGAAGTAGCGTGACGTAGTCAGTTGAACATATACGCAAAGTTCCCTATTGTTTACAACGATGGCCGCATGAAGTGAGAGAGATTCGGACCGAGAAAGCGACAATTTCCCCATTAATTTGAGCGAGGATGAAAGATTTGTGGATGAGTAAAGTGCAAGTGAAGGACTAGTGGGGAGTTGAAGCTATTCAGATAGGGAAGATGCTGTGAGAGCCGGGGGTGACCTGATATTCAGCTGGGAATGACTACAACAGTAAATAAACACAAGACATATATATACTCTATTAGCCACAACACAACCAGGCTTATATTTAATATGCCACAAATTAATCCTGCATAAAAACACCTGCGTGTTTGTTACGCTAGCTCCTAGCTCCTAGCTCCTCTGCTAGCTCCTAGCTCCATAGAACACGCCAATACAATTCAAACACCTGATCAACACACACAATCACTCAGCCCAAAAGACCGTTCACCTAACCCAAGGTTCATAAAGCTTATATATTTTTAAAAAGTTACGTACGTGACGCGCACATACGGTCAAGCTATCAAATGTTTAGCAGCCAAGGCTGCATACTCACGGTACCTGATATTCAGCTGGGAATGACTACAACAGTAAATAAACACAAGACATATATATACTCTATTAGCCACAACACAACCAGGCTTATATTTAATATGCCACAAATTAATCCTGCATAAAAACACCTGCGTGTTTGTTATGGTAGCTCCTAGCTCCTATGCTAGCTCCTAGCTCCATAGAACACGCCAATACAATTCAAACACCTGATCAACACACACAATCACTCAGCCCAAAAGACCGTTCACCTAACCCAAGGTTCATAAAGCTTATATATTTAAAAAAAGTTACGTACATACGCAAAAAAAAGTTGCGCACATACGGTCAAGCGATCAAATGTTTAGAAGCCAAAGCTGCATACTCACAGTAGCACGTCTGCGTCTTTGTCATCCAAATCAAAGTAATCCTGGTAAGAGTCTGTGTTGTGCCAGTTCTCTACAGGCGTCTGTGTATCGAAGTCAAAAGTCCTCCTGGTTAGAGTCTCTGTTATCCGAGTTCTTCCATCTTGACTGCATCTTCCGGGAATGTAAACAAAGAAGCGCCGGCTGTGTACTGTTGTTGCTGACTACGTTCGAAAAATACGTCCATTTCGCACCGACAACTTTCTTCTTTGCTTGCTCAGCTTCCTTCTCCATAATGCAATGAACATGATTGCAACAGATTCACGAACACAGATGTCCAGAATACTGTGGAATTATGAAATGAAAACAGAGCTTTTTCGTATTGGCTTCAATGTGGAAGGCATACCCGTGTTCGCCGGGCTACGTCACGCGCATACGTCATCCTCAGAGGCGTTTCGAACCGGAAGTTTAGCGGCAAATTTAAAATGTCACTTTATAAGTTAACCCGGCCGTATTGGCATGTGTTATAATGTTAAGATTTCATCATTGATATATAAACTATCAGACTGCGTGGTCGGTAGTAGTGGGTTTCAGTAGGCCTTTAAAGGCAGTGCCTTTAAGGCACGCCCCCAATATTGTTGTCTGGCTGGAAATCGGGAGATTTTCGGGACTATGGTTGTCCCGGGAGATTTTCGGGAGAGGCACTGACATTCGGGAGTCTCCCAGGAAATTTGGGAGAGTTGGCAAGTATGGACGGCTCATGTGTTCATTATGGATAGAGTTTAGCGTGATGTTTAGTCTCCAAGTCCCTCACTGAGATGAGAACATTGTAGTGCTACTTGGTGAACATAGTTTAAGAACCACTGCTCTAAACTAAACAAAAAAACTGATGCTTTTGTTCTCTTTTTTCCCCAAATAAGAATCAATAAGATCATAGGCGCCGATCTACATTTCTACAAGTGGGTGCTCGGTGTGTGTGTATTAGTGTTGTCCCGATACCAATATGTTGGTACTGGTACCGGTACCAAAAGTATTTCGGTACTTTTCTAAATAAAGTGGACCACAAAAAATGTCATTATTGCCGAATATTTTAACAAACAAATCTTAGGGTACATTAAACATATGTTTATTATTGTAATTTAGTCCTTGAATAAAATAGTGAACATACTAGACAACTTGTCTTCTAGTAGTAAGTAAACAAACAAAGACTCCTATTTAGTCTGCTGACATATGCAGTAACATATTGTGTCATTTATCATTCTATTTTTTGTCAAAATTATTAAGGACAAGTGGTAGAAAATGAATTATTAATCTACTTGTTCATTTACTGTTAATATTTCTGTTTCAACATGTTAAATCTACACTTCTGTTAAAATGTAATAATCACTTATTCTTCTGTTGTTTGATGCTTTACATTAGTTTTGGATGATACCAGAAATTTGGGTATCAATCCGATACCAAGTAGTTACAGGATCATACATTGGTCATATTCAGAGTCCAGGGACATATTTCTTGAGTTTATGAACATAATATACATTTTGTGATGTTAAAAAATATCGATGTAATCATAGTAGTATCGACTAGACACGCTATTGTACGTGGTATCATTACAGTGGATGTTAGGTGTAGATCCACCAATGGCGTTTGTTTATATTGTAGCGTCCCGGAAAAGTTGGCGCTGCAGGGAAATCTGGGAATTTGTTCTGTAGTGTTTATGTTCGGTTACGGTGCAAATATTCTTCCAAAATGTGTTTGTCTTTGTTGTTTAGTGTGGTTTCACTATGTGGCACATGTTTATGACAGTGTTGGCATTGTTCATACTGCCACTTTTAGTGTGACATGTACATGTACGGCACTTCATTCACGTGTGTGCAGTGTGTTCAAAGTCAAGATGATTGTGTCATCAGTTCATTACCGGGCACAATGAAATCTTGGTTAGACTTTGTTATTTATAAAGACTATATGATTCATGACTTTTTTTAATTATGTAAAACATACCAAACTCGCCACGAAATTAACAACAACATTGATTTTTCAAAAATTATTTGAAAGAATCAAAGTTGCCATCAATCCCACGTGGGTGCTTTGGCGCCTATGAATAAGAGAACCAAGAAAAAACGAATCGTTAAGCCAGTGGTTCTTAACCTGGGTTCGATCGAACCCTAGGGGTTCGGTGAGTCGGGCTCAGGTGGTTCGGCGGAGGTCAAAACACACCCGACTCATCGTGTAAATAAAAACTTCTCCCTATCGGCGTATTACGGATACGGCAACAGCAGAAGTCAGACTGATTTGCAGGTGTGTAATTTGTTGTGAGTTTATGCACTGTGTTGGTTTTGTTGTTTGAACAAGGTGATGTTCATGCATGGTTCATTTTGTGCACCAGTAAAAAAACATGGTAACACTTTAGTATGGGGAACATATTCACCATTAATTAGTTGCTTATTAACATGCAAATTAGTAACATATTGGCTCTTAACTAGTCATTATTAAGTACTTATTAATGCCTTATTCGGCATGGCCTTATTATAACCCTAACCCTAACCAAATAAATCTAAATTAAGTCTTTATTACTTAGAATATGTTCCCCTAGTGTCCAAATAACTCTAAATTAAAGGCCTACTGAAATGATTTTTTTTTATTTAAACAGGAATAGCAGATCCATTCTATGTGTCATACTTGATAATTTCGCGATATTGCCATATTTTTGCTGAAAGGATTTAATAGATAAAATCGACGATAAAGTTCGCAACTTTTGCTCGCTGATTAAAAAAAAAGCCTTGCCTGTACCGGAAGTAGCGTGACGTCACAGGAGCTAGTATTCCTCACAATTCCCCATTGTTTACAATGGAGCGAGAGAGATTCGGACCGAGAAAGTGATTATTACCCCATTAATTTGAGCGAGGATGAAAGATCCGTAGATGAGGAACGTTACAGTGAAGGACTTGAGAGACAGTGATGGGCGTATCTTTTTTCGCTCTGACCGTAACTTAGGTACAAGCTGGCTCATTGGATTCCACACTCTCCTTTTTTTATTGTGGATCACGGATTTGTATTTTAAACCACCTCGGATACTATATCCTCTTGAAAATGAGAGTCGAGAACGCAAAATGGACATTCAGTGCCTTTTATCTCCACGACAATACATCAGCGAAATGCTTTAGCTACGAGCTAACGTGATAGCATCGTGCTTTAACTGCATATAGAAACAAAAAAATAAAGGATAGAAGGAAGGATAGATAGAAAATCAACAATACTATTAAACCGTGGACATGTAAATACACGGTTAATGCTTTCCAGGCTGGCGAAGGTTAACAATGCTGTGCTAACGACGCCATTGAAGCTAACTTAGCAACTTAGCAACGGGACCTCACAGATCTATGCTAAAAACATTAGCTCTCCACCTACGCCAGCCAGCCCTCATCTATTCATCAACACCCGTGCTCACCTGCGTTCCAGCGATCGGCAGAAGGACGAAGGACTTCACCCGATGCGTTTGGCGGCCCGGAGACGTAGGAAGTCAAGGTGAGGTCGGCGGCTAGCGCGGCTAGCGCTCCAACAAAGTCCTCCTGGTTGTGTTGCTGTAGTCCGCTGCTAATACACCGATCCCACCTACAACTGTCTTCTTTGCAGCCTTCATTGTTCATTAAACAAATTGCAAAAGATGTCCAAAATACTGTGGAATTATGAAATGAAAACAGAGCTTTTTGTATAAGATTCTACGGGTACCATAACTTCCGTTACTCTGACTTCGTCACGCGGATACGTCATCATACCGCGACGTTTCAGCCGGATATTTCCCGGGAAGTTTTAAAAGTCACTTTATAAGTTAACCCGGCCGTATTGGCATGTGTTGCAATGTTAAGATTTCATCATTGATATATAAACTATCAGACTGCGTGGTCGGTAGTAGTAGGTTTCAGTAGGCCTTTAAGTCTTTGTTACTTAGAATATGTTCCCCATACTAAAGTGTTACCAAAAACATAACTTTGTCTTGAATTTGAAAAAATAAAACATTTTATTTTTCACTAAAGAAGGGTTCGGTGAATGTGCATATGAAACTGGTGGGGTTCGGTACCTCCAACAAGGTTAAGAACCACTGCGTTAAGCCGAATGGAAAGTGAAATTGGAACCGGAAAAACCTTATAAATTCCCATCCCGAGTTATGGCACAAAAACTGTCATGAAATATGCTCTATGAAAGTATATTTTAGAAAGCTTTTTACCAAAATCTAAGACAATAAATATGGCGGAATATGATAATAACATCACTACTTCACCTACAACTTGAAGAAAGTATAACTTGACATGTTTTTTGTTCCGTTTGACGTAACACTGTTGAATTTATAAATAAATGATAAATGGGTTATACTTGTATAGCGCTTTTCTACCTTCAAGGTACTCAAAGCGCTTTGACACTATTTCCACATTCACCCATTCACACACACATTCACACACTGATGGCGCTAACCAGCAGCCATCAGGAGCAAGGGTGAAGTGTCTTGCCCAAGGACACAACGGACATGACTGGGATGGTAGAAGGTGGGGATTGAACCCCAGTAACCAGCAACCCTCCGATTGCTGGCACGGCCACTCTACCAACTTCGCCACGCCGTTTCTTTGATAATTGACAATAGTATTATTTACAGTACATCCTTCTACTGTCTGACTTCTACAGTACAAAGTGTTTTCCTACACCCTAAAAGCCATCAGCCGGCGCGACTGCTCCGTTGTGACACCTCCGCCATCTTTGAGCATCAGAGAGCGGCACACCTCCGGCAGGCTTGGCAGGTCTCTTAAAAGATAGGACGCAAATGCAGGGTGACAGCCAAATGGAAAGCCTGAGACACACTTAAAGAGATTGATCACAGTGGAGGGCAATCATCTTTAATAGAAAAAAGAAAGAAAAGAGATAAGAAGATGTCACTAATTCCGCCTCGCCGCATTAACTTCCACTTCGGTGACTATGGCTGGATTGAAATGTTCTGCAGTGATCCGTCGTCTCTTTGTCAGCCTTCGTTGACGTAGAACGTGCGCCATTCCCGTGGACTACTTTTGCTAATGCTTACTTAATATTGTATTCATTATGTATTCGCAGGCACGGAGGAGGACTAGCAGTGTACGTGGTGAAGAACTTGCATTACAAAGTGGGAAAAAAAACTTGCTATTGATAATATTTCAGAATGTCAAATCATTGAAATACCGTATTTCTCGGATAATAGGGCGCACCGGATTATAAGGCGCACTCCGATGAGCGGGTCTATTCAGGTCTATACTCATAAGGCGCATTAAAGGCCTACTGAAACCCACTACTACCGACCACGCAGTCTGATAGTTTATATATCAATGATGAAATCTTAACATTGCAACACATGCCAATACGGCCGGGTTAACTTATAAAGTGCAATTTTAAATTTCCCGTGAAACTTCCGGCTGAAAACGTCTATGTATGATGACGTTTGCGCGTGACGTCAAGGGTTGAAGGAGACATTTTGGAATATCACGGTCGCCAGCTTAAATCGTCTGTTTTCATCGCTAAATTCCACAGTATTCTGGACATCTGTGTTGGTGAATCTTTTGCAATTTGTTCAATTAACAATGGAGACTGCAAAGTAGAAAGCTGTAGGTGGGATCGGTGTATTAGCGGCTGGCTGCAGCAACAACCAGGAGGACTTTGAGTTGGATAGCAGACGCGCTACAGCTTTGGCTTCCAAACATTTGATCGCTTGCCCGTACGTGTGTGGCGCTATGTGCATGTCACGTACGTAACTTTGGGGAAATATATGTTTCTTGCCGACTCTGATGGCGGCCGGGTTGTCGTCGAAAGCTACAACGCCCGCCGCCGCGCCGATGTCCTCACCTTGACTTCCTCCGTCTCCGGGCCGCCGACCGCATCGATGATCGGGTGAAGTCCTTCGTCGCGCTGTCGATCGCTGGAACGCAGGTGAGCACGGGTCGTGATGAGCAGATGAAAGCTGGCGTAGGTGGAGAGCTAATGTTTTTAGCATAGCCCTGTCGAGGTCCCGTAGCTTAGTTAGCTTCAATGGCATCGTTAGCAACATCATTGCGAGGCTTCGCCAGGCGGTACAGCATTAACCGTGTGGTTACAGGTCCAGGGTTTAATAGTAATAATAGTATTGTTGATCTTCTGTCTATCCTTCCAGTCAGGGGCTTATTTCGTCTGTTTCTATATGCAGTTAGCACGATGCTATCACGTTAGCTCCGTAGCTAAAGTGCTTCGCCAATGTATTGTCGTGGAGATAAAAGTCACTGTGAATGTCTATTTCGCGTTCTCGACTCTCATTTTCAAGAGGATATAGTATCCGAGGTGGTTTAAAATACAAATCCGTGATCCACAATAGAAAAAGGAGAGAGTGTGGAATCCAAGGAACCCTTGTACCTAAGTTACGGTCAGCGCGAATAAAGATACGTCCTGCACTGCACTCTAATCCTTCACTCTCACGTTCCTCATCCACGAATCTTTCATCCTGGCTCAAATGAATGGGGTAATCGTCGCTTTCTCGGTCCGAATCGCTCTCGCTGCTGGTGTAAACAATGTGCAAATGTGAGGAGCCCTTCAACCTGCGACGTCACGCTACTTCCGGTACAGGGAAGGCTTTTTTATCAGCGACCAAAACTTTATCGTCGATGTTCTCTACTAAATCCTTTTAGCAAAAATATGGCAATATCGCGAAATGATCAAGTATGACACATAGAATGGATCTGCTATCCCCATTTAAATAAGAACATTTCATTTCAGTAGGCCTTTAAAGGGGTCGTATTATGATTTTTTTTCTAAATGGAAAACACTTCCTTGTAGTCTACATAACATGTAATGGTGGTTCTTTGGTCAAAATGTTGCATAGATTATGTTTTACAGAACATTTTCAAGTCGCTTTCTGACAGTCGCTTCAGGATGCGCCGTTTTGTGGGCGTTCTTATTTACGTGGCTCATAATAATTGTGAGCGATAGGCAAAATTCCCAAAAAGAGTGTAGTTCCTCTTCAAATTGTATTCAGCGCCAGGCAGGTCTCCGCTCAGTAGTACCTCAACTTATGAGCCTAATTAATTCTGTGATAGAGTTAGTGAATTAAGTGAAGTGAATTATATTTATATAGCGCTTTACATAGTGAAACCCAATATCTAAGTTACATTTAAACCAGTGTGGGTGGCACTGGGAGCAGGTGGGTAAAGTGTCTTGCCCAAGGACACAACAGCAGTGACTAGGATGGCGGAAGCGGGGATCGAACCTGCAACCCTCAAGTTGCTGGCACGGCCACTCTACCAACCGAGTTCCTAACTCAAAACACTTGTAACTTAAATTGTCTGCCATTGGAATGAATCGATATCAATTTAATTGGTGCTTGACGCCAAGTAACGTGCCTTTTAAAAAGTAAAACACACTTTTAGATAAGAAATATTGTATAAAAACAATACAATAGAATGGTGTCCTAACAACTACACTAGTTTTATGAAGTAATATAAAAAATAATGTACAGCATTTACCTTGGAGAGTGGATTTCTATGATATGGCCTTAGGATTGTTTTTCCATCAAACACACCATCAGCAGCTTCTCCATATTTTCATGGGTAACATTGTTTAACATTGTTGGCTGACGTTGGCATGGTGCAGATTAGCTAAATTGGTCATATTTTTTCTTTATTATCTATATTATTCTTTCAGACTATCTTTTCTTCCCGTGGTTGGAAAACAAAGTTATGTCAAACTCTAGCTATAAGCTAATGCTCGTGAGTAAGACCGCATGTTTTGGTCGGAATTTACGGAGTTCACTGTGACATTTGCGACACCAACCTAATGATGGGGATGCTTGCAACTACAATTTTGCATGCAACCGAAAACAATTAGCCGAGAAGCAGGTCTTATCTCAAAACACTCTTAAGTTGTTTACAAGTTGAGAGAGAAAGTAAACAAGTGAATAGCTCTAATATGGTGTTGATATTGCTGCGTTGTCCTCCCAAGCCTTAACTTTGACAAACAAATGAATTCAGTGGTCAGAGCAGGGTTTTGGTTTTTTTTGTTTTTTGCCAGCTGAGGCTCTTGATAAAAGTGAAGCCTTTCTGCAGAAGGCGGACCTTGAAAAAGCCATTCATGCTTTCATCAGCTCAAGACTGGACTACTGTAATGCCCTCTATAGTGGAATAAATCAGTCACTCCTCCACAAGCTCCAGTTAGTACAAAATGCAGCTGCTCGCCTCCTCATCAACGCTCCAAAACATGCGCATAGCACTCCGATTCTCCTTTCTGTTTTAGAATACATTTTAAGTCCTTTTTTTTAATGTTTTTAAGGCCATGAATGGTCTGGCCCCAGCATACTTTGCTGACATTTTAACCGTTCGCCACCCACTCAGGACGCTGCGCTCATCCTTGCACACGTCTGGGTCAGTTGGTAGAGCAGCCGTGCCAGCAAATTGAAGGTTCCATATTCGATCCCCGCTTCCACCTTCCTAGTCACTGCCGTTGTGTCCTTGGGCAAGGCACTTTACCCACCTGCTCCCAGTGCCAACCCCGCCCGTTTAAATGGAGCTTAAAGCTGTAGACAATGGGTTTCCCTATGTAAAGCGCTTTGAAACGCGAGAGAAAAGCGCTATATAATTTACGTCACGTCACATCTTTGGACGTACTAAGGACTAGATATAAAAACATGGAGTGATTGTTCTTTTGCCGCTTCTGCCCCTAAGTTATGCAACTAACTACCTCCTGAGTTGCGAGCCATCACGGAGCTTGACGCTTTTGAATCCTAACTAAAAACATACTTGCTCAAACTGACTTGCAACACACATTGTTTTTAGATAAGAGTTTCTTTTTAACTGTTTTCATTAGAGATGTCCGATAATGGCTTTTTTGCCGATATCCGATATTCCGATATTGTCCAACTCTTAATTACCGATTCCGATATAAACCGATACCGATATTTACAGTCGTGGAATTAACACATTATTATGCCAGATATTAACACCGAATTAGTAATCTAACTATTGATTCCAATCACATTCATTAATCCTTTCTAATATACTTACAGTTTACAACCTTGTCAAATGATATGAAAGCATGTGTTGATCACAAAGATTATTATCAAGGCTTAGGTCAGACTGATTACAACAATAAATACTAATGAAATATACTGCAAAAGAAGGGACTCATAAAAACTGATGAAAAATACATGTACATATAATTACGTACTGATTTCAGAAAAAATTAAGGAGGTGGTCACTTTGATGCATTTTGTGTAGAGATGTCCGATAATGGCTTTTTTGCCGATATCTGATATTCCGATATTGTCCAACTCTTAATTACCGATACCGATATCAACCGATACCGATATATACAGTCGTGGAATTAACACATTATTATGCCTAATTTTGTTGTGATGCCCCGCTGGATGCATTAAACAATGTAACAAGGTTTTCCAAAATAAATCAACTCAAGTTATGGAAAAAAATGCCAACATGGCACTGCCATATTTATTATTGAAGTCACAAAGTGCATTCTTTTTTTTAACATGCC
This sequence comes from Entelurus aequoreus, assembly GCF_033978785.1. Classification (NCBI taxonomy): domain Eukaryota; kingdom Metazoa; phylum Chordata; class Actinopteri; order Syngnathiformes; family Syngnathidae; genus Entelurus; species Entelurus aequoreus. Next base: position 3,883,691 of record NC_084751.1, read on the forward strand.
TCAAAACAGCAGCTTGGAATTTGGGACATGCTCTCCCTGAGAGAGCATGAGGAGGTTCAGGTGGGGGGGATGGGAGTAGCGGGGGTGTATATTGTAGCGTCCCGGAAGAGTTAGTGCTGCAAGGGGTTCTGGGTATTGTTTATGTTGTGTTACGGTGCGGATGTTCTCCCAAAATGTGTTTGTCATTCTTGTTTGAACCCACACAGTGTGGCACATATTTGTAACAGTGTTAAAGTTGTTTATACGGACACCCTCAGTGTGACCTGTATGGCTGTTGACCAAGTATGCCTTGCATTCACTTGTGTGTGTGAAAAGCCGTAGATATTATGTGACTGGGCCGGCACGCAAAGGCAGTGCCTTTAAGGTTTATTGGCGCTCTGTACTTCTCCCTACGTCCGTGTACACAGCGGCGTTTTAAAAAGTCATACATTTTACTTTTTGAAACTGATACCCATAATTTCCAATATTACATTTTAAAGCATTTATCGGCCGATAATATCGGCAGTCCGATATTATCGGACATCCCTAGTTTTCATATCCATATATATATATTTTTTTACCCCGTTCTTACCTGTTTTTAACTGGCTTGTCCTGTAAAGCAGGGGTCCTTAAATAGGTAAAATCCCCCAAAAAAGTCCCATCGTTCACAATATCTAAATGTGATCAAAACTTTGCTACCATGGAGCCTATGGGAGCTGCATAATCCCGCCTATAAAGCCCTTAAAAAAAAAACCCATCCAAACACCTCCATTAGGGTGTAAGTACAAATGTAATGTAGTAAATATGTAACATTTAACATTTACGTATTTTTATAATTTTAAGCATACGCGGAGCATTGATTTTAAAAACGCATCACAACGTTAGCTTTTTTTTCCTTCATCACTGATTATTACTCACTGCAGACTTAGCCAACAAACTGTCATAACGGGGGGGTCGCAGCTTACTGCGAGGTTTGTTCTCCCGGGATGCAAACGGACTATTCCGTATCATCTTTGAACCTGCCCATTGTACAGCACTTTGGCTACTCCTGTGGTAAATTTTAAATGTGCTTTATAAATAAAGTTGTTTTGATTTGATTTGATTCCGAACAAGGCTAGCAGGTAGGAACATATTTATTAATCTAACTAAGAAATAACAGGCAAAAACTCTCTAACTGTGGCATGAAATAAACAAGACTTACATAGAGGGTTGCGTGACAATAGCGTAAAGCAAACTAGCATAAACTATAGCATAGCAAGAAACAAACAACTAACATAACTATGGCATGGAACAACTATGAAACTGTGGCATGAAACAACTAACATGAACTATGGCATGGAACAACTATGAAACTGTGGAATGAAACAACTAACATGAACTATGGCATAGAACAACATGAAACTGTGGAATGAAACAACTAACATGAACTATGGCATAGAACAGCATGAAACTGTGGCATGAAACCAATAACTAGCATAACTATAAAATCAGACCTGAAACGAGCAATGACGCCATGCCGACTGACTGGCAAAGGCGGTTTAAATAGTCTCTTGATTAGAGCCAGGTGAGCGTCCGAAAACCAGCGGCAGGTGAAAATCATATGCCACCATGGCAACCAAAACAAACAAGAGTGCACAAAAAACAGGAACTATGGAGTTAAACTAACAGAACATAACGCAAACATGATCCGGACCACGGATCATGACACAAACATAATAAAACATCACAAAAAGGCGTCTTTTTGTGTCGTTCTGGCCATTTTCGAGTCCTAAATGGCTGTCAAAGTGTACCAACTTGTCGGAATACTTACTCAGACTTCTCCTGTCCAGGTGAGATGCATGATTTATGATCTATAATGAACTTACAGGGAGCGAGAAAGCAGCAGACCACTCGATGATGAAAACACGGAAGTGATCATGGCGCTTATAATAATAATATCATTAATACTTGGTTAATATTCAAATCACGAAATGTAAATGGAGTATTTATTGGATTTTATGGGCGAAATGGAGGCGATCCCATTGGCTTCGCTCTAAGCGGACTTTTATTTACAAGTTAGAATGCATAAAAACTAGGGATGTCCGATAATATCGGCAGTCCGATATTGTCGGCTGATAAATGCTTTAAAATGTAATATCGGAAATTATCGGTATCGGTTTCAAAATGATCGGTATCGGTTTCAAAAAGTAAAATGTATGACTTTTTAAAACGCCGCTGTGTACATGGACATAGGAAGAAGTACAGAGCGCCAATAAACCTTGAAGGCACTGCCTTTGCGTGCCGGCCCAATCACGTAATATCTACGGCTTTTGACACACACACAAGTGAATGCAAGGCATACCTGGTCAACAACCATACAGGTCACACTAAGGGTAGCCGTATAAACAACTTTAACACTGTTACAAATATGCGCCACACTGTGAACCTACACCAAACAATAATGACAAACACATTTCGGGAGAACATCCGCACCGTAACACAACATAAACACAACAGAACAATTACCCAGAACCCCTTGCAGCACTAACTCTTCCGGGACGCTACAATATACCCCTTCCCCCACACACCTCAACCCTGCCCACCTCAACCTCCTAATGCTCTCTCAGGGAGAGCATGTCCCAAATTCCAAGCTGCTGTTTTGAGGCATGTTAAAAAAATAATGCACTTTGTGACTTAAATAATAAATATAGCAGTGCCATGTTGGCATTTTTTTCCATAACTTGAGTTGAAGTTGTTCTCTTATTTTGGAAAACCTTGTTACATTGTTTAATGCATCCAGCGGGGCATCGCAACAAATTTAGGCATAATAATGTGTTAATTCCACAACTGTATATATCGGTATCGGTTGATATCGGTATCGGTAATTAAGAGTTGGACAATATCGGATATCAGCAAAAAAGCCATTATCGGACATCTCTAATAAAAACCAAAAAAACCTCCATCCGTCGTCATTTTTTCATAATGATTGTGAACGATAAGCAAAATACCCCAAAAAAGTGTAGCTCTCCTTTAACTTTTTTGATTTTGGGGCCCAACTTTTCCGCATGGCCCACTCAGATATTAACACCGAATTAGTAATCTAACTATTGAATTCAATCACATTCATTAATCCTTTCTAATACACTTACAGTTTACAACCTTGTCAAATGATATGAAAGCATGTGTTGATCACAAAGATTATTATCAAGGCTTAGGTCAGACTGATTACAACAATAAATACTAATGAAATATACTGCAAAAAGAAAGGACTCATAAAAACTGATGAAAAATACATGTACCGTATTTTTCGGACTATAAGTCGCAGTTTTTTTCATAATTTGGCCGGGGGTGCGACTTATACTCAGGAGCGACTTATGTGTGAAATTATTAACACATTGTCATAAAATATCAAATAATATTATTTAGCTCATTCACGTAAGAGACTAGACGTATAAGATTTCATGGGATTTAGCGATTAGGAGTGACAGATTGTTTGGTAAACGTATAGCATGTTCTATATGTTATAGTTATTTGAGTGACTCTTACCATAATATGTTACGTTAACATACCAGGCACGTTCTCAGTTGGTTATTTATGCGTCATATAACGTACACTTATTCAGCCTGTTGTTCACTATTCTTTATTTATTTTAAATTGCCTTTCAAATGTCTATTCTTGATGTTGGGTTTTATCAAATAAATTTCCCAAAAAAATGCGACTTATACTCCTGTGCGACTTATATATGTTTTTTCCCTTCTTTATTATGCATTTTGGCCGGTGCGACTTATACTCCGGAGCGACTTATACTCCGAAAAATACGGTACATATAATTACGCACTGCTTACAGAAAAAATTAAGGAGGTGGTCACTTTGATGCATTTTGTGTTAGGGATGTAACTGGAAATGTACTCACATTCTGGGAGACCAAACTGGTCCGCAGGTTGCACTTTGGACACTCCTGCACACAGAGGTGGAAACACAATGTTTGTGCTCTAATGCAGACTTCTATGAGCCCCCCATTATAGCCCTCACACTTCACATTTCCAGCGCTTGGCAGACAAAAACAACAACAAGTTTGCGGATGACACGCAGGCGGCCTCCCAAAGAAAAACACACTCGGGCCCTCAGCACTCGGCCTGATCAAAGACGGACGTGTTCGACATGCACCTGCCGCCACTACACCCAATGTGCTGCATTATGTGGAAATGTTTCTCCAGTGCGTGTGTGTGTGTGGGTGTTTATATGCTTGTTACTGCACATATGGTACACACATTAGCGCAGGTGTTGTGTTATTCCTCTCATTGTTGCACACTCCAAAGCCAGGCGCACATCATTATAGAAGGAGCTGCAAGATTTAGATGGACATAACCCAATCACTTCTTATATCTCAACCTCTAGTGAGACAGCAGTGGTTGGAGGACATATTGGGTAACAAACACACAATTAACCACATGTGCATTGGCCACTGTAATAGCCAAAAAGCAATATTTTCCCAAAATGTGCTCCCATAGTGCCCATTATACCAGCACAAAGGTTGGTCCTTCAATCAGATATTGAGAACGATTGAACTCTCTCATGTGGGTGTACTTGTCCAGAGCAAGGACTGAGGTAGGCTGTGGAAAAATAACAACTTTTTAGATGTGAGGAGTGGACAAACTGCAAACATACCCTTGAATATACGAGGAGTGCTCTGCTGTTTTTAAGGACCGACTGAAAAGAACACCAGTCAAATATCACAAAGGTGCTCTGTTGTATAGATACCTTATTTTACGGACTTTAAACCGATACTTTTTTTCCCTGTGGCTTATAAAACTATTTCTTTATTGTTAACGACTATAATGTTTTGTATTCAACAAATAGTTGTTGTATTACATCAACAGAGACACTGAAAAGGTGTGTTATTGTTTGTGCTATGGCGCCATCTTTTGGACGAGTTCGCTCACTGCAGGTGCTGAAGGTAGACAATAGTGATGCGCGGTTTGCGGACACAACCGCAGGTCGGGCGGGTGACATGACGAAAACAATAGCTTCGGGCGGGTGGCGGTTGAACCAATTCGGAAATATATATACATAGTTAAATGTTGTTACCCACATACGAAAAACGAGCAGCACTCTTTGAAACAGCCTGCTTTGTTTGTCGCGACCGTCTATTTTCATTATAATTCAAGTTTGATGATAAAGTGCAGTCTGATGGGTTTGATTTCCCCCCTTCAGCTATTTGCCTTGGCCAATAAGTTGCAGGTAATTTATTATTATTATTTATTTAATTTATTTTTGTTTAAATAGGGATGACATACATATGTTATTGTATAATTTAAGTTTGTGCGCGTGATTGACAGCCTAAGGAATTATGAGGCACATTTTTTATTTATTTTTTTATTTCAACTTAAAAACGTATGAGCCTATGCCTACAACATAGGCTATGTGTTTATCTTTATTTTGCTGCCTGTCGTTGACAATTGAAATAAATTCAGAACATTTTTTTTACCTAACGAAAATATAGGCCTAGTCTTTCTAAAACATTTTTTTAACTTCTTAAAAGCATCGTTCTGCTTGCTGCAACTGCGCACACAAAGTGTGAGGAACGCACTCCTGATCTGAGGGCATTGGCAACAATAGTCAACACTTTCTTAATGGAAATGACAATAATGTTATAATAATGATAAATAATATTATCACGCATTAATATATCTTAGCCACTAATGCGTGGCCAAGAGATATTAATGTGTGGCACGCATTGAATGTCTCTGCTGCATTGGATCAGTCTCCTTTCTTTAACAGGCAAAAGCTTTCTAACCTCACTAATGCCTTGCATCGTCTATATTAGATATATAACAACGGGCGGGTGTGGTTTTGATAAAATGTTGGTTCGGGTGGATGGCGGGTGGATGAAGACTTTTGTGATGCGGTTGCGGATGAAATAATTGCCTATCCGCGCATCTCTAGTAGACAATGTACTTTCTGCTTCGTGCCGCAAGTATTTTCATCCATAGTGTTTTTTTTTGTTCGAAAGTATTCTTTATTCATCACTCCAAGCTACGTTTGTACGTTTTACAATGTAACTAAAGCAATTCATACTTACTGAACCGTCCCACGTGTGATGTCTGTAGGAGTGTTTTCATGCATATTTGTACATGCTCTCATAATGTAACCAACCTAGTGTCGTTAGCATTAGCGAATACGCTAACATGTATACAGGTGTCTTTGTTGGCATTATTAACTTACAATGGCATTTTTTTGGTATTGTTTCAGTTTCGTAAATTCACCAAAACGTCACTGAGGGGTTATTGAGTCTGTTTAGCTAATTTTGGCACTGTTCTGACCCCGCAGAATTCTCGCTTCCGCCCATGCGTCACACTACCCCACTTAATTGAGCCTCCTCCATCACTGTGCAAAAGAGTTCTTACGGATTCCGCATGAGGATGAGTTCAATTTGGTGTAATAATACTGTACTTCATTGGTAACTGTAACAGTTCATTTATAATACAGTTAATTTAAATACAAATGTATGTTTCCTTAATATACATTATTACGTCATTATCGTACTATTTTATCATGTGATCAAGCTCCTAGGACAGGGGGTCTGCAACCTGCGGCTCTTTAGCGCCGCCCTAGTGGCTCCCTGGAGCTTTTCAAAAAGGTATGAAAATAGAAAAAGATGGGGAAAAATATATATTTTGTTTTAATAGGGTTTCTCTAGGAGGAAAAACATGACACAGACCTTCCTAATTGTTAGAAATCCCACTATTTATATTAAGCATGCTTTTCTGATGAGAGTATTTTGCGAGTGCCGTTTTGTCCTACTAATTTTGGCAGTCCTTGAACTCACCGGAGTTTGTTTACATGTACAACTTTCTTCAACGATGCCAGAGAAAGATTTTTTTTTACGCCACTCCTTCTTTGTCTCATTTTGTCCACCAAACTATTTATGCTGTGTGTGAATGCACAAAGGTGGGCTTTGTTGATGCTATTGACTTGTGTGGAGTGCTTGTCAGGCATATGTGGTCAGTGCATGACTGCAAGCTAATCAATGCTAACATGCTATTTAGGCTAGCTTTATGTACATATTGCATCATTATGCCTCACTTGTAGGTATATTTGAGCTCATTTAATTTCCTATGTCCTCTGTGTATTTAATTTATATCTGCATTTCTCATATTATCTGTATGTAATATTGGCTGCATTTCTGATAGTGGTTTGTGTGCCATGTTGTTCCAGACCACAGCAAACATTACCCAGCTTGCATAGATTGTTATAAATCAATTCGAAGAATACAGCCCGCCATTTTCTTTAACTTGGACCTTTGGCCATTCTAAGCCAGTAATATCCAAAAGTTATCTCACCCTCTGAGAAGCCTCTGTTTTCCTAATGTTTTCCAATGTTGTAAAAACGGGTAGAATAAATATTATATTGCAACATTTCTGTCAACGAAGATTTGTGTCAGCCTGCGACTCATAGTCATTTTAAAAGTAGGCTAATATAGACACTTATATCATGTGTTGCGGCTCTAGACAGATTTTTCTTTGGGTATTTTTGGTCCAATATGGCTCTTTCAACATTTTGGGTTGCCGACCCCTGACCTGAGACAAATGACACATTCCCCAAAGTAAATAAATAGTACAAATAAAAAACTAGTACACAAGCTGACAAATGTTCACCTGCATCCCCCCAGAGGACGACATGAGGACCAGGAGACTGAACTACACAGGCCAGTTGTTCAACTATTTCCCGTCTTTGTGCAAAAAGGCAGTTTTGTCCCACACATCACCGTGACACATGTCCCCCTTGAATGCGAGTCGCATGGCTTAATCCTCACATTAAAAGTGCGGAATTTGATCTCTGCCAAGCATTGTTAACTTGGACAAACTTGGAAGTAGTCCATCGGCTCCTCTTAATAGGCCATTAGTTTATTGTCAAATATATCATATCAGGGCTCTGCTACATCCTGCCAACTGGAAACAGCTGAATTTTCACCCCCCCCCCCCCCCCCCACCCCCCCCTCTCTAAAAACAGCTACACATTTACCTGCAAATAAAGTAAATAAAATAGAATACACAACTATTTTGATTAGAAAACATTGCAGTAGTGTTCTTGTGATGGACAATGATGTCAAATAGAAATCACATCAAAGCACGGCTACATCCTGCCAGCTGGAAACAGCTGAATTTTCATCTCGCAACAGACACAAATACACTTGCAAAAAATGTAGATAATCCTAATAAAAAAAACTTTTTTAACTTCCGATATGATACCTATACCGATCCAATACGATATCAGCAGGAATTATGAATACTTTTATTGTGTTGTAGTGTGAAATGATAAAAGAAGCTTGTTCAGGTACATTTAGTCAAACATAGAACAATGTTAGGTTGAAAAAAACTGACTTATTTATTATTAACTGTCTGAAATGGACGTATGCTGTTTTTAAGCTACCGTATTTTCCGGACTATAAGGCGCACTTACATTTTTTTCCCCCCTCAAAATCCGACAGTGCGCCTTATAACCCGGTGCGTCTAATTTTGAGATATTCAGTAAATGAAGTACCAATGATTGTCTCACACACACTTGTACGGAATAATTCTGGTTGTGCTTACCGACCTGGAAGCAATTTTATTTGGTACATGGTGAAATGATAAGCGTGACCAGTAGATGGCAGTCACACATAAGAGCTACGTGTAGACTGCAATATGACTTAAGTGAACAACACCGACATTTTATATGTTCCATTGAAAATATAGAACATTACACACGGCGCTCGAAAATCTATCGAAATGTTTTAGTACGACTTTGGTAAGCTATGAAGCCGCACCGCTTGATGGATTGTACTGTGCTTCAACATACGAGTATTATTATGGTGTGTGTATAAGGTAAGACATAATATCTGGGGTTTTGTTTCGCAGTATTATGCAAAAGCAACTTTTCTTACCTTCTGGTACCTGCTGATCTGAATTTGGGATCTGCATGATTTTTTAAAAATTGCGCCCGTCCGCCTTTGTAACCTTTTTGTGGTTCCCTTTATACAGAAAAGTATCGAAAAACATTTTGGTAGCGGTACCGGTACCAAAATATTGGTATTGGGACAACTCTAATATATATATACACTATATTGCCAAAAGTATTTGGCCACCCATCCAAATGATGAGAATCAGGTATCCTAATCACTTGGTCCGGCCACAGGTATATAAAATCCAGCACTTAGACTGTTTCTACAAACATTTGTGAAAAAATGGGCCGCTCTCAGTGATTTCCAGGGTGGAACTGTCATATGATGCCACCTGTGCAACAAATCCAGTCGTGAAATTTCCTCGCTCCTAAATATTCCAAAGTCAACCGTCGCCTTTATTATAAGAAAATGAAATAGTTTGGGAACAACAGCAACTCAGCCACCAAGTAAACCGACAGAGGTGGAGGAGGAATTATGGTGTGGGGTTGTTTTTCAGGAGTAGGGCTTGGCCCCTTAGTTCCAGAGATAGGAACTTTGAATGCTCCAGGATACCAAAACATTTTGGACAATTCCATGCACCCAACCTTGTGGGAACAGTTTGGAGCGGGCCCCTTCCTCTTCCAACATGACTGTGCAGCAGTGCACAAAGCAAGACATGGATGACAGAGTCTGGTGTGGATGAACTTGACTGGCCTGCACAGAGTCCTGACCTGAACCCGATAGAACATCTTTGGGATGAATTAGAACGGAGACTGAGAGCCAAGCTTTCTCGACCAAAATCAGTGTGTGACCTCACTAATGCGCTTTTGGAATGGTCGAAAATTCCTATAAACACACTCCGCAACCTTGTGAACAGCCTTCCCAGAAGAGTTGAAGCTGTAATAGCTGCAAAAGGTGGACTGACATCATATTGAACCCTACAGGTTAGGAATGGGATGGCACTTCAAGTTCATATGTGAGTCAAGGCAGGTGGCCAAATACTTTTGGCAATAAAGTTAGAGTACCAATGATTGTCACACACACACCAGGTGTGGTGAAATGTGTCCTCTGCATTTGACCCATCCCCTTGTTCACCCCCTGGGAGGTGAGGGGAGCAGTGAGCAGCAGCGGTGGCTGCGCTCAGGAATCATTTTGGGGATTTAACCCCCAATTCCAACCTTTGATGCTGAGTGTCAAGCAGGGAGGTAATGGGTCCCATTTTTTATAGTCTTTGGTATGACTCGGCCGGTATGACACGACCTCCCGATCTCAAGGCGGACGTTGTGATTTCGAAGTGAATCTATTATTTTGAGCATCCCTACTAGTGAGGGCAGTGACCCATTAGATGCAGCTTGCCTGTAATGCCTGCCCCCTACAGGACTGGAGTGTAATACCATCCTAAAAACCCCCAAACACACATGCGAATAATGTAAATATTGTAGCCATTTTTTATGTAAAAATCTTGCAAGAGCGCGAAATTGTGCGACATCAAAGATCTTCCACTATTATTATTGGTGCGCTGATGGACTTCAGAGGTGAACAATCAAAGGCAACATATGGAAGAACTGTTTCCTGCTAATGCTGTCATTATTCATAGCATGTGTGTGCGGCGCCCCTCACAATAATGGCAAGAGGAAGTGGCGCACGAGAGTGAAGAGGAGCACACAAAAAGTGAGCATAAAGGAGGCTAAAAGCATTTCTGCCCCCCCCCCCCTCGATATATGCCACGCTTTGTCTTCCCACTTGAGGCCTCAGGGAGATAATGAGGGCCTTGGCTTCGCAAACATTATTTCTGGCATATAGCAGCTTATTTCTGAATTTGAATATTGCGAGGCAGCCTAAGATGGAAGGAAAAGGGGCCATAAAAACCTCGGCCGAACGTCTCCCGTCGCCGCGCCGCCCTCGCCGGAGGAGCCCACTCGACGGCGACATCAAACGCTCGCTCGCCGGTGTCTGGGCCCACGTTAATTGTGCAGCTATTGTTCCCACGTCGGTCCCTGGGAAAGCAGAGATGGAGAAAATGGGCAGAGGAAGAGGGCGACGCGCTGAAGAGCAATGAGACTCCTCTTGAGCTGCATAAACATATGAAACATGCATTTTTCTGGACTCTCTGCCGTGGTCATGACTTGTGATCCATAGAAATATATCACTCTCATTCCAAATTGTCCTCTGGTGTTTTTATTGGTAATAACACTAGTAGGGCACAGCCAGAAAACTACAGAATTGTCTGTATTTAAATACACCCAACTAGCATACAGTCAAGATCAAAAGTTTGCATACACTAGTAAGGAACATAATGTCATGGCTGTCTTGAGGTTTCCAATAATTTCTACAACTCTTATTTTTTTGTGACCAACAGAACTTTCCTCCAGAAGGTCTTATCTTTGTCCATGTGATGTCAGAGGAAACACAAATTGAGCTGTTTGGCCACAATACCCAGCAATATGTTTGGAGGAGAAAAGGTGAGGCCTTGAATCCCAGGAACACCTACCTACCGTCAAGCATGGTGGTGGTAGTATTATGCTCTAGGCCTGTTTTGCAGCCAATGGAACTGCTGCTTTACAGAGAGTAAATGGGACAATGAAAAAGGAGGATTACCTCCAAATTCTTCAGGACAACCTAAAGCAACATTTAAACAAAAGTAAACAAATGATCAGTAATTTATTTACTGTATGCATTTATTTCAACACTTTTTATCACTTTACCCCTCTTTCTTTTATCACCAAAAAGATAAATGTCAGCTAAAAAAGCAACATTTAAAGAAAAGAAGTAAACACATTTGAATAATTTATTTACTGTATTCATTTTTATCAACACCTTTTCCTCCTTTTAGCCCCCTTTTTTTATCACTGGATAATCTAGCTTTTCATTTTTATTTTTTTTAGCTAAATCTAGCTAATAAAAGCAACATTTAAACAAAAGTAAACAAATGATCAGTAATTGATTTACTGTATGCATTTATTTCAACACATTTTCCTCCCTTTAGCCCCTTTCTTTTATCACTAGATAATCTAGCTTTTAATTATTTATTATTTTTTAGCTAAATCTAGCTAAAAAAAAAGCAACATTTAAACAAAAGTAAACAAATGATCAGTAATTGATTTACTGTATGCATTTATTTCAACATTTTATCACTTTACCCCTTTTCTTTAATCACCAAAAAGATAAATATCAGCTACAAAAGCAACAAAGAAGTAAACAAATGATCAGTAATTTATTTACTGTATTCATTTATTTCAACACTTTTTTCCTCCCTTTATCCCCTTTCTTTTATCACTGGATAATCTTGCTTTTTTTTTTTTTTTAGCCAAATCTCTCTAAAAAAGCAACATTTAAACAAAAGTAAACAAATGATCAGTAATTTATTTACTGTATGCATGTATTTCAACACTTTTTATCCCTTTATTTTCGGAGGTTGGGTCTTGGGCGCAGTTGGGTGTTCCGAAAGGACAATGACCCCAAACACAAGTCAAAAGTGGTAAAGGAATGGCTAAATCAGGCTAGAATTAAGGTTTTAGAATGGCCTTCCTAAAGTCCTGACTTAAACGTGTGGACAATGCTGAAGAAACAAGTCCATGTCAGAAAAGCAACAAATTTAGCTGAACTGCACCAATCTTGTCAAGAGGAGTGGTCAAAAATTCAACCAGAAGCTTGTGGATGGCTACCAAAAGCGCCTTATTGCAGTGAAACTTGCCATAACCAAATATTAACATTGCTGTATGTATACTTTTGACCCAGCAGATTGGCTCACATTTTCAGTAGACCCATAATAAATTCATAAAAGAACCAAACTTCATGAATGTTTTTATGTGACCAACAAGTATGTGCTCCAATCACTCTATCACAAAAAAATAAGAATTATAGAAATGATTGGAAACTCAAGACAGCCATGACATTATGTTCTTTACAAGTGTATGTAAATTTTTGATCGCGACTGTATATATTTACTATGGATGCAATCAACTCACGATTCAATTAAATTCCAGGTTCTTGAGGTGATGATTCTTGATTTTCTATTTTTTAATTGTATCTTATTAATATATTTTCTTTATTTATTTTATCCTCTCAATGTATTTTAGATGTATAAAGTTATTTCCAGCGTTTACTCAGTGAGATCCCTCTGCAATGGGGACTCCCTGGTCCCTCGCTGTTTGCCCTGGATCAGGGTCGCTGCGGTTATGCAGCCCCTGGTGCACTTGGCTCCCTAAGATAGTGTTTTATCACCCGGTTCTTCCGTGCTCAGCCACATATGTTTTAAACTGTGGACGTAGTGTCCTCCGGACCAAAGAGGAAAAGAACCATCCGGATTGTTATAGGCGCAAAGTTCAAAAGCCAGCATCTGTGATGGTATGGGGTGTATTAGTGCCAGGGCATGGGTAACTTACACATCTGTGAAGGCACCATTAATGCTAAAAGGTACATCTGTGATGGTATGGGGGTGTATTAGTGCCAGGGCATGGGTAACTTACACATCTGTGAAGGCACCATTAATGCTGAAAGGTACATACAGGTTTTGGAGCAACATATGTTGCCATCCAAGCAACGTCTTATTTCAGCAAGACAATGCCAAGCCACGTGTTACAACAGCGTGGGTTCGTAGTAAAAGAGTGCGGGTACTAGACTGGCCTGCCTGTAGTCCAGACCTGTCTCCCATTGAAAATGTGTGGCGCATTATGAAGCCTAAAATACCACAACGGAGACTGTTGAAAAGTAAATGACAATAAAGTTGTAATGTCTGTTGAACAACTTAAGCTGTACATCAAGCAAGAATGGGAAAGAATTCCACCTGAAAAGTTTAAAAAATGTGTCTCCTCAGTTCCCAAACGTTTACTGAGTGTTGTTAAAAGGAAAGGCCATGTAACACAGTGGTAAAAATGCCCCAGTGACAACTTTTTTGCTGCCATTAAATTCTAAGTTAATGATTATTTGCATAAAAAAATGAAATTTCTCAGTTGGAACATTAAATATCTTGTCTTTGCAGTCAATTCAATTGAATATAGGTTGAAAGGGATTTGCAAATCATTGTATTCTGCTTTTATTTACAATTTACACAACGTGCCAACTCCACTGGTTTTGGGGTTTGTAATATAATAGTTGGCGTAGCGAATGCCTCAGTAAAACCCGTAAGATACGCCCAAAATATTAAAGCCTACTCGGTAGCATTAGCTCATAGCTCGAGCTCCATCACAGAATCGATATTATTATTTTAATCTCTAATAAGGGAGGATGAGTTGGGTCGAAAGTTTGTTCTGATGTCTCAGCCCAGCATAATATGTGTATCGTAAGTTCATAACCAGCTGTTACTGGTTATCAGGGGCATATATTTTGAAGTTATTGGACGTCGATTATGCCGACTGTAGTGGAAATGTTGCAAATGTCAGCATTAGCGGCAAAAGGAAGCAGGAAATTGAATACAGATGCAACATTGTTGATATACGGCGCCAAGGCTGGGCATGCTCGCAACATTCCGACTTTATTCCGATACCTTTACAAGTTTATTTTAACATTTATTTTTCTTTTGATATGATAACATTATTGATATTGATTTTTTTGTACGAAAACACATCAATTACATACAAGTTTTAATTTACAAAGACTTGTCATTGAAAGCAGATTGCAGACATTCGTAAAACTATTTAATTTGGCATCTGTTACATTTTTACGCAAGACATTGATTTAAATAGTAAATACAATGGTACCCAGTATGGACCCCGGGGGGACACCGTTTTTAATGGACGACATGTTTGAACACGCACCATAAATCTAAACATTTTGCGTTCTGCCACTCAAATAGTTTCCAGTCCATCCGACTGCTTTTGAAGACCTTCTAATATGCTTTAATCTCTGGGAGCAGACAGAGTGGTAGACCGTGTCCAAAGTCTTTGATAGATCTAAGAACAACGCAGCACAATGTTCTTCTTTTAAGAGTCAATAGCACGTATGAAATCATTCAACAGTTTCATAGTGACAGTGCTGTTTTTTTTGTTTTATAATACAAAATGTTTCTAGCTTGAGAGGTATTCTCAAATCACACTTTTTTTAATTTTTTTTTAGTTATTTTCTTGTAATATAAGAAAATAATGATTTATTGTTTTTTTTGGACTAATACCACTTTATTCTCATACCTAATATTTTAGTCATACTATTTATAATTTTTATTCTCATAACGTTTAATTTTTTTTCTTTGTACTACTGCAACTTACTCCCATGACATTACAACTTTATTGTCATTTACTTTACAAATGTTCTTGTACTCGCACAATATTTTCGGTACATTAGATTAATTTTTTACATAAAATTCCAAAATTTCATCTAATATACTGAAAATATTGTCCGATTACGAGAACATTTGAAAAGTATATGAATATGAAGATATAATGAACCCATTTAATCAACGTATTGTCATTTTATAATATTTGGACTGTTTTCTAATCGTTTTAACATATGTTCTTGTAATTTTTATGCTTTTATTTTCATAATATTCTGGCTTTACTTTGCCAAATTTTTTTTCTAATGCATTTTTCTCATACTTTGTCATATTTCTTTCATTGTAAAAAAAAAATCTGAATTTTAATATCGTACTGTTACGTCTTAACTTTACAACTTTGATTGATTGATTGAGACTTTTATTAGTAGGTTGCACAGTGAAGTACATATTCCGTACAATTGACCACTAAATGGTAACACCCGAATAAGTTTTTCAACTGGTTTAAGTCGGGGTCCACTTAAATTGATTCAGATACAGATATATACTATCATCATAATACAGTCGTCACACAAGATAATCACATTGAATTATTTACATTATTTACAATCAGGGGTGTGGAGAGGGGGGGGGGTAGGATATGGACAGCAAGTAGTGGACATAGAGAGAGAGAGAGAGAGAGAGAGAGAGAGAGAGAGAGAGAGAGAGAGAGAGAGAGAGAGAGAGAGAGAGAGAGAGAGAGAGAGATCAGAAGGCATAAGAAAAAGTATCTGCATTTGATTGTTTACATTTGATTATTAGCAATCCGGGGAGGGTGTTAGTTTAGGGTTGTAGCTGCCTGGAGGTGAACTTTTATTGCGGTTTTGAAGGAGGATAGAGATGCCCTTTCTTTTATACCTGTTGGGAGCGCATTCCACATTGATGTGGCATAGAAAGAGAATGAGTTAAGACCTTTGTTAGTTCGGAATCTGGGTTTAACGTGGTTAGTGGAGCTCCCCCTGGTGTTGTGGTTATGGCGGTCATTTACGTTAAGGAAGTAGTTTGACATGTACTTCGGTATCAGGGAGGTGTAGTGGATTTTATAGACTAGGCTCAGTGCAAGTTGTTTTACTCTGTCCTCCACCTTGAGCCAGCCCACTTTGGAGAAGTGGGTAGGAGTGAGTTGATCACCATAGTAACTAGTATATCATGCAAAAGCGCAGATTCCAACCATTGAAATAGTTCAAGATTTACGGTCATTTGAAAACATCACTGCACATCCTAATGGCAGCTACAGTTTCCATCTTAAAGATCTAAAAAAATTATTTGGGAATGTCCGGCGGGCCAGATTGAAAAGCTTAACGGGCTGCATGTGCCCTCCGGGCCCTAGTTTGCCCAGATTTGCAATAATCTCTTAAAATCACATAAATAGCGTAATCATGTTTTCTGTAACTTTATTCTCTTAATATTTACACATTTACAATTACGACTTTTTCTCGTTGTTTTCCAACTTTACTCTCTTAACTTTTATCCGACAAAAGAGAAAGCGCTAGGTTGCCAAAGCCAAACTAACACAGTCCAAGAGTCCCACAGCTGCTTGTCAGCCATTCCCTTTAGTACGTAGTGAGCTAACAAGCTAACAAGCTAGCAGGCACTTGGCAGCCGGATAAAGGTAAGTCCAAGTTCAAAGGGCAGAGTTCACCGCAGTAAGGCAAGCCTCGCACACTCCCGGAGCTGTCTGTATTTACGAGGTGTCATTTTTATGTGAACGCCGGGCAACAACAGGTTTAAGAGGGCCGGGCGTAACCTTCCTGGGGCCCCAGCCGACTGGCACCCCCAGCTTACATCGCTTTCTTCGGGTCGCAATTAAAGAAGCGGGGCCTCTCTCTCTCTTTCTCGCTCTCGCTCGCTGAGTCAGTCATCTACCCCCACACTCCCTACCCTCACTGGCTGTGCAGCAGCCATGTCGAGCCCAATGCAGCCGTAGACAACAACGACACACAAAAGTACATCAAAATGTCAAACACACAATAGTCTCGGATTTAACAGGAAACACAAAACTCCTTTGAAAAGCACATGAGCACCACATAGAGGACTGGAGTGGAACTACATACACTCAAAGTAGGGTCTTACGGTATACCGGTATTAGTATAGTACCGCGATACTAATGAATCATATTCGGTACCATACCGCAGTGTTTGCCATAAACTGCCAAGATACCTGTGGCGGTGGGGGCGTGGCTATGGGCGTGGTCACCATGACATCATCGAGTAATTTGCATAATTTACTACAATGATATGATTTTCTCTAAAAAGGCTAAAAAAATGTATACTTACTAATGAATAATAACAGTTTTGTTTTAAACGTCCATCCATCCATCCATCCATTTTACAATATAATTACAACACTTTATGTACATATTTATATACAGATTTGAACAATAAGTTATTCACTGAAATATATCTATTAATTGTGGTTCTTACAAAAAATATATCTTATAAAAATATAAAAGCTAAAATGTCTCTAAAAGCTCTGCCCCTTTAATTAGTGCATACTAAATAATTTAACTTTAGCCTACTACTACAACCATATTATTTACCAGCAACATAAAGTGAAACAGAGGCAGAGGTGTCCTGCCACAGTCAGTAACAAATAAACAGAAAACAGTAGTGGTGGTAGATAGACACAAAGCTTCATCAAACATCTGATTCACTGAACAAAGAGCTCCAAAAATCTTGATCCTACAACATGGACATCAACATCAACTATATGATTTGCCTGAGAAGCTGGACAGGACAAAAAAAACAAAAACATTTTTGTCGCGGCCTTAATTCTTTCGTGGCGGGCCGCCACAAATAAATGAATGTGTTCCCTGTCGTCGTCACGTCGTGTCATTGCTGGTTTACGAGCAGAGGAGCATGTTTGGCAGCGCACAATCACAGAGTACTTACAAGCAGACACAGTGTGTAGACAGAAAAGGAAGAACGGACGCATTTTGGCTTAAAAACTAACGATAAAAGTGAACTTATAACACTGAAATTGTTTTGAATCGTGATTCGATTCTGCATCAAATCGAATCGAACAGTAATCGAACCCAAAGATTCACAGATGGCGCTAGCTTAGTGTATTTTATTTAGCATAGGAGTGCAAATAAGTACATTAGATCAGTGTTTTTCAACCTTTTTTTGAGCCGAGGCACGTTTTCTTTTATGGAAAAATTCGGAGGCACAGCACCAGCAGACGATGTTAAGACATGAGAGTCAGTCGCCTATATTGACAATTTGAAGGCGTTCTCAACAAATACCTGACGCGATTGTTCGATATTAATTCCTACCATAATCATAACGGCGTTTGGGACGGCGTGGCTCAGATGGTAGAGCGGCCGTGCCAGCAAATTGAGGGTTCCAGGTTCGATGCCAGCTTCCGCCGTCCTAATCACGGCCCACCTATCTCCCAGTGGCACCTACACTTGTTTATGGATGTGCAGGACCCTCTTGAAAAAGAGATTCTTAATCTCAATGGGACCTTTCCTGGGTAAATAAACATTTGAAAAAATAATACAATAAAAAAAATAACCATCACTAATTCCTTTATCTCAAATTAGGCCCACAAAGCAATTATCTACCTGCTGACACCTACTGATATGGAAGAGTATTACATGGTTACGCTGTTGATCATGAGACCGCACAGACACACGACAACGGGACATTATTTGTAGAATACAATTAGTGGTTTGCAAAAAATATTTTTTAGAACAAATAGGGGACAGTGGTTGAAAAAAAGGGTGTCTCCATTTTGTGGAAAATGCAAAAATTACTAAATCAAAATTCACGTAGAGCGATTTACTTAGCTCTTTTATTGCCGCATATACAGTATTGCGCTGAAGTTTGGGGGCACACCTACGGGGACACTATTGAACCGCTATTTAAGCTCTAGAAAAAGGCAATTAGAATGATACATTATGCCCCACATAGCGCTCATACCAATGATCTGTTCATAATGAGTACTTTTCTTAAACTACATGACATAATAAGTTATGTTTATGGCCTTACAAAGGGCTCTACCTGCAAATATACAGAGTCTGTTTTTACTCAGAGATAGACCACATGAACCCAGGGGTGTCCTGAAATTCAAACATAACATAGTAAATTCCACATTCAAGGCTCAAACGTTATCTATAGCGGGGGTGAAACTGTGGGACAATGTGAGCGGCGAAATTAAACTGTCTTCAAGCCTAAGAGTGTTTAACCTTGCGGTAAAAAAATTAGTTGTTGGGAAACTATCAAAAACATGACTAGTTGTTTGGACTATCTCAACTGAGGTACACAGGTGCAAAAGAACTCACTGTGGAATAAGGGACATAACACACCAGACAAGGCTTCAGAAGACAAAAGATACCCAGGCAAGATGGAGCTAATCTCATGGTCACTCAATGCTATTATATGTATATTGATGTATGTATACTGACTTGTCATTATCATCCATTATCATATGTTATTCTTGTTCTGAAATTGTCACGTATCCATCAAATCTGCTGTTGAAACTTGGACTATATAACCAACATATAAGTTGATTGTAAATTAGCATTAAAAAAGCATTCTTGCTTTTTTTCCCCGTATCCCTTTTCGGTGGGTGCCGTTTCATGTCTGTCAAACTACAAAGAGTGATGAAGTGTTGCTATATACAGTCGTGGTCAAAAATTTGTGTTTCATTTGACATCACATGGACAAATATAAGACCTCCTGGAGGAAAGTTCTGTGGTCAAATGAAACAAAAATGTAGCTGTTTGGCCACAATACCCAGCAATATGTTTGGAGGAGAAAAGGTGAGGTCTTTAATCCCAAGAACACCTACATACGGTCAAGCATGGTGGTGGTAGTATTATGCTCTGGGCCTGTTTTGCTACTAATGGAACTTGTGCTTTACAGAGAATAAATGGGACAATGAAAAAGGAGGCAGGACAACCTAAAACGTGTATTTGTATTGAACCGTTTCGGTACGGGGGTTCCGGTTCGGTTCGGAGGTGTACCGAAGGAGTTTCCACACGGACATATTAAAGGCCTACTGAAATGAATTTTTTTTATTTAAACGGGGATAGCAGATCTATTCTATGTGTCATACTTGATCATTTCGCGATATTGCCATATTTTTGCTGAAAGGATTTAGTATAGAACAACGACGATAAAGATCGCAACTTTTGGTATCTGATAAAAAAAAGGCTTGCCCCTACCGGAAGTAGCGTGACGTAGTCAGTTGAACATATACGCAAAGTTCCCTATTGTTTACAATGATGGCCGCATGAAGTGAGAGAGATTCGGACCGAGAAAGCGACAATTTCCCCATTAATTTGAGCGAGGATGAAAGATTTGTGGATGAGTAAAGTGCAAGTGAAGGACTAGTGGGGAGTTGAAGCTATTCAGATAGGGAAGATGCTGTGAGAGCCGGGGGTGACCTGATATTCAGCTGGGAATGACTACAACAGTAAATAAACACAAGACATATATATACTCTATTAGCCACAACACAACCAGGCTTATATTTAATATGCCACAAATTAATCCTGCATAAAAACACCTGCGTGTTTGTTATGCTAGCTCCTAGCTCCTATGCTAGCTCCTAGCTCCATAGAACACGCCAATACAATTCAAACACCTGATCAACACACACAATCACTCAGCCCAAAAGACCGTTCACCTAACCCAAGGTTCATAAAGCTTATATATTTTAAAAAAGTTACGTACATACGCAAAAAAAAGTTGCGCACATACGGTCAAGCGATCAAATGTTTAGAAGCCAAAGCTGCATACTCACAGTAGCACGTCTGCGTCTTTGTCATCCAAATCAAAGTAATCCTGGTAAGAGTCTGTGTTGTCCCAGTTCTCTACAGGCGTCTGTGTATCGAAGTCAAAAGTCCTCCTGGTTAGAGTCTCTGTTATCCGAGTTCTTCCATCTTGACTGCATCTTTCAGGAATGTAAACAAAGAAGCGCCGGCTGTGTACTGTTGTTGCTGACTACGTTCGAAAAATACGTCCATTTCGCACCGACAACTTTCTTCTTTACTTGCTCAGCTTCCTTCTCCATAATGCAATGAACATGATTGCAACAGATTCACGAACACAGATGTCCAGAATACTGTGGAATTATGAAATGAAAACAGAGCTTTTTCGTATTGGCTTCAATGTGGAAGGCATACCCGTGTTCGCCGGGCTACGTCACGCGCATACGTCATCCTCAGAGGCGTTTCGAACCGGAAGTTTAGCGGCAAATTTAAAATGTCACTTTATAAGTTAACCCGGCCGTATTGGCATGTGTTATAATGTTAAGATTTCATCATTGATATATAAACTATCAGACTGCGTGGTCGGTAGTAGTGGGTTTCAGTAGGCCTTTAAGTAGCGTAACACACGTTGTGTGAACAATGCACACCGAGGCACAACACACGGCATGCTAGCAGCTAACGGGCTACGATAGACTGACCATACGTCCTCTTTTCACCGAACATGTCCTCTTTTGCGGCGCTGTCAGGGCGGAGTTTCTTAAATGCCTCAAATGTCCGGCATTTTGAGTTAGGGTTGCGTGTATTTTCAATGTACGTTCATGGTTAAGAAGGGGTTAAAAACAAAACAAATTGTCAAGGTGTGCGCACGCAGCAGAATTTGTGATGGAGGGGCAGAGACAGAGAGCGACAGAGTTATGATAAACGCGCATGCGTCACCAGGTTCTGCTTTTTATCCATAGATTAATCAGATTTAAATTTTTATTATCTATAGCAGGGGTGTCAAAAGTGTGCCCCGGAGGCCATTTGCGGCCCACAGCTAATGTTTTAAAGGCCCACGGCACATTCTAAAAATACTATTAAAATAAACAAAAACATAACAAAAGTGAAATAAAAAAGCTTAAAGGTTAAATGTAATTTAGAAAAAGTTGCAATGTTAACTAATAAAACAAAGCTGTTTTTTTTCTTTCAAACTGTCATTGCTCAAAACATAATATTGAATCAAAATCAATGTTATTATGAATGATTGACCTTTTCCAAGGTTCCCATTACTTCACATCAAATATTCCACTAAGAAAAATATTTTTGGTGGAAGATTTTGCAAATTTGGTAAATAAATAACCCCAAAATTTATATTTTGTTGTTTTCTTTCTGTACCGAAAAAAACCGAGGTACGTACCGAACCGAAATTTTTGTGTACCGTTACACCCCTACCCCAAACACACGTCAAAAGTGGTCAGGGAATGGCTAAATCAGGCTAGAATTAAGGTTTTAAAATGGCCTTCCCAAAGACCTGACTTAAACGTGTGGACAATGCTGAAGAAACAAGTCCATGTCAGAAAACCAACAAATTTAGCTGAACTGCACCAATTTTGTCAAGAGGAGCGGTCAAAAACTCAACCAGAAGCTTGCCAGAAGCGCCAGTGTTTCCCACACACTCATTTATTTATGGTGGCCCGCCACGAAAGAATTAAGGCCGCCACAAAAAAAATAAAAACATTTTTTAAATTTTTTTTTTTTTTTTTTGTCCTGTCCAGCTTCTAAGGCAAATCAGGCAGAGTACAAATAATACAACGGTGCAAAGTAATACAAAGTGCTCGCCTGAACGTTATCAAAATAACCAGCCTACCGGTATATGAAAAGTCAGTCTTTAATCATTGTGTCATCGCCTTCCTCCTGCGTACTAAAACCACCGAAATCCTCTTCGTCGGTGTCGGAGAAGAACAGGCCGTAAATAAGCCGCACCGTTGTATAAGCCGCAGGGACCAGAACGAGGGGAAAAAGTAGCGGCTTATAGTCCGGAAATTACGGTAGTTGATGTAGATGCCCATATTGGCTGTTCAGATTTAGTTTACAAAAGAGAAGTGTAGGATCAAAATTTTTGGAGCTCTTTGTTTAGTGGATCAGATGTTTGATGAAGCTTTGTGTCTATCTACCACCACTACTGTTTTCTGTTTATTTGTTACTGACTGTGGCAGGACACCTCTGCCTCTGTTTCACTTTATGTTGCTGGTAAATAATATGGTTGTAGTAGTAGGCTAAAGTTAAATTATTTAGTATGCACTAATTAAAGGGGCAGAGCTTTAAGAGACATTTTAGCTTTTTGTCAAAACGGGGGGGTCGCAGCTTGCTGCGGGGTTCTTCCAACGCAAAAAACGGCTCCGGACGACAGCGTGAAGGTGAGTTTGGATTTATTAACATAAATCACTCAAACTATCACAAACACAAAAATTAAAGCAAAAAGGCAAGCGTGCCTAAAACACAAAAGAAGCTGCTAGTTAGCAGAAAACTATGGCCTGGACTAGGAAAACTTACTTGGTCAGCAAGAGACATAAACTGGTGTGACAAAGACAATGCAGGCAGAACGAGTGAAGAACAAAGGTAGACTTAAATAACAGTGACTTGATTGGTGAAAACAGGTGCGTGACTCAAAACGTAAAACAGGTGCGTGACGTGACAGGTGAAAACTAATGAGTAACCATGGAAACAAACAAACAAGGAAGTGAAACCAGGAACTAAGAAAGTGTCCAAAAACAGCACATGGCCAAAACAGAAACATGATAAACAGACAGGACACTTTTATATTTTTATAAGATATATTTTTTGTAAGAACCACAATTAATGAATATATTTCAGTGAATAACTTATTGTTCAAATCTGTATATAAATATGTACATAATGTGTTGTAATTATATTGTAAAATGGATGGATGGATGGATGGATGGACGTTTAAAACAAAACTGTTATTATTAATTAGTAAGTATACATTTTTTGAGCCTTTTTAGAGGAAATCATATCATTGTAGTAAATTATGCAAATTACTCGATGATGTCATGGTGACCGCGCCCATAGCCACGCCCCCACCGCCACAGGTATCTTGGCAGTTTATGGGAAACACTGAGCGCCTTATTGCAGTGTAACCAAATATTAACATTGCTGTATGTATACTTTTGACCCAGCAGATTTGCTCACATTTTCAGTAGACCCATAATACATTCATAAAAGAACCAAACTTCATGAATGTTTTTTGTGACCGACAAGTATGTGCTCCAATCACTCTATCACAAAAAAATAAGAGTTGAAGAAATGATTGGAAACTCAAGACAGCCATGACATTATGTTCTTTACAAGTGTATGTAGACTTTTGACCACGACTGTATGTCTGTCTGCCGAAATAAATACATTCATTCAAAAAAACTAACAAAAAAACAACAACACTGCATTAGAGGATCGTTTGGCCTTGGTGGAGGTCTGCACTCTAGCGACTCCTCTTTTCCTTCCCCCTCATCCACCACTGCTGGCCCTTTCTCCGCCTCCGTCTCTGCGGCATGGCGAGCTGTGACAGTTTGCCGCCATGCCCTGCAACAACAGCGACCATGCAGCACGGTCTCGCTGGGTCTGACCAACACAGACTTGTCACGGCTGCTCAACGTCAAAAGCCCAAACTACCAATTAACTCCTGGGTCCCCCCCCCTCCCCCCCACCTGCCCGAAGGCACAGTGACCTGCACCCCCCACCCCTTCCCTCGACTCGCCCCTCCAGTGCCACGCCGACCGCTGGCCTTGGAAATGCAGCTCTGCCGTGCCCCATGACTCATTGACATACACATGCTCAGAGATATTGTCCCCCGCTCCCTCCCTCGCCACGTCCCCCCGCATCTGCCCGCGTCTGTCCGTCTGTCAGACCCCTGAACTTTGCAGAAGAGGATAAAGTCAATTTGTCTCTGTTTGTTTCCCTCCACAACAGCTCCTCGTATGCTCGGGAGGAGGAGGCGAGGGACGGCTCGAGGGACGCGTTGGTGCTGCGACGGAGAAGCGGCGTCCTCAAGAGACGGATATTAGGTACACAATTTAATGCCGTCATATTCCTGAGCTGTATCAAAAATAAATATCCAATACAAACAGTATTTGCACACTGGGACAAGCATCAATCAATCATTATAAAAGGTCATTTATATAGCCCTCAATCACAGGCGCCTCAAATTATTGATCGCTAAAGCTGTTATTTTTTCCATATTTGAAAAGAAAATATTATAGTAAGTAGTAAGTAAGTGCATTTTATTGATAAAGCACTTTTCACAGACAAAATCACAAAGCGCTGTACAAAACATAGGTGAAGTAAAACCACAATTCCATTAAAACAACAGAGCAACGTCATAAAAAGGATACAAAGTGGATTAAAATTGATAGTTTATAGAATATATTTCAGATTTTAGTTTTATTTTGATAAATATTTGATTATTTACTACAACACTATCATACACGTTTTGACATATTTATTATAAATTGTAATACAATGGAAAATAAATAGATCATGTTTAAGTGGCATGAATAACATATATATATATATACATAAATAAATATAATTTTATACATAACATATTAGGAAGTTACTTTATTTTTCATTGTCACTTTATTATTAAAAAAATTATTTCATTAAATTGTTTTGTATTTCATTGATGTAAATTACAATCGTAAAAAAATACAGTATAATGCATTGTATTTCTACTATACTGCACTAGAATACATGTATTTATGTACTATATTATTCAATATATTTTCATATTTACTACAAAAAATATCAAAATAAATATTTTATGGATTTACGTTAGAGCAGGAAAAAACACAGAGGCTATTTCATCCATACAAGCCTGTTTCGCAGGTTTATTTTTCATTGTCAATTTATTATAAATAAAAATATATATTATTTCATTATATGGTTTTGTATTTGATTGATGTCAATTGCAATCGTAAATGAAATATACCGTAAAGACAGTACAATACATGTTATTTCTACTGTACTGTACTAGAATACATGTATTTGTTATGTACTATATTATAAAATATATTTTCGTATTTACTACAAAAAATATCAAAATAAATATATTTTATGGATTTACGTTAGGGCAGGAAAAAACACAGAGGCTATTTCATCCCTACAAGCCTGTTTCGCAGGTTTATTTTTCATTGTCACTTTATTATTAAAAAAAATATATATATTATTTAATTATATGGTTTTGTAGTTCATTGATGTCAATTACAATCATAAATGAAATATACAGTAAATACAGTATAATACATGTTATTTCTACTGTACTGTACTAGAATACATGTATTTGTTATGTACTATATTATAAAATATATTTCGTAGTTACTACAAAATATATCAAAATAAATATATTTTATGGATTTACGTTAGGTCAGGAAAAAACACAGAGGCTATTTCATCCCTACCAGCCTGTTTCACAGGTTTCCCTGCTCTTCAGGGGATTTATGGATTTATATTTATTTGGAATACATATAAATATAGATGAACATATTTTATAAAAAATAAATATAAATTATGACTTTATATTTATTTAGAATTATGTGAATATAAATATAAAGAAACATACCAAATAAAGATAAATTACTAATTTATATATTGTTTAGACTTCAGACTGGACTATTTTGCAGCAAGATGTATGTCACTGGAACTGCTAAAACATATACTTCAAAGCACTTAGATTTGCATTAATCTTTTTTTATAAACAATTCTAAATACATATACATTATTAATTTATATTATTTAGGATTAATACAAATATGAACATATAAACACTAAATATAAATTATTAATTTACAATTATTTAGAATTGTTTATAATAGAAATAAATACAAACGTAAATTCTTTAAAATATACTTTTCGTGTGGAAATATAATTTTTTATCAGTCCCAGAGACATACATGTTGCTGCACAATAGTCCAATTTGAAATAATTCAACTGTAATTGTTACAGTGATTTTGTAATAATATTTAGTTAAACCAAACCGTATTCTTACTTTGGAACTTGAGCGAAATATATATTGTTGAAGCATTTGAAGTAAATGCACTAATGTTTCCTTTTTAAAATTACTTTTTAAAAATGAAATTGTAAAAAAAGATGTTGCATAGCTGCTTGCACAGTTAAAAGGTTTATCAGTTTTATCGGACAACCTCCCACAGAAAAAGCTGCCACGTGAAACAAACGTGTTTCTCTCTTTTTCCCTTCCTGCATAAATGTTTGTGTTGCCGTCACCTTAACAGTTTGTGACCATAAGTTGCCATGTACACACACGCTCACAAAAAGACACGCACCCACACACAACACACACACACACACACACACACACACACACACACACACACACACACACACACACACACACACACACACACACACACACACATTCTTGTATTTCTTATCGTTCTTGAGACCTCCGAAAAATGCCTTCCTCTTCAGGACTTTCTAGATATATAAAGATTTGTATTCACAACGTTAATAATATATACATACTATGCAAATATAAAAAAGCTTGTTGTGAAAAATGAGTTGGAATTTCACAAGAACAAGGTCACAATTTCACAAGAAAAACTTGGAATTTTGGCAATATTATAATAAAGGTCGTAATTTTACTAAACGCAAGTCCTAATTTTACAAGAACATTTGCGCAATATTGTGATAAACAGTCGCAATTTTACAAGAAAAGCTATCAGCATCAAGGGTTGGAATTGGGGGTTAAATCACCAAAAATGATTCCCAGGCGCGGCCACCGCTGCTGCTCACTGCTCCCCTCACCTCCCAGGGGGTGATCAAGGGTGACGGGTCAAATGCAGAGAATAATTTCGCCACACCTAGTGTGTGTGTGTGACAATCATTGGTACTTTAACTTTAACTCTAACATTTTGGCAATTTTATGAAAAGAGTCGTAATTTTACTCGACAAAAGTCGCAATTTTATAAGAAAACTTTAAAATGTTGGCAATATTATAATAATCGGAATTTTAGTGGCAAAATTATGACAAAAGTCATAATTTTACTCAAAAAATGTCACCATTTACAAGAACAAAAAAATTGGCAATATTGTGATACAAGTCAGAATTTTATATGACAAATGTCACCATTTAGCAGTAAAAAGTAACAATTTTACATAAAAAAAGTAATAATTTTACAAGAAATTATTGCAATATTACAGAAACAGAAATATGAGAAATTGTTCCCAATTTTATCAGAAAAAAGTCGACACATTGTGAGAAAAAGACTGCTCTTAGTTAATTTTTTATGTTTTGAATTTTTTGTTTGTAATTAGTTTTTAATCTTTATTATTTACTTCAAGTTATTACAGTATGTCTCTATATGCATATTTTATTTTATTTTTTTTAAATTTTTGCCAAAGGGGCGCATTTCAAATTCTTACACACACTTGTTATTACGGGCGGCATAGCTCGCTTGGTAGAGTGGCCGTGCCAGCAACTTGAGGGTTCCAGGTTCGATTCCCGCTTCCGCCATCCTAGTCACTGCCAATGTGTCCTTGGGCAAGACACTTTACCCACCTGCTCCCAGTGCCACCCACACTGGTTTAAATGTAACTTAGATATTGGGTTTCACTATGTAAAAGCGCTTTGAGTCACTAGAGAAAAGCACTATATAAATATACTTCACTTCACATATGTTGGCCAGAGGGGGAGCACTTCAAATTCTTACACACACTTGTTATTACATATGTTGGCCAGAGGGGGAGCACTTCAAATTCTTACACACCCTTGTTATTTCATATGTTGACCAGAGGGGGAGCACTTTTAAAACCGACACACAGTCAATTTGAAAAATCCCTCCTTTTTGGGACCACCCTCATTTTGATAGATTTCACCACTAGGGGTGCAAATGAGACATTCTCTATTAGATGCAATGGTCTTCCGTATTGGGACCATGATTTATGTCCTAACTTGTTCACCGGTATGACACACACACACACACACACACACACACACACACACACACACACACACACACACACACACACACACACACACACACACACACACACACACACACACACACACACACACACACACACACACATGCATTGTTGATGGAAGACATTCCTTGCCTCTTTAATATGGAGCCGTAGTTGCCTGAGTGGTGAGTTAAATGTGGTTGTCCACACACTTCCTGTGAAATCATCAGCCTCAGTGGCTTGGAGGGAAAGGCTTGACCTAAAGTATCATGAGCAAAGAGGGCCTGGCGGGGCCTCCTCGCTCCCACAGGGGACGTCGTGTCCATTGAAGATGATGACACACAGCCATGGCCGCAGCACAAAAAAAAAAATACCCCCGATTTGCCAACCATGCTCCCTCCCGACATCAGAAATCTCTTTCACCTTCTTTTAGGACGAGTGAGACTTCCTCTCAGTGAAAAAGTCTTCGCACATCCTGTCTGTTTAGCACAGAATTACAAAGAGCGGCTGTTCCGTGCATTTTCGTTCAAAGCAAGAACCCTACACATTTTTAAAGGGTATCACAAACGGATAGCAAGGGCCAAGGTCAAAGGTCAGGTGAGTGTGCGCACTTTCTAGGCAAATCTCTAAATCAGGGGCAGTGTTTCCCATAACCTACAAAGATACCTGTGGCGGTGGGGGCGAGGCTATGGGCGTGGCTATGGGCGTGGTCACCATGACATCATCAAGTAATTTGCATAATTTACTACAATGATATGATTTTCTCTAAAAAGCCTCAAAAAATGTATACTTACTAATTAATAATAACAGTTTTGTTTTAAACGTCCATCCATCCATCCATTTTACAATATAATTACAACACTTTATGTACATATTTATATACAGATTTGAACAATAAGTTATTCACTGAAATATATTTATTAATTGTGGTTCTTACAAAAAATATATCTTATAAAATATAAAAGCTAAAATGTCTCTTAAAGCTCTGCCCCTTTAATTAGTGCATACTAAATAATTTAACTTTAGCCTACTACTAAAACCATATTATTTACCAGCAACATAAAGTGAAACAGAGGCAGAGGTGTCCTGCCACAGTCAGTAACAAATAAACAGAAAACAGTAGTGGTCAAATACAAATAAGGCAACAAGAGAAGTATCCTACACTTCTCTTTTGTAAAGTAAATCTGAACAGCCTATATGGGCATCTACATCAACTATATGATTTGCCTGAGAAGCTGGACAGGACAAAAAAAAAAAAAATCTATTTGTGGCGGATGTAATTCTTTCGTGGCGGGCCACCACAAATAAATGAATGTGTGGGAAACACTAAAGGGTGTCAAACTCATTTTAGATTGGGGTCACAAGGAGAAAAATCTACTCCCAAGTGGGCCGGACTGGTAAAATCACGGCAGGAAAACTTAAAAATAAAGACAACTTCAGATAGTTTTCTTTGTTTAAAAATAGAAGAAGCACATTGCGGTTAATAGAATATTTACTTCATTTGTCATTATTTATATTTTCTGAATAAATTATGTGATAATGTCCATCAGTCAACTCATTGGTGTTAATTTTCAATCTATCTAGATAAAAAAAATATCAAAATCAAATTACAGGATGTTATTTATGTAGTTTGATCATTTTCCTTGACAGATGTACTAACATCATGTGGTTTATTTTGTACATATGTAGCATCATCTACAAAGATACAAATAATTGCTATTACGACATCTAGTGGACACATTTAGAACACATTTCTTTCATTAGAAAATTTCAGGTTAATTTTTATACTTAGCTAACTCATCCCGCGGGCCGGATAAAACCTGTTTGCGGGCCTGATCCGGCCCTCAAGCTGTACATTTGACACCCCGGCTCTAAATTAATTTACGCTTTTAGGTATAATTTGTACTCACTGGGGTTGTACGGTATACCGGTACTAATATTGTATGTAGTATATGCCGGGGCACAGTGGTTGAAAAACACTGGATTAATTGATTGGTGATTGAGTTGATACACCGTAACAAAATGAAAACAAAAGCTAAGGTTGAGGGTCAAATCTGTCGACCACCATGTATTTTTCTGAAAACAAACATTGGTAACACTTTAGTATGGGGAACATATTCACCATTAATTAGTTGCTTATTAACATGCAAATTAGTAGCATATGGGCTCTAAATTAGTCATTATTAAATACTTATTAATGCCTGAGATCGTGAGTTCAAACCAAAGACTATAAAAAATGGGATCCATTACCTCCCTGCTTGACACTCAGCATCAAGGGTTGGAATTGGGGGTTAAATCACCAAAAATTATTCCCGAGTGCGGCCACCGCTGCTGCTCACTGCTCCCCTCACCTCCCAGGGTGCAGAGAATAATTTCGCCACACCTAGTGTGTGTGTGACAAGCATTGGTACTTTAACTTAACTTATTCTGCATGGCCTTATTATACAACCAGTAAGCCATTAACTAAGAGTCTTCCCTCAATAACCTCAGAATTATTGCTTATTAGTAACCCTAACCATAACCCTAACCCTTATATGTTCCTCTAGTGTCCAAATAACTCTAAATTAAGTCATTGTTACTTAGAATATGTTCCCCATAATAAAGAGTTACCCAAACATTATATAAATCATTTACCTACCTCAACACAAGATCCCTATTGGTTTTGATTGAGTTGATACTCCAAAACAAAAGGTCAAAACCTTCTTTAGCTAAATTCTCATTCTTCATTTGATGAAATACGGGTGCTTTTCCTTTTTTTTTTTGACTGTGCGGTGCAAGAACCCTATTCATTTTGATGAATGGATGACAGAGAGAGGAAGCTAAGGGGTCAGAGCGCCACTCGGTAAACACACTTCCCCTGGCGGCTAAACTTGCAGAAATCGCGCCGCCACAACAAAGCAAGAACCGTGTTGATTTTGAACGCCGTCCAAACCGTATTAAAACCCCCCTGAAGTGAACTTGCTCATTTCCCCTAAAAAAAAAAACCGAGCGTGCTGGTGACAAAGTGCAGGATCGACCTAGTCATTACCGGCCCGACGTGGTTTTGAAGCTTGTTTTGATTTGACTTTTGGTCCGTAATGGGAGTAAAAAAGGCGGCTCTGATTATTTATGGGCTGTCAGGCACGATGGGCGGGGCTACACTGTACGGCTTCCTGTGACACGTAACTCACTGGAGGTGAAAACCCAGGCACACGTTGGGGTCGGATCACGAGAAGATAATCCGCAGGCCTGCTTCGCATTCCCGAAGGGAGGCCTCCGTTTCGGAATGACGGCGCGTTTTATCAGAGGCGGAGACCTCAGCTGACGGCGCAACAATGCGATCCAGATTGCTCCCCTTCCATGTGCCGACACGCGATATCACCATCGTACGTACGCGTCACAAATCACCTCCGGCCATCGCCGGGACGGTCATAGGGCGTCTTCTCTCGGCGCCGCCAGACCCTCGAGTGGTTTGTTGCAGGTCGGGAGAGCGAGGGGGGCGGGGGGAGGAATAAAGCCACGGCCTAAAAAGGGAAACAGGAAGTTGGACACAATAGAGGGGACCTTTGATCCACGACGAGGGGGACGACTTCCCCTCTGGGTGCAAACTGTTAATGTGAAAGTGACTCTGCCCATGGCACATTTGTCAGGGCGAATAATGGGCCTAAAATTAGCAGACAATGGCGGGCAGACGGGCGACACTCGCAGCCGGCCATGCGCAGGAAGATAGCGGGGGAGGGTGGGGGATAATTGTGTTAGCGCCGCTGATTCGCTGAGGAAGACGGTGTGTGTCGTGTACTGGACACAGAGGTAATGTGATGACTGCATACTGTCCGTACAATCTCATTACCAATAGTTCAACGTCTTCATGGCTCACATTAGAGTACATTAGTGTGAAAAAGACTGTTATTTTAGCATGTTCACATCAGTGATAGTCCATT
Source organism: Entelurus aequoreus (assembly GCF_033978785.1). Taxonomy (NCBI): domain Eukaryota; kingdom Metazoa; phylum Chordata; class Actinopteri; order Syngnathiformes; family Syngnathidae; genus Entelurus; species Entelurus aequoreus. The sequence goes on from NC_084751.1 coordinate 3,916,426, forward strand.
ATTAGGCACAGTACTGTTAGTGTTCTCCCGTGTGTTGTGTTAGTTCCTGTTAGGGTTGTACGGTATACTGGTATTAGTATGTCTTTAATGTCCTTTGTATTCTTTGATGTTTCCCTCTTACACACATGTAAGAGGGATGTGTGCTATGGCTACGAGTTGTTTTTTCCCTTGGCCTCAGTCTGGACCCCCTCTCCAGGGTCCCAGGCTTAGACCGATCCCCCCCCCATTGTTTACCTGTATCTCACCTTTTTTGTAAGGGGCGCCAGAAATTGGCAGACCCGTCAGCGATCCTGTTCTGTCTCCCTGTAATGTTTGTCTGATCTTGAATGGGATTGTGCTGAACATTTTAATTTCCCCCCGGGGATTACTAAAGTATTTCTGATTCTGATTCTGTATAGTACCGTGATACTAATGAACCATATTTGGTACTATACTGCCTCAAAAATGTACCGGTTCCACCCCCCACACCGTCGTCATCACGCCGTGTCTTTACTGGTTTACGGGCAGAGGAGCATGTTCGGCAGCGCACAATCACGGAGTACTTACAAGCAGACACGGTTTGTAGACAGAAAAGGGAGAACGGACACATTTTGGTTTAAGAACTAACAATAAAGGTGAAGTTATAACACTGAAACACCCTAAGGAAGAGGTGCTAAAGTCCATCCGCAGTCTGCAGTGTTTTAGCTACTTCTAAATCACTAATCATCGCCTCTATGGCGACAAATAAAGTAAGTTTCTTACAAGTATCATCCCTGCAGGACGAGGAATAGCTAAACATGCTTCACTACACACCGTAGCTCACCGGCGTCGCATTATAAACAAACGCCATGGGTGGATCTACACCTGACATCCACTGTAATGATACCAAGTACAGGAGCGTATCTAGTCGATACTACTATGATTACATCTTTTTAGCATCACAAAATCTTCTTTGTTTAAAAAAAAATGTATATCATGTTTATAAACTCTGGAAATACGTCCCTGGACACATGAGGACTTTGAATATGACCAATGTATGATCCTGTAAAAACTTGGTATCGGATTGATACCCAAATTTGTGGTATCATCCAAAACTAGTGTAAAGTATCCAAACAACAGAAGAATAAGTGATTATTACATTTTAACAGAAGTGTCAATATAACAGTAAGCAGATATTAACAGTAAATGAACAAGTAGATTAATGATGATTTTTTTTTACCACTTGTCCTTAATAATGTTGACAAAATAATAGAATGATAAATGACACAATATGTTACCGCATATGTCAGCAGACTAAATTAGGAGCCGTTGTTTGTTTACTTACTACTAAAAGACAAGTTGTCTAGTATGTTCACTATTTTATTTAAGGACAAACTTGCAATAATAAACATATGTTTAATGTACCATAATATAAAAAAAATAAATAAAGCCAATAATGCAATTTTTTTGTGGTCCCCTTTATTTAGAAAAGTATCGAAAAGTACCTATTTGGATCGAAATACTTTTTGGTACCCTTTACCAAAATATTGATATCGGGACAACACTAGTTCCTGTCCTGTGCTTTTTTTTTGGCGGCTTTTCCGGTTTTGTTGGTGTTTTCCCATGGCTGCTTCACTTCTGTCCCAGCGCATTTTCCCTCACCTGTTTTCTGTTTGCAATTAAAACTATTTAAGTTGATCCTTTTTCTACCTTGGTTGTCCGGACACTGTTGATGTTATCTATTTTCTATTCTCTGGTAACGATAGACGATCCTTTTGGATGCCAAGCGCAAGTACACTCGTACTGTGTGGACGCTGTCAGCTCCACATTTCCTGGAAGTGTTTTGCATTTTGTTTTGTTTTGGTCATAGCTTGTCCGGTCGGAGCACTTCCCCATTGCTCTCGCTTTTTGTTTGTTTTATTAATAAATTCCCCATTTTTTTACCTTACGCTCCAACCTCGTTCAACTGCATCCTTAAAATCACAACAACCTCCGGCTCTCACATAATCTTTGTAGACTACTACATGTGTAAAAAAAACAAAAAAAAAACACATGTTAGTACGTCAGTACATCCTGTAATTTTTTTTTTTTTTTTTTATCTTGATAGATTGAAAATTAACACCAATGAATTGACTGATGAACATTATCACATCATTTATTCAGAAAGTATAAATAACGACAAATAAAGGTAGAATACTATTAACCGCAACATGTAAGTGTAAAAAACAAAACAACAACATTATGATTTGTACATTTTCAGAATGTGCCTGTACTATTTTTAAACAAAGAAAACAATGTGAAGTTGTCTTTATTTTTAAGTTATCGTGCTGTGATTTTTACCAGTCCGGCCCACTTGGGAGTAGATTTTTCTCCATGTGGCCCCCGATCTAAAATGAGTTTGACACGCCTGGTTTAGCTGATTGGAGAGCTAGCTTCTGCAGCGAGTGGGTCCATGACGATGACTTCTGTTTTGTTCGATCAGCCGTTTTACTGCCGTGTTACAGGCACCGCTTGGAAACAATTAATGTATGTAAATAAACATTTACAAAATCTTTCATTACCAGTGCATATCAGCGGTGCGGCTGATATATGCAAAAATATTTATTTCTTCTAAAATTTGGAGGTTGCGGCTTGAATATCAGTGCGCTTTATCGTTCGAAAAATACGGTATTCGACTGATTATTTCGATATTCATTGGTTACTTTGGGAAATTTACAGAAAAATGTGTGTTTGACCTTTCTACTGTATATACAGTGTGCCTTTGCATATACAGTAGTATACAGGGAGGGGTGGAGAGAATAGTCCGCCCCAGCTGCGTTAGGCTATCTAATAAACACGTAAACACTGGGCGTCCTCGAGCTCATTAGGTGATTGCAGAGGCTGCTTGCTCCTCCATAAATCAGAGTCCAGGTTATCAAGGCCTCTGATCTTAACTGTAGTGGGCGCCCAGCTGTCTACAGCCACACGGGCCGGGAAAACAGCAGGCTCGGAGGAATCCAATTCCCACTTCTCACTTTGCATATAAAAAAAGGGGAGATATTCTCGTAAGCCGCTCGCGTACACATGCGGAGCCGCCATGAAAGACGATAAAAGCCGACGTTTCACCCCATTGGCCTCTTTTAATGGCAGACGCTGTATAAAGTGTCTATTTCGTCTGTGTCAGGTGAGGTATTTTTGCAAGATTGGCGTGACTGCGAGCTTCCGGTACATGTGTAACATTTAGTTACTGGTGTAAAATACAAAAAAAAAGAAAAAGGAAAAAACGTCTTAATCGTGAGAAAAAAGAGGCAGAGCGAGCCGGAGCCAAAGATGAAAAAGTCTGGAGAATTAAAAACGGCTGTGTCAGTTTGACTTCAACCCCCTCTCTCCTCGTAGCACCATAAAGGTTACTACATGCCAGGTTCAAGCACAGTATCACTCGCTTCCTAATGTAAAACACACTCCGTGCGAGCCTGCCCACTAAATGTTACACCGCCGACTTTCCATGCTCAAACACTTTTTTTTTCTTTTTTCAGCCCTCCGAGTTTGTGACGTCTGAGCTCCCTAGGCATGGCACTGATTATTTCCTGCTGCGTAACAAGGTCAACTGGACACAATAGTAACAGATAAAAAGCTCCGCGCTAATGATGCCTTAATAGATTTCAATGCTTTAAAGCAAATGAATGGAGACACGCAGTGGTAGACAATCACAATGGATCCCATGGGCTTTCTTTTTCATATTGTATAGATAATGTATGTATAAAACCTATATCAGAATTATTAGGAATCTCATGAATACAATTTAATGTTTATTGCTAAAAATAGATACGTTTTGCAAAATTTGAATTATGTATGGCTGAATATATTTTATTTAAGGAGCAAGAAAACAAATATTTTCATTTTATTATTGTACATACTGAGCACCAAAAAAATTATAATTTTTTAACAGTTTATTTTGTAATGAGTTTTAGCATTTTTTTAATCGTCGCAAAAAAAAAAAAGTCATATTGTTTTTCAGACTTGGTTAAACTCCTTATTGTAGTACATTAGCTCAAAACATATTTGGCAGCTATTATACGAGAACAGAATATAAAAAAAATAGAATGGTAAAACATTTTATTCTATTTTTATATTTATTTTATTCTGTAGATAATATGTTGTTATTAACATATTTTATTCCTAACCTACTTTATTTAAATCCTATTCTATTTACAAAATGTTGTTCCATATCATATATCACGTGTGCTGGTATGACAGTAAAGTTCTTTGAATTAATATTATTTACATGTATTTGTACATTTGTTATAATTTTTTTAATCAATTATATTATTTATTTGTCCATCCATCCATTTTCTACCGCTTGTCCCTTTATGGGGTCGCGGGGGGTGCTGGAGCCTTGTGTTTGTTTATTTAAATTATAAAACCATATTTTCCTTTATTTAATACTAGTTGGACTTTATTTCCATTATTATAATTTATTTATTAAATACAAAAAAAATTGTATTTGTATTTTTTTATTTTAATTAATAATATTATATAATTGTTTTATTGAATTTATTTTTATTTTTTATGTATTTTTTTAAAAACTTGAATTAATTCTAAATGGACTTTCTTATTTCACTCAACAATATTTATTGGTAATTATTTTATTCATTTTAATGCCAATATTTAAAATTATTGTATTTTAATTAATATGTGCATTTTAACAACTGTGCAACACTTTGTAAACTGTATATATATATATATATATATATATATATATATATATACATATATATAAATATGTATGTATATATAGATATGTATATATGTATGTGTGTGTGTATGTGTATGTATGTATATATATATATATGTGTGTGTGTATACATACAATATATATATATATGTATGTATGTGTATATGTATGTGTATTTATATATATATACAGTATATGTATGTATGTGTGTGTATATATATGTATGTATGTGAATATATATATATATATATATAATATATATATATATATATATATATATATATATATATATATATATATATATATATATATATATATATATATATATACCCACACACAAAATGTGTTCATATTGAATAGAAGATGCTTACAGGCTATGTTCTGAATAAGAGACAAGAGAGGCAGGTGGAACGTAGACGTGTTAAGGCTTCAGGACAGTGATGGATTTCAATCTCCTTTGAGATTAAAATCTTTTTCAAGCGACTTTTTTTTGGGGGGGGGGGGGGGGGGCTGAAAGCCTCCCTTGATGGACTTTTTAGAAAAAATGGAGGCTTGGGTTTCTGGGTGAGAGGTGCTGAAGGAACCTTCATCTTAATGGCGCCCATGAGACTTTGCCAAGTAGGAGAACAGGTGGAATGGAATGGCAGATACTCACATCGGTAGAAGCGGAACTTAGGGCGAGCAGTTTGGAGGTTGGAGGCATCTGCAACTCTCAGTAGAACCATTACAGATTTCATCTGCAATAAAAACACAAAGTTATTGCAACTTTAAAAAGGTTATCTGTGGTGTTATTATTTTTAATATTTGGCTATAGACGACCAATACTAGACATACCTACTATTTTAAATACAGGAAATAAATTGAAAAAAATACAAAAAAAACAACAGAAAATTAATCTGTACCTTAATCTACTGTGGTTTGAGTAACATTTTAACGAGCAAGAGAAAACACAGTTTACTATAACACAACAATAACGCAAAGCCAGGTCAGGTCAAGCTTTATTTACACAGCACATTAAAACAAATAAAAAAAATAAAAGCAATTAAAAAGTGAATATTACATTAAACAGTAATAAAACAATAGCATATTTCAGCATATAAAAAAGCAAAAATACACTACTGTACTGTATGTCTTTGAAGCCTATTTATTTTAGCATCTTTTGTTTCTAACTCAATCAATCAATCAATGTTTATCTATATATAGCCCTAAATCACAAGTGTCTCAAAGGGCTGTACAAGCCACAACGACATCCTCGGTACAGAGCCCACATACGGGCAAGGAAAAGTCACCCCAGTGGGACGTCAATGTGAATGACTATGAGAAACCTTGGAGAGGACCGCATATGTGGGTAACCCCCCCCCCCCCCCCCCCCCCCCCCCCCCCTCTAGGGGAGACCGAAAGCAATGGATGTCGAGTGGGTCTGACATAATATTGTGAAAGTCCAGTCCACAGCGGATCCAACACATCAGCGAAAGTCCAGTCCATAGTGGGGCCAGCAGGAACCATCCCGAGCGGAGACGGGTCAGCAGCGTAGAGATGTCCCCAACCGATGCACAGGCTAGCGGTCCACCCCGGGTCCCGACTCTGGACAACCAGCACTTCATCCGTGGCCACCGGACCTGTGCAACTCCCCCTCCATAAGGGAGAGGGAAGCAGAGGAGAAAAGAAAAGAAAAGAAACGGCAGATCAACTGGTCTAAAAAGGGAGTCTATTTAAAGGCTAGTGTATACAAATGAGTTTTAAGTTGGGACTTAAATGCTTCTACTGAGGTAGCATCTCTAACTTTTACCGGGAGGGCATTCCATAGTATTGGAGCCCGAATAGAAAACGCTCTATAGCCCGCAGACTTTTTTTGGGCTCTGGGAATCACTAATAAGCCGGAGTTCTTTGAACGCAGATTTCTTGTCGGGACATATGGTACAATACAATCGGCAAGATAGGCAGCAGCTTAACCGTGTAGTATTTTATACGTAAGTAGTAAAACCTTAAAGTCGCATCTGACATTTAACCTCAGTATTGACTAAAACGTTACGGATATTTTTGCATTTAGATATCATGATTTTAATAACAGAGAGATAATATTTTTGAGCTGCTGAACAATTATGAATCTGCTTCACTCATGACCAAAAATAAGCACCATAGTTGAATTTGGATGTATACTCTAGCTACGCCCGCGACACGGAAAGGGACAAGCGGTAGAAAATGGATGGATGGATACTCTATATCTCTCTTTTCAGGCTCCAAGGGTAAAAATACCGTTTTATACTTGGTTCAATATGGCAATAACATTGCTCATATAAAACCGACCTAGTTATCATTACACAGCTTGTACCTTTTAGTGGTAGTAGGCATGACTCAGTCACCATTTATTTATTTTTAATAATAAAAAGTGACGGTATCAAAGCCGTACCGTTTTCCATAACACGCCAGCTAGCTAACATGACGAGAAGAATAGGAGCACAGGCATTTTATGTTTGAATTAACGCTAAAATAAAGTTACAATTAATTAATTTAAATGCAACAACTCCAAAACTGTGACATTGAAAAATTGTGAGGAAGTTTCCATGTCATGTTGAGATCGCTCCTGCCTACTTTTATTAAGTTATTACTATATTTTTAGATGTGAAAAAAAACATTTGATACAGTACAATATACATACATATACAATATATAAAAACATCTCACCACTTATGACACACACTGAAATGTTTCAAATCATATTTGAAAAACAGAAAAACAGAGCACCATGTCCTTCCAATTAGACAGCTCAGTAGGTGTACCCCAAGGATCAATCTTGGGCCCCCTGCTGTTCGGTGTATATATTAATGATCTTCCTGATATGTGTTCAGAGGTTAGCACCCAAATGTACGCAGATGACGCTGTTGTATACAGTATGTCCATGCCAAATCAAAAGACAAAACTGCAATTGAACTTAAGAGTCAAGAATTTAAGGAACTTTATTGTCATACCAGCACACATTAGACCAGGGGTCAGCAACCCGGATTGAAAATGGAAAAAGATGGGGGAAAACATGTTTTTGTTTGTTTTAGTATGTTCTTTGTTTGAGGACAAACATGACACAAACTTTCCCAATTGTTAGAAAGCCCACTGTTTAATATGTTTGTGTGTATGCTTCACTGATGAGACTATTTGGTGAACATCGTTTTGTCCTACTAATTTCGGCGGTTCTTGAACTCACCATAGTGTGGACTGTGACGCAACAGTTTGTTTACATGTAAAATCTTCCACTCCTTCTTTGTCTCATTTTGTCCACCAAACTTTTGATACTGTGCGTGAATGCACAAAGGTGAGCTTTGTTGATGTTATTAACTTGTTAGAGTGCTAATCAGGCATATTTGGTCACTGCATGACTGCAAGCTAATCAATGCTAACATGCGATTTAGGCTAGCTGTATGTACATATTGCATCATTATGCCTCATTTGTAGGTATATTTGAACTCATTTATAATATTTTACCTTGATCCTCTTTGTATATAATTTAGTTTTGAATGTCTCATGACACATTATCTGTATGTAACGTTGGCTGCATTTCAGATAGTTGTTGGTGTGCCATGTTGTTCCAGACCACAGCAAACATTACCTAGCTTGCCAAAGATTGTAATACATCTATCAAAAGAAGACAGCCTGACGTTTCCTTTAACTTGGACACACACATCTACACCTTTGACCATTAAAAGCCAGTCATTTCCAGGAGTTATCTCGCCTTCTGAGTAGCCTCTGATTTACTAATGGTTTCTAATGTTGTAAAAATGTGTAGAATAAATATTACATTTCAACATTTCTGTCAACGAAGATTTTCTTCAGCCTGCGAGACATAGTCATTTTGATAGTAGGCTAGTATAGCTAATATAGACACTTACATCTTGTGTTGCCTTCATTATAAGACTTATATATGGCTTTTCATTTTTTGCGGCTCCAGACGGATTCGTTTTTTGTATTTTTGGTCTAATATGGCTCTTTCAACATTGTGGGTTGCTGACCCCTGCCTTAGACAAATGAACACATGGTCTGTGCAACATTTCTGTTATGTAACTAAGAAGTGTATTTTATTTTTTTAAATCAATTATTTGTGTTGAGATCTTCTTGAGACACTTAATGATTGCATTTACTTGTTTTGTTTTTTTTACAAAGAAAATTTTTAATTTTTTTGTCACTTGAGTCGCAGGTTTAGCAACAGTATAATTATTTTAAGAACACATTTGGTTATTTGGCGTTATCTATTTCCAATACATACGCTTTACTTTTTTCATGTTCTATTATATTGTTTAAAAATGACCGTTTAGCTGAAAATGATTTTTTTCTCTTCTTTTCAATAAAGACATTTATTAAAGTATACAGTGAAACTGTAATATTTTGTATGGTTGTTATACTGGCCCATGCCTAGCGGTGTCAATCATCACTATAAACACAACAAGCAGGCTTCGTACACCTTTTCCATGGCCAAATTCAAGCACTTTTTAAGGACTTTCAACATCAATTTTCCAGTTTTTCCCAGTACCCTTCAAAAGGCGAAAACCAGTGTGAATCATAGCCTTGATGTTTGAGGTCACCGAATGCTGTCTGTAAGAAAAATATGGAAAATCTGCTAAAACCTAAGTCTAGCACTGAACCAGCAGTTATCATTAACTGAATGGGGCATAGAAAATGAAGAAGTGTGACTATTCAATGTCATTCGTGTTTGCAAACATTGTTCACTTGTTTGTTTGTATCATCATCATTCATGAATACATCATTCCTTACAAGAAATAACATTAATTATTATTGTTTTCTTGTTTGTTTATGTCATAACTCATGCAAATGTCATGTTCATTAAAACGACATGATGGACCGATGCACCACTGTCCCCTAGGGGGCGACACCGAGCCGTATATACATGCCAACAACCTAATGTAAGGGCTGGTGCAAAGCCAACAGATCAAGCGTGTAGCTTTCCTTTTTAAGGAAACTTATTAGATTTTTTTCCCATTTTGTAATTAGCCTATTGAGTCAGACTGCCGAGAAATATGATGGACATTTCCAAGCACTTCAACCAAAATTCAAGCATTTTTCCAACCTTGAAAACACAACATTATGCATTAAAATCCAAGGTTTTTAAGCACCCGTACGAACCCTGAACAAAGCAGGAAAAAAATAAACGCACTGAAGTCGTACAAGATTGTATGACATCCCCGCTGGGAGGCATACTCGTTCCCGAAAATGCTACCATTTTCGGCTTCTGATGTTCCGATGTGAGCTGAGCGTTTACTTGAAGTGTTGTAAACCAGGAGCCAAAATGGCTGCCTGTGACATGAAGAGCTATTGACAGGCCGGGCAGGTCGCAGCTACTCCTCACGTCTAATCAGCTTTTCCTTTAATCAAGTGTGCACGGGACACTATCTCCAACTACTGATGAACAGCACTATTGAGTTACTTCCCACTTCCACACACACACACAGACACACACACACTGCAGTCGAGCTCATCACCCAACACCGAAAGCACAGCGCTCCTTTCCTACAGACACCAACAGAGTGTGTTGGCGCGCCAGGCAACATGTAATGTGTGTAATTTGATGGGAGGCTGCAAAACAAGGAAGCGGGGAATATCCTGGCCACATCTTTAACCTATTGAGGCGGGAATGATGTCATGATTAGAAGAGGAAATTGGGATCCCTCCAAAACCTAAACACCCCAAGGCTGCCGAGCCAGCCAGCCATCCAGACGTCTGCTGCAGGGATGGCGAGTGGAGAGGAAAAGTGTGGGAGAGAGGATATATATTTAGTAGGGGTATATTACATGTATTTATAATCATATTTTCACGTTAAGTGAGGACATGCAGGAAATGTAGTCACATATCTACACGCCAACAAATGCAGCGCAACCCAGCCTTTGGCTATAGCAGTAGTGCCAAGGAGGTGCCAGAGCTTGAAAACCATCTTTTGCGGTTAAAGTCTCCTGCATGTTATATTTTCCAATTCATGTGATTGCTCTTTACACCAATTAGTAATGATAACTACCACCTTGCATATTTGCGCTACAGTTCTAACAGTTCATTTTAACAGCAGAGATTCAGGACTTAATTTTAAGATGTGTCACAAATTCTTGTTCCTTCTTTGTTTTATAAAAAACGCAAAAAAACAATTATAAAGCATTTCAAAATAAAACCAAACATTGTGTTTTTCAAGCATCATATTATTTCAGTATTTAACATACATCAGTCTCTCTCTCTCTCACTCTCTTTCTCTATACATATATACACACATACATACAGTATATATATATATATATATACACTACCGTTCAAAAGTTTGGGGTCACATTAAAATGTCCTTATTTTTCAATGAAGATAACTTTAAACTAGTCTTAACTTTAAAGAAGTACACTCTATACATTGCTAATGTGGTAAATGACTATTCTAGCTGCAAATGTCTGGTTTTTGGTGCAATATCTACATAGGTGTATAGAGGCCCATTTCCAGCAACTATCACGCCAGTGTTCTAATGGTACAATGTGTTTGCTCATTGGCTCAGAAGGCTAATTGATGATTAGAAAACCCTTGTGCAATCATGTTCACACATCTGAATACAGTTTAGCTCGTTACAGAAGCTACAAAACTGACCTTCCTTTGAGCAGATTGAGTTTCTGGAGCATCACATTTGTGGGGTCAATTAAACGCTCAAAATGGCCAGAAAAAGAGAACTTTCATCTGAAACGCGACAGTCTATTCTTGTTCTTAGAAATGAAGGCTATTCCACAAAATTGTTTGGGTGACCCCAAACTTTTGAACGGTAGTATATATATATATATATATATATATATAGCATACATACACATATGTACAAAACCAGTAAAGTTGGCCCGTTGTGTAATTCGTAAACGCCACACACTTTCAATGGGAGACAGGTCTGGACAACAGGCAGGCCAGTCTAGTACCCACACTCTTTTACTATGAAGCCACGCTGTTGTCTTGCTGAAATAAGTAGGGGCGTCCATGGTAACGTTGCTTGGATGGCAACATATGTTGCTCCAAAACCTGTATACACCTTTTCAGCATTCATGGTGCCTTCACAGATGTGTAAGTTACCCATGCCTTGGGCACTAATACACCCCCGTACCATCACAGATGCTGGCTTTTGAACTTTGCGCCTAGAACAATCCGGATGGTTCTTCTCCTCTTTGGTCCGGAGGACACGACATCCACAGTTTGCAAAAACAATTTGAAATGTGGACTCGTCAGAACACTTTTCCTCTTTGCATCAGTCCATCTTAGATGAGCTCGGGCACAGCAAAGCCAGCAGCTTTTCTGGGTGTTGTTGATAAATGGTTTTCGCTTTGCATAGTAGAGTTTTAACTTGTACTTACAGATGTAGCGACAAACTGTAGTTACTGACAGTGGTTTTCTGAAGTGTTCCTGAGTCCATGTGGTGATATCCTTTACACACTGATGTCGGTTTTTGATGCAGTACCGCCTGAGGGATCGAAGGTCCGTAATATCTTCGCTTACGTGCAGTGATTTCTCCAGATTCTCTGAACCTTTTGATGATATTACGGACCGTAAAAGGTGAAATCCCTAAATTCCTTGCAATAGTTCATTGAGAAATTTTGTTCTTAAACTGTTCGACAATTTGATCAAGCATTTGTTCACAAAGTGGTGACCCTCGCCCCATCCTTGTTTGTGAATGACTGAGCATTTCATGGAAGCTGCTTTTATACCCAATCATGGCACCTGTTCCCAATTAGCCTGTTCACCTGTGGGATGCTCCAAATAAGTGTTTGATGCGCATTCCTCAACTTTCTCAGTCTTTTTTGCCACTTGTGCCAGCTTTTTTGAAACATATTGCAGACATCAAATTCCAAATAAGCTAATATTTGCAAAAAATAACAACGTTTTCCACTTCGAATGTTAAATATCTTGTCTTTGCAGTCTATTCAACTGAATATAGGTTGAAAAGAATTTTGCAAATCATTGTATTCTGTTTTTGTTTACAATTTACACAACGTGCCAACTTCACTGGTTTTGGGTTTTGTACATACATATACATACACATATATAGTAGGGCTGTCAACGATTAATAAAAAAAAAAAAAAAGTGTTATCATAAATGGATGAACAACTATGGTATTTTTTTTTTTTGGTATTGCAACAACAAACGTTCTTATTATCAGCACACGACACGTTTAAAAATAGCATCTTAAAGCAAATACGTACAGCACGTGAGGATGGCGCCGCTATCTTGAATGCTACATCGACAGAGGGCGACAAACAACACTGTTAGAATTTACCTGCGTCAGTGTTGTCAACAAAAGTACCGCAGATATGTTCAATAATGCTTTGCACATGGAAGCCAGGTGACATCAGTGAGGACCAAGTGCTGCAAAGAAGATGTCATGCGTGTCACCACAGCTGATCCCTCGTACAATTCCAACAAGGATAAACAAACGGCTGCACAAAACAAGAGCAATATGTTGCAACTTCTGGCTAATGCTGAATTTATTTTGCTTACTGGAGACCATTGAACATCTGTAAGTAGTCACAGTGAGCTGGGGTTGCCTTGTACCAAAATAGGAGATCAGCACTGTCATCTGAAAAAGGTAAGCACCTGGTTAAAAGAAGAGTAAAAGCAGATGTAAATGGTGCACAATGTTTAGTTGTTTATTTGTGTGTTTACTACATTATCTTGTTTGCTATATCATTGCAAATACTTTCAAGATGTGCACTTAAATCATATTTTACTGTCACCAAGTTTTGACCAAATCAATGACTTTCAGTAAGCAAAACAATACCAACGTTCCTCGATGATATTCTGACAACACAATTGCATTTGTGTCCAAATATTGGGGTATTTTCTTAAGCACATTTTAACTATGCAATCGAGTACTAACCTGTGATTAACCATGATTAAATAAAATTCAAGACTGTAATCAATCTGATTAAAAAAAATCTCTTGATATATATATATATATATATATATATATATATATATATATATATATATATATATATATATATATAGAGTATATATTTACACATATATATACATGTGTATATGTATATATATATTTATATATACACACACATATACATATATATATAAATATATATATGTATATATATATATATATATATATATATATATATATATATATATATATATATATATATATTATATATATATACTGTATATACGCTGTAACACGTGGCTTGGCATTGTCTTGCTGAAATAAGCAGGGGCGTCCATGATAACGTTGCTTGGATGGCAACATATGTTGCTCCAAAACCTGTATGTACCTTTCAGCATTATTGGTGCCTTCACAGATGTGTAAGTTACCCATGCCTTGGGCACTAATACACCCCCATACCATCACAGATGCTGGCTTTTGAACTTTGCGCCTATAACAATCCGGATGGTTCTTTTCCTCTTTGTTCTGGAGGACACGACGTCCACAGTTTCCAAAAACAATGTCAAATGTGGACTCGTCAGACCACAGAACACTTTGGGGTGTTTCTGGGTGTTGTTGATAAATGGCTTTCACTTTGCATAGTAGGGTTTTAACTTGCACTTACAGTTGTAGCAACGAACTGTAGATACCGACAGTGGTTTTCTGAAGTGCTCCTGAGTCCATGTGGTGATATCCTTTACACACTGATGTCGCTTTTTGATGCAGTACCGCTTAAAGGATCGAAGGTCACGGGCATTCAATGTTGGTTTTCGGCCTTGCAGTGATTTCTCCAGATTCTCTGAAACTTTTGATGATATTAGGGACCGTAGATGGTGAAATCCCTAAATTCCTTGCAATAGCTCGTTGAGAAATGTCGTTCTTAAACTGCTGGACAATTTGCTCACGCATTTGTTCACAAAGTGGTGACCCTCGCCCCATCCTTGTTTGTGAATGACTGAGCATTTCATTAAAGCTTTTTTTTTATACCCAATCATGGCACCCACATGTTCCCAGTTAGCCTGTTCACCTGTGGGATGTTCCAAATAAGTGTTTGATGAGCATTCCTCCACTTTCTCAGTCTTTTTTGCCACTTGTGCCAGCTTTTTTGAAACATGCTGCAGGCATTTATATTCCAAATGAGCTAATATTTGCAAAAAATAACAACGTTTTCCAGTTCGACTGTTAAATATCTTGTCTTTGCAGTCTATTCAATGGAATATAGGTTGAAAAGGATTTGCAAATCATTGTATTCTGTTTTTGTTTACCATTGGTTTTAGGTTTTGTGTATATATATATATATATATATATATATATCTGTATTTGTATAAGTATATATATATCTGTATTTGTATAAGTATATACATATATATATATATATATATATATATATATATATATATATATATATATATATATATATATATATATATATATATATATATATATATATATATATATATCCATGCAAGGGAAAAAGTTTGGGTTTGACCCAGAGTGTCAAGATCAAAGCAGAGTAGCACTCGTCCGACAAGGAGGCGCACACTCCACGGATATGAGTGTGTGTATACATAGACAGATGTATACTGCATGTGTGTGTGATGGAGCTCATCCAGCCTCCTCACCCGGTGCAGAGATAAATGTCAAATGTTCCGACCGACGGGTGATATCTCTTCCTGCTCTCCTCTTTTGATTCATCGTCTCTCCCATGTGTGCGCACTAAAAAACACACACCTCACGTAAGACCTGCTAAAGCCATCAAGCTCCTCATGGATTCCTTCCCTCGCAGATACAGAGGGAGGTGATGAAGTGAAGGAGACGCAGCGCAGGAACGCCAGAAAAGAAAGAGGGTAATTGTGCTCGGAGAGGATGCCATCACATGCCCCCAACCCACCCCCAACCCTTCCCCTCTTCCCATCCCTGCCAACGCTCTTAAATATCGTATAATCTCGTGTGAAATCTAACCACAAGGCTCTACTGTTGAGATGTGCGGGGGGAACAACTGACGGGCTGTTTTTGTTGGTTCTTAGCAACACTAAGTCTCCCTCACGCAGTCATCAGTGGCGCAATTATCTTCTTGACTCGACCCGTGGCCGAGGACTCAGCTGAGTATCGCTGGGTTCGGGCCAACATGGGCACAAGAGATATTGCAAGGTCTGAGTCCTCGGGCCTCATTTTGAACCCACTTTGGATGAATTGACTCCTCGTGTTACCATTTAACTCACTGCTAGTATTGCAATACGGCATCTTCCAATTAAGATACACAACATACTGCTATTCAATCTGTACAATGACTACTCTAAATGACCTTGTAAAGTAGTAAGTCAGTTTTGTAAAGTTTATCCTACCTTTTTTTGGATTAAATCAAGCATTTTTAATCATAAAAAAAAAGCGAAATAAATAAACAAATATCAATACTGGACTACTATTGGCCAATAGATCAGACAAAGCCTGCTGTGTAGTATCGTGGCCACTGATTGGCTCACTCTCACACAGCACTACTATAGGTGACTGTGGGTGCTTTTTCACGTTTCATATGAAAGTATTCCATTTATAATTACAGTCGTCCTTGATTTATCGTTGCTAATTGGTTCCAGGCTTGACCGTGGTATACAAATACACTATATTGCCTAGAGCAGGGGTGTCCAAACTTTTTCCACTGAGGGCCGTACACGGAAAAATTTAAGCATGCGGGGGCCATTTTGATATTTTTCATTTTCAAACCTTAACAAAATATATGGATTTTTATTTTATTTTTTTAACCTTTAGGGCTCCCGGAGAACATAAAGGGTCTCAGTCATTAAAATGTAAAAAATAAGTCAAATTATTATTATTTTTTATTTAACTCTTACAGTAAATCTCTATATCAACTTCAGGTTGATATAAAGTAAAAAAAAAAAAAAAAAAGGTTTTATGCCTTTTCTGTCAAAGACAACTTTGTTTTTTATAGTAAAACTGAAATATGCAGTATTTAGGAATTAGAGCCCTAAAAGATCAATAATGCAGGACACCATTGATTTTAATTATTTAATATTTTTGAGTAATCACAGTGAAATGTTAAATAAAATCCTACTAAATATATTTGGGATCCAAAAGGTCCCCCACTCATAAAGTGATACATTTTTATTAGGTTTTTTTTACTTTTAACACTTAAATTACGAGATCAACTTCAGATATATCTGTCGATTTTACGTTTCAACTATTATTTTGTTTGTATTATGCTCTTTTGTCAAATAAAATGTTGATGTTTTTTAAGACAACCACACAATATATGCAATATTTTTTCCACATAAAACATTTTAAAGTGATATTTTTAAGTAATAATTCATTATAACATAGATTTTTAGTCTTTTTTTTTTTTTTAGCAATGGCAAAAAAAACGAAAAATAAACAAAGACAAAAGAAAAAAAACAGCCTGCATGGCAGCTTTGTGTCAACATTGCAACTTTTTCTTGTTAGATTTCACCTCATTTCACTTTTTTAAAATGTTTTTTTAAATTTTTTCCATATAATCAATTTTGCAATTTATGCAGAATGTGTGGCGGGCCGGTAAACAATTAGCTGCGGGCCGCAAATGGCCCCCGGGCCGCACTTTGGACACCCCTGGCCTAGAGTATTTGGCCACCTGCCTTGACTCACATATGAACTTGAAGTGCCATCCCATTCCTAACCCATAGGGTTCAACTTTATGTCGTATCACCTTTTGCAGCTAATACACCTTCAACTCTTCTGGGAAGGCTGTTCACAAGGTTGCGGAGTGTGTCTATAGGAATTTTTTGACCATTCTTCCAAAAGCGCATTGGTGAGGTCACACTGATGTTGGTCAAGAAGAAGGCCTGGCTCTCAGTCTCCGTTCTAATTCATCCCAAAGGTGTTCAATCGGGTTCAGGTCAGGACTCTGTGCAGGCCAGTCAAGTTCATCCACACCAGACTCTGTCATCCATGTCTTTATGGACCTTGCTTTGTGTGCTGGTGCATAGTCATGTTGGTAGAGGAAAGGGCCCGCTCCAAACTGTTCCCACAAGGTTTGGAGCATGGAATTGTCCAAAATGTTTTGGTATCCGCTGACCTCTATCTGTCAGTTTACGTGGCCTACAACTTTGTGGCTGAGTTGCTGTTTTTCCCAAACTCTTCCATTTTCTTATAATAAAGCCTACAGTTGACATTGGAATTTTTAGGAGCGAGGACATTTCACGACTAGATTTTTGTTTTTTTGTTGCACAGGTGGCATCCTATGACAGTTCCATGCTGGAAATCACTGAGCTACGGAGAGCGGCCCATTCTTTCACAAATGTTTGTAGAAACAGTCTCCATGCCTAAGTGCTTGTTTTTATACACCTGTGGCCGGGCCAAGTGATTAGGACACCTGATTCTCATCATTTGGATGGGTGGCCAAACACTTTTGGGAATATAGTGTATCTGCAAAGTGGGATATTTTCATAGAGCATAAAAAAACAGTTTTACGACCTTCTAAATACATTCTTGAAACATACAGCGGAACCTCGATTTACAAACCTCTCTTTTTCCGAACTTTTCGATTTCCAGATCGAGCCAAGTATGCCTCTGTGTGCAAACCATGTCTCTGTGTACGGATGCCTCATTCATTAATTTTGTGTCCTGTCCATTTTGTGCTTGCTCGTATTGAAGAAATTGGCAATTTTGTAATTGTCATGGGAACTGACTTTTCTGGGAAAATATGCCAAAGCGGACATACCGTCCATACCATACATCACAACGGAGGACAAGTCGCTACTTCTCGTTCAGCAGCGCCTCTTCCAAGAGAACATGCACACGCGGTCGAAGATAAAACGCATCTAGAAAATTAATATGAGTTTAGAAATATCTGGACAGCTTCTGATAGCTGATAGAAGTCACATTAACAGTAACAGTATTAGTATGTGTTAAGTCAAAGGCTTACCAATCTGGAGAAGTGGTATTGATGATGGCAGGAATTGAAGTGCATAAAAAAGTTGCTCTGCCAAAAATTGGTCAGCTTGATTGTCGTGGTGAAGATGCCAAGTTGTTGTGAGCATTGCCCCCCTTAACCTGGAAATGAAAGTCCCGCTTGTTGAATATCTTTATCAATCGCAACAACATAACAGAAAATAAGACAATTACTGCAATGTAATATATAGAAAGGATGATAATTGCTGTATCTATATATATATATATATATATATATATATATACACATATACATACACACATGGGGATAGGCTGATTGGCAACACACTAAATTGGCCCTAGTGACCACAGAACTTTCCTCCAGAAGGCCTTATCTTTGTCCATGTGATGTCAGATGAAACAATGTTTGGCCACAATACCCAGCAATATGTTTGGAGGAGAAAAGGTGAGGCCTTTAATCCCAGGAACACCAATTCCTACTGTCAAGCATGGTGGTGGTAGTATTATGCTCTGTGCCTGTTTTGCTGCCAATGGAACTGCTGCTTTACAGAGAGTAAATGGGACAATGAAAAAGGAGGATTACCTCCAAATTCTTCAGGACAACCTAAAATCATCAGTCCAGAGGTTGGGTCTTGGGTGCAGTTGGGTGTTCCAACAGGACAATGACCCCAAACACACGTCAAAAGTGGTAAAGGAATGGCTAAATCAGGCTAGAATTAAGGTTTTAGAATGGCCTTCCCAAAGATCTGACTTTAACGTGTGGACAATGCTGAAGAAACAAGTCCATGTCAGAAAACCAACAAATTTAGCTGAACTGCACCAATTTTGTCAAGAGAAGTGGTCAAAAATTAAACCAGACGCTTGCCAGAAGCTTGTGGATGGCTACCAAAAGCGCCTTATTGCAGTGAAACTTGCCAAGGGACATGGAAGCAAATATTAACATTGCTGTATGTACACTTTTGACCCAGCAGATTTGGTCACCTTTTCAGTAGACCCATAATAAATTCATAAAAGAACCAAACTTCATGAATGTTTTTTTGTGACAAACAAGTATGTGCTCCAATCACTCTATCACAAAAAAATGGGAGTTGTAAAAATTATTGGAAACTCAAGACAGCCATGACATTATGTTCTTTACAAGTGTATGTAAACTTTTGATCACGACTGTATATATCTATATATCTATATATATGTACATATATATATACACATACATACATACATAAACAAGGTTGTACTGCATCACAAAAATGCCGTAACATAAAGGAGTAGGACAGGAGGACACAATTATTAGCAAACCTCATGTTACGTTAGCAAATTTGCTGAAGAAAAATACAACTACCACACATAGAGCTCCCTCACCAAATTGGACTCATCTTTTTTTGTGAGCTTTATTTCAATATGTGCATCGGAGCCTGACTTTAATTTTAAACACAATATAGTCAACCTAGCATGGCAGGGGACTTTTAAAACATGTTTAAAACAACCTATGGCAATACAGTATAACACATCTGTTTCCTCACATCTTTTAGTCACATGGGAAGGCAAACAGCCTCCTATTTTGATTTCCTGTCGCTCACAGTATAAACAAAGAGCATTTTTGAGTAACATTCAGAGCTTCTGGTGTGCACTTTACATTAAAAGTCGACCGTGCAGTGCTTGTTCCTGACACAATTATGTGTTTATGAGACAAATGGGGCATCTGTTCTTCTCCACTTCCTGGTATTATTTGCAGCCATGGCGACCAAAGCCACAATCAAACCAAGGAAAACGCTGGTGTTAGAATTAGTGTACGGCAAACACATCAAATGTAGTTTCCCCTCTCTCCGCGGTTACATAAGTGGCCTGGAATTTTTTTTTACTTCGGAGCGCATCCAGTGAATTGAGAAAAATCCTGTCAAGCCTTGTGTTTTCTCCAAATACAGTTACACGGTTTGATGTACAAAAAAGCCCCTGCAGTATTTGCACTTTTCAACAAGCCGCGTCGAGCAAACACCTCGTCGAAAATCAGCGCCGCGATGATCGACGACTCTGAGCCTCGCTTTGTTTGGATGTGTTGAAACGGGCTGAGCCTCGGCGCCCCCGGGGGGGTTGAAGGCTAAGACACTGAGAGAATCACTTAAAGAGCTTTAAAGAGTCACAGGCCCCGCCTCCGCACATAGAATTCCACTTCGCCTCGTGACCCGCGACACCGTGAACTATGCTCTCGCCTCCGACTTAAGCAAACAAACCATAATTCTTCATCAATATGTTCTTCGACACGCTGAACAAGGCAGCCCGGGAAGGGGAGCGGAACGGATCTGTGTTGAGATATAGAGAAGAAAGAAAAAACTAGTTTTTTGTGGAAGTTAATAAAAAACAGGAGAATTATTCTTGAATTTGTTCATGTGAGTTTCTTTCGCCTGAATGGCTGCACACCAAAGGGTGAAAATTGCAAGACAAACAACCCTACTGTGGTACCTGTGCTATTACAAATAAACCTCCTAGTGGTCTCTTTAGTATGGGGAACATATTCACCATTAATTAGTTGCTTATTAAAGGCCTACTGAAATGATTTTTTTTTATTTAAACGGGGATAACAGATCCATTCTATGTGTCATACTTGATCATTTCGCGATATTGCCATATTTTTGCTGAAAGGATTTAGCAGAGAACAACGACGATAAAGTTTGCAACTTTTGGTCGCTGATAAAAAAAAAGCCTTGCCATACCGGAAGTAGCGTGACGTCACAGGAGGAAGGACTCCTCACATTTTCCCATTGTTTACAATGCAGCGAGAGGGATTCGGACCGAGAAAGCGACGATTACCCCATTAATTTGAGCGAGGATGAAAGATTCGTGGATGAGGAAAGTGAGAATGAAGGACTAGAGTGCAGTGCAGGACGTATCTTTTTTCGCTCTGACCGTAACTTAGGTACAAGGGTTCATTGGATTCCACACTTTCTCCTTTTTCTATTGTGGATCACGGATTTGTATTTTAAACCACCTCGGATACAATATCCTCTTGAAAATGAGAGTCGAGAACGCGAAATGGACATTCACAGTGACTTTTATCTCCACGACAATACATCGGCGAAGCTCTTTAGCTACTGAGCTAACGTGATAGCATCGGGCTCAAATGCAGATAGAAACAAAATAAATAAACCCCTGACTGGAAGGATAGACAGAAGATCAATTAAACCATGGACATGTAAATACACGGTTAATAATTTCCAGCTTGGCGAAGCTTAACAATGCTGTTGCTAACGACGCCATTGAAGCTAACTTAGCTACGGGACGGCGGCGGCGGCGGGCGTTGTAGCTTTCGACGACACCCCGGCCGCCATCAGAGTCGGCAAGAAACATATATTTCCCCAAAGTTACGTACGTGACATGCACATAGCGACATGCACGTACGGGCAAGCGATCAAATGTTTGGAAGCCAAAGCTGTACTCACGGTAGCGCGTCTGCTATCCATCTCAACGTTCTCCTGGTTGTGTTGCTGTAGTCCGCCGCTAATACACCGATCGCACCTACAACTTTCTTCTTTGCAGTCTCCATCGTTCATTAAACAAATTGCAAAATATTCACCAACACATATGTCCAGAATACTGTGGAATTTTGGGATGAAAACAGAGCGTTTTGTATTGGATTCAATGGTTCCGAATACTTCCGTACCAACCATTGAGGTCACGCGCATACGTCGACATACATAGACGTTTTCAATTGGAAGTGTGGCGGGAAATCTAAAATTGCACTTTATAAGTTAACCCGGCCGTATTGGCATGTGTTGCAATGTTAAGATTTCATCATTGATATATAAACTATCAGACTGCGTGGTCGGTAGTAGTGGGTTTCAGTAGGCCTTTAACATGCAAATTAGTAACATATTGACTCTTAACTAGCCATTAAGTACTTATTAATGCCTTATTCCGCATGGCCTTATTATACAACCTAACCTTAACCCTTACCCTAACCCTAACCAAATAACTCTAAATTAAGTCTTTGTTACTTACAATGTGTTCCCCTAGTGTCCAAATAACTCTTAATTAAGTCTTTGTTACTTACAATATGTTCCCCATAAAGTGTTACCAAAAGCCCATTCATTAGTCTGATTGACTTGTTAGCTCAATGCACTCTACACAACTGTAACCTCACCGCGTTTGAGCGGATAACCACAAAATTTGGTACACACCTTTGGAGGACTGACAAGCACACGTGTGCAAAAGTTTGGTTGAAAAACACGACCGCCATCAAACAAAACGTCTTAACAACTAATACAATACAATGTAATTCATGACATACAGTATTTCCAGTTGTTTCATTACAGCACGTTCGAAAAGGAGTAGGAAGAAGCTGAGCTTATTTAATCCTACACCTTTTCATACCATAGCAATTTTATCCTATTTCCTTGTTCTCTGTAACATAAAAGTGAACAAATACATAATAAACAAATATTATACCATAGTAAGTAAACAATTATAAAATACATAAATAATCTTTGTCTCATAAAAAATAAAATACAAAAATAAAAATAAAAAAAGGGTTCATGATATGCATCACAATTCTTGTTTTGTGTACTTTGTGAACACTGAATCATATTGGTGCTTTGTTTGATTTATTTGGTTAATCTATTCCATAATTTAATTCCACATACAGATATGCTAAAGGTTTTAAGTGTTGTACGAGCATACAAATGTTTTAAATTACATGTTCCTCTAATGTTATATTTCTTTTCTTTTGTTGAGAAGAATTGCTGTACATTCTTGGGTAGCAGGTTATAGTTTGCTTTGTAAATAATTTTAGCTGTTTGCAAATGCACCAAATTGTTGAATTTCAATATTTTTGATTCAATAAATAAAGTGTTTGTATGTTCTCTATATCCAACATTATGTATTATTCTAATTGATCTCTTTTGTAACACTGGGCCCCATTCTGCAACCGTTCTTAAGAACAAATGTTGTTCTTAGGCCAACTTACAAAGTTTTTAAGGAGATTTTTGTATTCTAGGGATGATACTCGAAACCGGTTTTCCCGGTTGTTTGATAAGAAAAGAACCGAGTCCTCGGACTCGAATCCCTTTTTGAGAACCGGTACCCGTTATCGAGACCACTATAGTAAAGGAAAAGAGTTGATTCTTTATTCGAATCCCGTCCCGACCAGAAATGCTCCGTGGGACATCACAAGAATTGACGTCACGTAGCTCAGTCATTAGGCGCAGATAGCGAAAGCAGGAAAACAATGGACGGGAAAAAGCGCTCCAAGGTGTAATAAAGTTCAAAACAAAAGATATAATCCATCGAATAACTTTACTGAGAGATTTTAGCAGGGTAAAACACATGACGAACACTTTTACGACCAACCGGAAACATAGCAACCAGGCTAGCAACGCACCTCCTTTACGGCAGCTGTCGCAAACAACCGCAGCACATACATATATATACAACATATCTCCCTTTTTTAACTTTTGTTTTTCTTTCCTTGTAAACAAAACAAAATCACACTGTAGATGTGTTGTCTGTCTAATTATAAATAATGCAGACGAGGCGTGTTGGCTGAGCACCATCCGGATTGTTCTAGGCGCAAAGTGTAAAAGCCAGCATCTGTGATGGTATGGGGGTGTATTAGTGCCCAAGACATGGGTAACTTACACATCTGTGAAGGCGCCATTAATGCTGAAAGGTCCATACAGGTTTTGGAGCAACATATGTTGCCATCCAAGCAACGTTACCATGGACGCCCCTGCTTATTTCAGCAAGACAATGCCAAGCCACGTGTTACATCAACGTGGCTTCATAGTAAAAGTGTGCGGGTACCAGACTGGCCTGCCTGTAGTCCAGACCTGTCTCCCATTGAAAATGTGTGGCGCATTATGAAGCCTAAAATACCACAACGGAGACCCCCGGACTGTTGAACAACTTAAGCTGTACATCAAGCAAGAATGGGAAATAATTCCACCTGAGAAGCTTAAAAAATGTGTCTCCTCAGTTCCCAAATGTTTACTGAGTGTTGTTAAAAGGAAAGGCCATGTAACAGAGTGGTGAACATGCCCTTTCCCAACTACTTTGGCACGTGTTGCAGCCATGAAATTCTAAGTTAATTATTATTTGCAAAAAAAAAATAAAGTTTATGAGTTTGAACATCAAATATGTTGTCTTTGTAGTGCATTCAATTGAATATGGGTTGAAAAGGATTTGCAAATCATTGTATTCCGTTTATATTTACATCTAACACAATTTCCCAACTCATATGGAAACGGGGTTTGTACATGTTAATACATGACTTATGACGCCCGACGAGATGTGAAAGTTGAGGCTTGATTTGCAGTGTCTTCCCTCCTCAGAAGCAGAGCCAGGTGCTGTGAATTCCAAAGGTGAGTCAGCCATGATTGCAATCTTTCACAGGCCGTTTTAAGGCATCCAAGCCACGGCGGGTTCCCTGTTTGTACCTCCGCCGATATTAGTCACAGCTTCCTGATGTAATGTTTCCCCCCCTGAGCCTGATTTGCCCGAGCTCTATGATCATGTTGGCACACTTGAGGAGGATATCCAAGACTTTGCAATCATCAGAGGCCACCTGATCCCTCACGGAAGCACTTAACTGACCCGCGCTTGCTGGCATCCTGAGTTTGTTTAGGCCCTAATTTGCCCCCCCCCCACACCCCCACACCGCCCGCATGTCGGTGAGCGCCGTCTAACATCCATATGCGTACAGCTGCACTTAGCCTGTCACAGTGATTGTTGCTCTGATGTGTGCTACTTTGAGTGCAGAAATGTGTCAACCACGGGGTGACCCTTCACCCGAGCCCTTGTTGCACCAGTAACGGGTGCCGGTGTTGCCGGTTAGGGAGGATGTAATGGGCCTGGCACAGCTCTGGAAGCTATTTGCCATCAGGGCGACGCTGATTGGAGCTGCATGGCCAAGGGATCGTGCAGAGGTTGCCGGCCGAGGCTGAAATTGGCGCGGGGCGCGAGGGGGGCCTCTGGTCGGGTGTCAGGCTTGATTAGGAGGACGGCGGCCGTGTTGACACGACGTACCCGTAAGAGAGTCATAGCTATATACGTGCGTGTGACGGGAAACAATCTGTACAGAATAACTGCAATTTAGTGAGGAGCATTGCTGACAAGGATTGGCTCCTAATTAAAGGAGGGGAAAACCAACACAGAATGGTCTTGTTTACCATAAATCCACATATTGGAGATCAGTGCAGCTTGATCATCCGTTGTTCCTCCCTCCAGACCAAATGTTCCTTTTTTTCAACAGGCATTTAGTGATGTTGAGCATGTCGTGAGAACTGTACAAAATACAAAAATATATTATTAGAATTAGGGCTGGGCGATATATCGAATATACTCGATATATCGCGGGTTTGTCTCTGTGCGATATAGAAAATGACTATATCGTGATATTCGACTACCGTATTTTTCGGACTATAAGTCGCAGTTTTTTTCATAGTTTGGCCGGGGGTGCGACTTATACTCAGGAGAGACTTATGTGTGAAATTATTAACACATTACCGTAAAATATCAAATAATATTATTTAGCTCATTCACGTAAGAGACTAGACGTATAAGATTTCATGGGATTTAGCGATTAGGAGTGACAGATTGTTTGGTAAACGTATAGCATGTTCTAAATGTTATAGTTATTTGAATGACTCTTACCATAATATGTTACGTTAACATACCAGGCACGTTCTCAGTTGGTTATTTATGCGTCATATAACGTACACTTATACAGCCTGTTGTTCACTATTCTTTATTTATTTTAAATTGCCTTTCAAATGTTTATTCTTGGTGTTGGGTTTTATCAAATACATTTCCCCCAAAAATGCAACTTATACTCCAGTGTGACTTATGTTTTTTTCCTTCTTTATTATGCATTTTCGGCCGGTGCGACTAATACTCCGGAGCGACTTATACTCAGAAAAATACGGTAACCTACCACATAGCGAAGGACGTACACTATTTGATTTCCTATTATGCAGTTCATTTTTATTTGACAGTTATTGAAATATCTTGTGTGACATCATGCACAAAAGTGCACTTTATTTGTTTTTAACTATTGTAGTTGCGTTCTGTACAAAAAGTGCACTTTAATTTAGT
Source organism: Entelurus aequoreus (assembly GCF_033978785.1). Lineage (NCBI taxonomy): Eukaryota > Metazoa > Chordata > Actinopteri > Syngnathiformes > Syngnathidae > Entelurus > Entelurus aequoreus. Next base: position 3,943,023 of record NC_084751.1, read on the forward strand.
GTTGTTTTGATATGTCATCTTAGTGACATCATGCACAAAAGTGCACCAATAGCTTGTTTTAAAATGTCTCTGACAATCTTGCACTTTCTGTTTTGAAATGGCATGAATGTTTGTGCCACTGCTTAATAACTGTTTAATAAATACAGTTTTGATAAATTGACTTAATTGTGGTTTCCCTCACTGCATGAAAGTTTAAAATGAGCATATATTAATGCAGTAACAACAAGAATGTTTTAATGTAGACACATACAATCATCATTCTGCTGTGATTGTATGCTTTAAGTGCTCATTCAAGGCTAAGGCAAAATATCGAGATAAATATCGTGTATCGTGACATGGCTTGAAAATATCGAGATATTAATAAAAGGCCATATCGCCCAGCCCTAATTAGAATACAATACAACACAAGATGATTCTCATAGAGAACATAAAACATGTATTTACTACTCAAATAACTTTCGATTTAACCAAATAATATCGTACAGCACATATATATCCGCCATATTAGCCTGCTAACATGCTAGCGGGCTAACTATTAGCATGCTAACGAGCTAACGTTTTTAGCATAATAACTTCGAAACGCGTCAAATTAAAATCACAGTCAGGGTACAAAAAAAAATATTGCTTTTATGTTACCTCATTGGGGTAAATAAATCATTTTGGGTGGTTACCTTGGCAACTTGAAAGGGACTTTGTTTTCCTGTGACAGTGTAGCAGTGTGCATCAATCATTAACGTCCCACACCACAACACGCACACAGCGAACATTGGTTCCGCCATCGAATAAACCGTGTATTTACAACGTTATACAAAAACAATATATTGTGAATGGAATAATTTATACACTTCACAAAAGGTGTATATAAACACTTCAGATACATGAAATTACTTCAGAACTGTCTGTTGTCAACTACACGTTGAAAACGCCCCCCGTGGAGAGACAAAGTGACATGTACGAGTTTCAAAATGAATGTGTTTCTCCAGCTTTGGTCTACTTTGGTCTTGTGCCTTGATCATGTGTTAAAATTGATAACTAAATAAATACATACCATGAATTGATTTACGTGGACCCCGACTTAAACAAGTTGAAAAACGTATTCGGGTGTTACCACTTAGTGGTCAATTGTACGGAATATGTACTGAACTGTGCAATCTACTAATACAAGTCTCAATCAATCAATCAATCAAAGTATAAAGAGGATTAACATGGTCACGTTCGTCGCATTTGACCTGACACATGAAACATGACGAATTTGGGGCGCGCACTATTCACTTTAGCCGCCAGATGTCGGGTGAAAATTAAAATTGTCCCCAATTCAAAATTAAGTCAATAGATCAAGGCTTGATTTGTAAAGTGTCTGCCCAGCTTTTGGCCTTTGTTGGTTTCGGTGGATATGGCCGAAGGCACCTTGATATGTGTTAAAAACTAAATAAACACAAACACTGCACAACTAAAAACATCCGACGAGACTTGAAATCGGCCCTGATTCAATTCAAAGTTGATTAATTATGAGTCTTGGGTTTAAGTTGTGTCTGCTCAACATTGGCCTGTGTTAGTCGTGGTGTGCATGACCGTGTGCACCTTGATTTGTGTCAAAAACTGAAAACTAAATAAACACATTTACATGTATACAAAGCCCAAAACCAGTGAAGTAGGCACGTTGTGTAAATGGTAAATAATGATTTGCAAATCCTTATCAACTTATATTCAATTGAATAGACTGCAAAGACAAGATATGTAACGTTCGAACTGGAAAACTGACAGTGGTTTTCTTAAGTGTTCCTGAGCCCATGTGGTGATATCCTTTACACACTGATGTCGCTTTTTGATGCAGTACCGCCTAAGGGATCGAAAGTCACGGGCATTCAATGTTGGTTTTCGGCCTTGCAGTGATTTCTCCAGATTCTCTGAACCTTTTGATGATATTACGGACCGTAGATGGTGAAATCCCTAAATTCCTTGCAATAGCTGGTTGAGAAATGTTGTTCTCAAACGGTTCGACAATTTGCTCACGCATTTGTTCACAAAGTGGAGACCCTCGCCCCATCCTGGTTTGTGAATGACTGAGCATTTCATGGAAGCTGCTTTTATACCCAATCATGGCACCCACCTGTTCCCAATTAGCCTGTTCACCTGTGGGATGTTCCAAATGAGTGTCTGATGAGCATTCAGTCTTTTTTGCCACTTGTGCCAGCTATTTTGAAACATGTTGCAGACATCAAATTCCAAATGAGCTAATATTTGCAAAAAATAACAACGTTTTCCAGTTCGAACGTTGAGTACCTTGTCTTTGCAGTCTATTCAATTGAACATAGGTTGAAAAGGATTCGCAAATCATTGTATCCTGTTTTTATTTACGATTTACACAACGTGCCAACGTCACTGGTTTTGGGTTTTGTGCTTGAAATCCGACTTGAAATCAGCCTGCAATTCCAAATAAGTCAATTGAGTCCAAGTCTCAGGCTTCGTTTGTGTCGACTCAGCGTTGGTCTACTTTGGTCTTGGTTATGGCCTTATGAATGGCCTTATGAATCTTGGTCATGGGACAACCCCCCTGCCCAGAAAGAAACAAAAGGCACATTTATACATACAACTACTGTACTCTACTCTCAGCTGTACTCGGCTGCACCCTGCAAAGGCGCCTTAGCATGCCCCCCCCCCTAACAGGAAATGGCTGTTGCGTAGCGTCGCCTGGGTTCCTCAAAAAGCACCTTTTTGTCAGCAAATCTGAAAAAAAGCTTTTTACGACGAAAACGCGACGGCGCTGCCAAATGGAATATCCCTCTTGACGTGTGAGGGGAGTGCGCTTCAACGGTTAGCGCATGAAATTCCCACTTGATGTCACACTTGTCGCGATTTCATGACACATTAAAGCCATTTCAGCGTCGGCGTTTCCTCCCCCACCCTTCTTCCTCCCTTCTTGTCGGCGCAGGCCTATCATACGCGGAGCACCTTCTGCCACAATTGAGTATTTGGTGGGACCCAAATAAAGTTTTCTTAATCTTGTCTAGTTTGGTAACGTCAGGGTCAAAAATCCCAATGATTACGTGATAAAATGTTTGTAATGCTGATAAACACACAAGGTCTCATGAACTCCAGAACCCCAACTTTAAGTTTTTTTGGCCTTTTTGGGGGTTCTACTTAGCCATCAGAGCCTTGGATAATTTTGTTAGCATACAGTTTTTTTTTAATTTCCTCACCATTACCAGAAAAGTATATAATGCAGCCGACACAAAATGATTCGCCGTAACATTGTTACTATTAAATCATTTAATACAATGCATTCATTATAATAAATACTTAAAAAATGAATAAACATTTTTAGGTTTTCAATTCAATAAAAAAATAATGCTTTCGCTCAGTATAATAATGATAATAATAATATAAAATATTAATACAATTTTATTTATCAATCAATCAATCAATCAAAGTTTAATTATATAGCCCTTAATCACAAATGTCTCAAAGGGCTGCACAAGCCACAAAGGCTATAGAGCATTTTTCAAAGACAAAGATGTTTTAAGGGTAAAAACTAATACAAGTGAATAGTAAAACAGTTAAAAAAAAATGCATCTAAATGTCATCTGTATTGTATCATTTTATTGTTTTAATGACATTTATTGTCTTTATTGTTTTTATTCACCATTTTTTTTCGGTCCTATTATGCTATCTAACCAAATTAGTAACTTTGCTTTGTCGCACTAGACCAGGGGTCCCCAAACTTTTTGACTCGTGGGCCGCATTGGGTTAAAAAAATTGGGCCGGGGGCCGGGCTGTATATACATATATATATATATACTGTATATATTTATATATATATATATATATATATATATATATATATATATATATATATATATATATATATATATATATATATATATATATATATATACATATATATACAGTATATACATATATATATATATATATATATATATATATATATATATACATTGTCTTTTTAATCCGTTTTGACATTTAACATTGTCACGTTATCGATGGGAAAATTCATTTTTAGACAATATGATTTGCCTGAGCGGCTAGGAGACACCGAGAGTAACAAGCGGTAGAAAATGGATTAGAAAGGAAAGATTTTTTTTTTTTAAAAACTAAATAAAAAAACCCAACTTTTTTTTAAACTTGGGGCTTCCCTTGGGCCGGATTTTGGATGCTGGGGGGCCGGATCCGGCCCGCGGGCCATAGTTTGGGGACCCCTGCACTATACAGTAACGTGCAATGACTCTTAGGCAGTGATTCTCAAACTGTGGGACGTGGACCACTAGTGGTACGCCAAAGAATCAGGGTCTTATTTTCCTATATTCAAACTGTGTATAATGTTGCAGTGGCCAAAAAAAATTATAATAAACGTGTTAAATAAAACCTTCACCTTGTTTTTGATCAATACTTAGGCCTACTGCACTATTCTGTTTTAATGTGGGTCATTATGGTGGTACTTGTAGTGCAAAGTTTTTTCTAAGGTGGTTTTGGGGAAAACGTGCAACCTTTTAATACAATTTGAGTAATAGGCTATTGAGACTGATTTGGTGGGTTTAAAGATTCCTTTTTTAATTTATAAATCAAATTGTAAATGGGTATCTAGTGGGTAGATTTTGAAATGTATTGTATTGTACTGTATTTTGTATATTATATGATGATGTACATTTTAACTGTGGGTCCCTGTCCATAAGCTGTGGGCTTCCAGGGATAACCTTTTTGCAGAACGGACTCTGATATTAACAAAAGAAACAATAATGTAATACACGATTATGTCTGTCTGTAAATAAATAAGTAAATAAATAAACGTTTCCGAACCACTGCTCAAAGTTATTCTATGTGTTGCTATTATACACTATTGTATAGTATGTACTATCGTCTGGCTGGACATACACTATATTGCCAAAAGTATTTGGCCACCTGCCTTGACTCACATATGAACATGAAGTGCCATCCCCCTCCTAACCCATAGGGTTCAACATGATGTCGGTCCACCTTTTGCAGCTATTACAGCTTCAACTCTTCTGGGAAGGTTGTCCACAAGGTTGCGGAGTGTGTTTATAGGAATTTTCCAGCATTATTCCAAAAGCGCATTGGTGAGGCCACACACTGATGTTGGTCAAGAAGAAGGCCTGGCTCTCAGTCTCTGTTCTAATTCATCCCAAAGGTGTTTAATCAGGTTCAGGTCAGGACTCTGTGCAGGCCAGTCAAGTTCATCCACATCAGACTCTGTCATCCATGTCTTTATGGACCTCATGTTGGAAAAGGAAACGGCCCGCTCCAAACTGTTCCCACATGTTTGGGAGCATGGAATTGTACAAAATGTTTTGGTATCCTGGAGCATTCACTGGAACTAAGGGGCCAAGCCCAACTCCTGAAAAACAACCCTGCCCCATAATTCCTCTGATAATTTGGATGGGTGGCCAAAAACCTTTGGCAATATAGCGTAACTCAAGACCATGGCAAAATACCTGATAACTCTATTTAAGTTGTATTTATTTATTTATATTTTACATTTTTAAACTGATTCATATCTCTAACACGTTTGAGGGAAAACACAATTTTCTTTCAACATCCACGGCCATTGGATCCTGAATCTGGAGCAACAATAAATCACCAGAATATTAACAAAAAATAAAGTAATTTTTAAAAATTTCCCTCAACGTTTGGAATAACTGTGGTCTTAAAACCTGGATAACATTTGTGGTCTGTCTTTGTCAGAAAAAGTATAGAAAACAAAAGCCAAACAGATCCAAACGTCAACGGGACGCAAAGTGCTTCACGTCTGGATATCAAAGAGCTTTTATGACAAAAAAGAGTAACCCAGCCGCCAAGTACAATATCACTCCTGACACACTGGCGGAGTGCGCGTCCAGCCGTTAACCCATCAGAGAAGCCTGCCTGATTACACTCGTTGGCGATTACTGAGAATTGGGGGGTGGGGTGCGTTTTGGGGGGCACATTACCGCCATTTCTGCACAGACGCCAATCAAATATGGATGTCTTTTCTCTGAGACGGGCTCACGGCTTCCTCTGGAAAGAATTTCGGAGGTGAAAAGTTATTTTTTTGAGGGGGAACTGAAAGATGAGAGTCGACAGAGAGAGAGAGACAAAGATGACCCATTAGGGAGGGGGGGGGGGGGGGGGGGAAGCGGTTCCTAAAACCCAAAGTTTGACCCTGAAAAACTTGCCATTTTTCACACAGCTCGATACGCTCTGCAAAGCATGAAGTGTAACTTTAGGGATTTGGTACGCGGCTTTATGGGACTGACAAGCACATGTCTGTAAAAGTTGAACAGGATTTGTTGAAAAACAAAGTTGTTTATATCTTGTGTTGATCTCTTAAAATAGATCAAAAGGGGGACTGTTGGGATATAATTAAGATAATGAAGCTTAGAATAGGCCGTGCAACTAATCATATCCTCTAAGTTCCAGTTGGAACTGGGTCCGAGTTCAAGCACACGCACACTCACTCTTATCGTCCACATTCTTGCCACTGTTGAGGTGGCTTCTTTGCCGAGGTCTGAAGGACAACACCAGATGAGGAGATGCTGCGCCGTTATTGATTGAAGTAACGTCATTAAAACAGTTAGCTCCATCTTTTGACACTTCTTCCACGCACGTTGAAAACGTCTATGTATGATGACGTATATGCGCGTGACGTCAATGGTTGAAACGGAAGTATTCGGACACCATTTAATCCAATACAAAAAGCTCTGTTTTCATCGCAAAATTCCACAGTATTCTGGACATCTGTGTTGGTGAATCTTTTGCAATTTGTTTAATGAACAATGAAGACTGCAAAGAAGAAAGCTGTAGGTGGGATCGGTGTATTAGCGGCTGGCTGCAGCAACACAACCAGGAGGACTTTGACTTGGATAGCAGACGCGCTATCCGACGCTAGCCGCCGACCGCATCGATGATCGGGTGAAGTCCTTCGTCGCTCCGTCGATCGCTGGAATGCAGGTGAGCACGGGTGTTGATGAACAGATCAGGGCTGGCTGGCGTAGGTGGATAGCTAATGTTTTTAGCATAGCTCTGTGAGGTCCCGTAGCTAAGTTAACTTCAATGGCGTTGTTAGCAACAGCATTGTTAAGCTTCGCCAGGCTGGAAAGCATTAACCGTGTAGTTACAGGTCTATGGTTTAATAGTATTGTTGATTTTCTGTCTATCCTTCCAGTCAGGGGTTTATTTCTTTTGTGTCTATCTGCAGTTAAGCCCGATGCTATCACGTTAGCTCCGTAGCTAAAGTGTTTCGCCGATGTATTGTCGTGGAGATAAAAGTCACTGTGAATGTCCATTTCGCCTTCTCGACTCTCATTTTCAAGAGGATATAGTATCCGAGGTTATTTAAAATACAAATCCGTGATCCACAATAGAAAAAGGAGAAAGTGTGGAATCCAATAAGCCCTTGTACCTAAGTTACGGTCAGAGCGAAAAAAGATACGTCCTGCACTGCACTCTAGTCCCTCACTCTCACGTTCCTCATCCACAAATCTGTCATCCTCGCTCAAATTAATGGGGTAATCGTCGCTTTCTCGGTCCGAATCGCTCTCGCTACTGGTGTAAACAATGGGGAAATGGGAAGAGCCCTTCAACCTGCGACGTCACGCTACTTCCGGTACAGGCAAGGCTTTTTTTATCAGCGACCAAAAGTTGCGAACTTTATCGTCGATGTTCTCTACTAAATCCTTTCAGCAAAAATATGGCAATATCGCGAAATGATCAAGTATGACACATAGAATGGATCTGCTATCCCCGTTTAAATAAAAAAAATTCATTTCAGTAGGCCTTTAATGCGCCCTATGGTCCAGAAAATACGGTATTTAAAACTGGTATAACGATTCTCTACCCCGAAAAAATACATTGCATCACAATATCGATATTTTGTACCCTATTTCAAGAGAACATTTCAAATGAACATTGACTATATTAGGAATAATCCCTTACAGAGTACCAATTGTCACCATCATTAAGCCCTAGTTAACTCTGCGGGTCTACTTAACTGTACTAATGACCTTTGGGGCGTATTTTTTTCCACACTTTACCAGCTTCATGGCATTCAGGAGTTGAGGTTCCAAAAAAGGAAACAAAACAATAGAGCACAATATGGATATTTTGTTCCACCACTATACTACAAACTGCATGTCATACATTTTGGCCGCAGAGAACTTCCGATCACATGCTGATTCGTCACCGCCACGCTAACACAGGAAATCATACATTTTGCACGGACAGCTGGCAAGTAAGGCGATAATTAATTGTTTGCACACAATCAGTTACGTCTAGGTCATTTTATCCGACACTTAGACTCGGACAATGCCGCACTTTGAATCCGACGAAAAAATCTTGTCTAGAATGCCTAAGCCGTGATCGTGTCAACTCTTTGAGGAAGGTGAGCAGTGAGCAAAGCGTCTCCTCACACCCTGTGACAGATAAATGCCAAAAAAAAACAACCCCTGGTGTCAAAATATCTTGGGAGCCATCATAAGCAATTTTTTCTGGCTCGGAGTCAGGCGGTCAAATTGTTTGTGACCAGCTGTCAAACTAAGGCGGAACCATGTAAATAAACCATTGAAAAACATTCTATAAATTCCCCCTCCAAGTATATTTGAGCCCATATTGTAAATAAATCTGTGTTATATGTATGTCATGGAGCTGGATCAGTGACAAAACCCAAAACCAGTGAAGTTGGCACGTTGTGTAAATCGTAAATAAAAACATAATACAATGATTAGCAAATCCTTTTCAACTTATATTCAATCAAATAGACTGCGAAGACAAGATATCTAATGTTGGAACTGAGAAACTTTTTTTTTTGCAAATAATAATTAACTTAGAATTTAATGGCAGCAACACATTGCAAAATAGTTGACACAGGGGCATTTTTACCACTGTGTTACATGGCCTTTCCTTGTAACAACACTCAGTTAACATTTGGGAACTGAGGAGACCAATTTTTTGAAGCTTTTCAGGTGGAATTCGTTCCCATTCTTGCTGTTCACCAGTCCCGGGGTCTCCGTTGTGGTATTTTAGGCTTCATAATGCGCCACACATTTTCAATGGGAGACAGGTCTGGACTACGGGCAGGCCAGTCTAGTACCCGCACTCTTTTACTACAAAGCCACGCTGTTGTAACACGTGGCTTGGCATTGTCTTGCTGAAATAAGCAGGGGCGTCCATGATAACGTTGCTTGGATGGCAACATATGTTGCTCCGAAACCTGTCTGTACCTTTCAGCATTAATGGTGCCTTCACAGATGTGTAAGTTACCCATGTCTTGGGCACTGATACACCCCCGTACCATCACAGATGCTGGCTTTTCAACTTTGCGCCTAAGTGATTGGAAATATGGGGGGACATCGGCTCAGGAGGTAGAGCAGGTTCGAATCCAGTAACTGCTTTTGTCATTGTACACAGCAAAAGTAGCTTACTACCAGCACTGTGTGACTGAATAATAGGTTCTCAAAGTAACACGCTACAGTGCCGTATTTTACGGACGGTAAATCGCTACGTTTTTTCCAACGCTTTGAACCCTGCAGTTTGTAAAAAAGTGCGGCTAAATTACGGATGTGTTTTTGCTAACAGCAAATTGTTTTGTTACTAACAAATAGTTTTCATATTACGCCCACAGAGACACTGCAAAGGTGTGTTATTGTTTGTGCTACGGCGCCATCTTTTGGATGAGTTCGTTCACTGCAGTTTGACAATGTACTTCCTGTTTTGTGCAGGAAGTGTATTCGTCTATAGTGTTTCTGCTTTTTCATCACACCAAGTAACATTTGTAAGTTTTACAATATAACTAAAACAATTGATACTTACTGAACCATTCCGTGTGTGATGTCTGTTAATTATGGTACAGCGTGTATTCATGTAAAAAAATAAAAAATTAACAAATAATGTTAAGTCGTATCTTAAATTAAGGGTCTTGATGAGGGATTTTCAGATTTGCAGTAAATTTTTCAATATGCTTTTCTTTTTTTAGAGATGTCCGATAATATATTTTTTGCCGATATACGATATTCCGATTTTGTCCAACTCTTAATTACCGATTCCGATATCAACCGATACCGATATATACAGTCGTGGGATTAACACATTATTATGCCTACCGTATTTCCTTGAAAAGCCGCAGGGGCGCTAATTAATCTAAAACCTCCTGTCACTCCGGCGCTTACCAGAAGCCTGCGGGATGGCCAAGCATGCGCTAATTATTTTAAAACCTCTTCTCACTCCGGCGCTTACCTTTTAATGAAAAGCACATTTAATAAAAAAAAACATGTTTATTGTCTTACCTTTAGGTATAAATGAGTCCATGCCAGCTCCTTTTGAATAAAAGCATTGATATAGAAGTCTTCCTTATCTTTCTTCAGTTTTAAAAGTCTCTCTGTCTCGATGGAGATCTTCCTTTTAAGTATTACCTCCTGCTTCGATTGAAAGTCCAGTTTAGAAAACTGTTTTATTCTAGATATGTAATCCTCCATGGTAAAAGTCCAAGCAAACAATGGCTGCGCACTCTTGCTGCCGGTTGTCTTCTTCTGCAGCACTCTTCTGCAGTACCAGCAGTCGCAAGAAGGATCACTAGCGCCCTCTACCACCAGGAGGCGGGAGTCATTTAATGACTCATATTTGACCCGGCGGAAGTGCCAAGCATGCGCTAATTATTTTGCGAAACCAGTTTGACCCGGCTGTAATTCGAGGCATGCGAATACCATATTCCCGGCGCCAATTCAAGGAAATACGGTAATTTTGTTGTGATGCCCCGCTGGATGCATTAAACAATGTAACAAGGTTTTCCAAAATAAATCAACTCAAGTTATGGAAAAAAATGCCAACATGGCACTGCCATATTTATTATTGAAGTCACAAAGTGCATAATTTTTTTTAACATGCCTCAAAACAGCGGCTTGGAATTTGGGACATGCTCTCCCTGAGAGAGCATGAGGAGGTTGAGGCGGGCGGGGTTGGGGGTGGGGGGGTAGCGGGGGGTGTATATTGTAGCGTCTCGGAAGAGTTAGTGCTGCAAGGGGTTCTGGGTATTTGTTCTGTTGTGTTTATGTTGTGTTACGGTGCGGATGTTCTCCCGAAATGTGTTTGTCATTCTTGTTTGGTGTGGGTTCACAGTGTGGCGCATATTAGTAACAGTGTTAAAGTTGTTTATACGTCAACCCTCAGTGTGACCTGTATGGCTGTTGACCAAGTATGCATTGCATTCACTTGTGTGTGTGAAAAGCCGTAGATATTATGTGATTGGGCCGGCATGCAAAGGCAGTGCCTTTAAGGTTTATTGGCGCTCTGTACTTCTCCCTATGTCCGTGTACTCAGCGGCGTTTTAAAAAGTCATACATTTTACTTTTTCAAACCGATACCGATAATTTCCGATATTACATTTTAAAGCATTTATCAATATCTCTACTTTTTTTCATTTCATCATTCTCATCAGCCTCTGTTTAACACCAACGCCAACCCACTGCCATTGAAGTTTTGTCTTTTACAGGATCATCTGACCTTTGGTAAATCTCCACGCTCATTATCTCCGGACTTAAAATCTTCTCTGCCTTTTTTTCCGGACAAACTGTAAGGGGACCTTAATGTGGACGACTCCATTCCAAATCAATTCCATTTGTCAACACAAGTGAGACCGCACCACTGCGTGGCAATGCGGAGTATGTGAAGGATTCCACGGACCGGCACGGTAATTGGTATGTTTATGATATCAGCCTTATTACGCTACGGTGCATCCAAACATGGCCGCTTTCATATTACCATTAGCATGTCGGCGCTCCCCGTCGGCCCAATGCGTCTGCTATTTTGAGACGCTAAACGCTGAGCCCTCAAATCCAGCAGGGTCTGCGGATGGCGCCACTAGTAGCCAGCCAGTCTCACCGCCACCCCCTCCCTCTGCCTACAACCTCCCCAGCCAGTAGCACTCAGAGCCAAGGTCCAGGAATTAGCCCCAGCACCCGTCCAGACAACAGATCAATGGTCCCGCTCCTGTATTGATAGGGCCACTTGGGCTCCAGAAGTGGCTGCTAATCCCTGCAGTTTATCAGGCACCGGGCGGCCGGCTGCCTGGATCTGTTGTCTGCTACTACACACTTACACTCGTGGACATACACGACCACTCTGCGCACACTTTCTTGTAAACACCAGGAGTTCTTTTCACTTTAGCACTCACCATCCCCACCTCTCTCATCGTGCTGTCCTTTTCCCTTCAACGTAAGCCTCCGGGTGTGAGGGCTGCAACTATAGGGTTGTTTTCTTCACCTACCCTGTGTCTACTTGTTATTTTTTCCCAATAAAGGGTCTTGAATAAGAGAGGCTGTCCTATATTCGGGGTCTGGAGATCAGATTTCGTTCTTATCAGTACTGTAAAGTTCAAATTTGAATGACAATAAAAAGGAAGTCTAAGTCTAAGACATTTACACCAACAAGTACCATGAATTGATTAACATGGACTTAAACAAGTTGAAAAACTTATTCGGGTGTCACCATTTAGCGGTCAATTGTACGGAATATGTACTGTACTGTGTAAACTGTACTGTTACATATAATGTATTCTCTTCCTTTGCAATCTACTTATAAAAGTTTCAATCAATCAAAAAAAAAAGGGTGTTTTCATTCATATCATAATCAGAAGTACTTTATTATTATCAATCCCATTCAAGATCATACAAACATTACAGGGAGACAAAAAAAAGGTGAGAAACAAGTAAACTATGTGTGTGCTATGTCATAGCCATAGCACACATAAACATGTTACATAGAATCAACAAGACTTGCAACAGAGGGAAAGGAGTGGGAGCTGCGGAGGCAGGCATACTTGCCAACCCTCCCGATATATATATATATATATATATATATATATATATATATATATATATATATATATATATATATATATATATGTATGTATGTATGTATGTATATATATATATATATATATATATATATATATATATATATATATATATATATATATATATGTATGTATGTATGTATGTATGTATGTATGTATATATATATATATATATATATATATATATATATATATATATATATATATATATATATATACATAAAATAAAGACTATTATATATATAAATAAAATAAATACTATTATAATGTATTTAATAAAATAAATATATATATATATATATATATATATATATATATATATATAGCTAGAATTCACTGAAAGTCAAGTATTTATTTTATTTATACATACATATATATATATATATATATATATATATATATATATATATATATATATATATATATATATATATATATATATATATATATATATATATATATATATATATATATATATATATATAAGAAATACTTGAATTTCAGTGAATTCTACCTATAAATATACTCCTCCCCCTTAATCCCACCCCCCGGCCCCGCCCACTTCAACACCTGGCTGTCTTATATTTGGGTTCCAGTGAGTCAAACATGTAAACAGGGGATGCCAAAATATGCCCCCTAAAACTTCACTGATGATAAAAACATGATTTTTTAAGATTTTTTTTCCCCTCAGGGCTCATTCTATACTCAGGGGATGTCTATTATACCAAGTCTACAAATTAACACATGCAAACCAAATTAATTTTCACAAAATGAAAATATTGAAAACATGATTTAAAGAAGATGCGTTTTGTATTTTTTCCCCCAAAAAATGGGCCTTGTAATATGAGGAGTCTTGACAATTACAAACACAAACATATAAGTGACGGCAATATATATATATATATATATATATATATATATATATATATATATATATATATATATATATATATATATATATATATATATACATATATATAAATAATAATTTTGTTTTTTTAAATAAGTAGGGACATCCTATATTTTGGCGTCTAGAGAGATATGCATGCAACCCAATCAGTTTTTTTTCTTAAAAAAAGGGCCTTGACAATGGGTTCATCCTATTTTCAGAGGTTGTCTTATATTCCAAGTCTACAAATTTACAAAAGCAAACCAACACGTGGTACAAAATTAGTTTTTGCAAAAAAAAAAAAGTCACTGATATTGAATACAATTTCAAAGGATTAATTGTGTCTTTTTACTAAAAATGTGTCTTGACGGGATCGTCTTTTATTCGGGTACGAGAGATGTATACATTTTAACCAACTGTTGATGCCAAAAGATGCCTCCTAAAACTTCACTGTTGATGAAAACATGATTATTGTATTTATTTTATTTTTTCTCAGTGGTCATTTTTTTTCCACAAAAAGTGGGGTCGTCTTATATTCAGGGCCATATAATATGTGGGGTCTTGATATTTACGAACACAAACATATTGGTGACACCAAAAGCTGCTTCCCAACGGTTCACTGATACTGAACGAATTATTTAAAACATATTAATTTAGTTTTTACTATATTTGGGCATCTGGAGAGATATACATGCAACCTAACAGTTTTTTTTCTTCAAAAAACAGGCCTTGAAAATGAGGAGTCATCCTATTTTCAGGGGTTGTCTTATATTCCAAGTTTACAAATTCACACTCGCAAACCAGCACATGGCACAAAATTAATTTTTGCAAAAAGAACAATTTCAAAAGATTGTGTCTTTTTACTAAAAATGTGTCTTGACGGGATCGTCTTTTATTCAGGTTCTGGAGATTTATACATTCAAACCAACAATTGATGCCAAAAGATGCCTCCTAAAACTTCACTGTTGATGAAAACATGATTATCATATGTATTTATTTTTTTCTCAGTGGTCATCCTATATGCAGAGGACGTCTTATATACCAGTCTACAAATTAACACATGCAAACCAGCATGTTGCACAAAATGTGTTTTTGCAACAACAACAAAAATCACTGATATTGAATACAATTTCAAAAGATTGTGTCTTTTTACTAAAAAAGTGTCTTGACGGGATCGTCTTTTATTCGGGTACTGGAGATTTATACTTTTAAACGAACAATTGACGCCAAAAGATGCCTCCTAAAACTTCTCCGTTGATGAAAACATGATTATTATTATTTTTTTATTTTTTTCTCAGTGTTCATCCTATATGCAGAGGACGTCTTATATACCAGTCTACAAATTAACACATGCAAACCAGCATATGGCACAACATGTGTTTTTGCAACAAAACAAAAAAAAGACTGATATTGAATACAATTTCAAAAGATTGTGTCTTTTTACTAAAAATGTGTCTTGACGGGATCGTCTTTTATTCGGGTTCTGCAGATTTATACATTTAAACCAACAATTGATGCAAGAAAAAAAACTTCACTGTTGATGAAAACATGATCTTATTATTTTTTTTTTTTCCTCAATGGTCATCCTATATGCCGAGGACGTCTTATATACCAGTCTACAAATTTACACATGCAAACCAGCAGGTGGCACCAAATTACTTTTCACAAAACCAAAATATTGAAAACATGATTTAAAAAAGATGCATTTTGTATTTTTTTTCCACAAAAAGTGGGGTCGTCTTATATTCAGGGCCATATAATAAGTGGGGTCTTGATATTTACAAACGCAAAACGACAGTTGACGCCATAAGCCACTTCCCAGTGGTTCACTGATATTAAAAATGTTTAAAAAAAATATTTACTTGGGATATTTGTGACTCGAAACAGAGGTGTTGTCTTACATATAGGGGTTGTCTTATATTGGAGGTCTATAAATTTATGCAGAGTGCACCAAATGACTTGTTTCCAAATGCTTCATTCAAGTAAGATTAATTTAGTTTTATTCCAAAAAAAAACATGTCTTGACACTACATGGGTTGTCATATATTCAACGTCTCAAGATGTATAAATGCAAAACACCAATAACTTCACTGATATTGAAACATCTTTTTTTTAAAAAAAACTGTACTTTTTCCCTGAAACGTGGCGTCAGTCGCCGGGTGTGAGGGCTGCAGCTATAGAGTTGTTTGAGTTCACCTCGGCCGGGTGGCTGTAACTGTATCCAGTGTCCTGCATGCTAAAAGTGGGGGCGTGCTGGCTGGTAGACAGAAAGTCTGACCGGAGTGTGGCCCATTGATTCTAATGGGCATTTTTTAGGGGGCCTAATGATGGGAATCTGTTCACGCCTCACTTGTCACGCCTTATTAAGGCAAAGCAACAATGAGTCCATTCACACTGGCTCCAGTTACCTCATTCAACCCTCTGTTGTTTACAGGCATTTTAAACATGCACATGTCAAGAGGCCTGATACGCTTCTGCCACTTCCTGCTCAAGAATTAAAACATGTCATATTTCCCATAATATAATGATCTCTTCTCAAAATATGCACCTCTTTTGTCAATTGAATGCATGCAAAGCTAAAGAGAAGCTGGGCCTCCTCATACATTTCTCTCTGTATCAGTCATTGGCCATACCTCAGATGTTCCTCAAACAGTGCTTGGTATCACCGATACCAAGCAAACCCAAGCAAACCCAAGTTTGGTATCGCCAACACCAAGGAAAGCTGAGTTTGTTATCAATGATACCAAGTAAAACCAAGCATTGTGTCGTTGATACCAAGTAAAACTAGAGCTTGGTACTGCCGATACAAAGTAAAACTAAGGTTGTTATCACCAAAATCAAGTAAAACCAAGCACGGCATTGATGGTACAAAGTGAAACCCATTTTGGTGTTGCAAGTATCAAGAAAAAAGATGTTGGTATAGCTGATACCAAGTACAGTAAAACCAAGCATGGTATCGCAGATACCAAGAAAACCCAAGTAAACCCAAGTTTGGTATCGCCAACACCAAGGAAAACTGAGTTTGTTATCAATGATACCAAGTAAAACCAATCATTGTATCGCTGATACCAAGTAAAACCAGACCTTGGTACTGCCGATACAAAGTAAAACTAAAATCATGTAAAACCAAGTATGGTACAAAGTAAAACCAATCTTGGTGTTGCAGGTATAAAGAAAAAATTAGATCTTGGTATAGCTGATACCAAGTACAGTAAAACCAAGCATGGTATCACTGGTACCAAGCAAACCCAAGTTTGGTATCGCCAACACCAAGGAAAACGGAGTTTGTTATCAATGATACCAAGTAAAACCAAGCATTGTATCGTTGATACCAAGTAAAACCAGAGCTTGGTACTGCCGATACAAAGTAAAACTATGGTTGTTATCACCAAAATCAAGTTAAACCAAGCACGGCATTGATGGTACAAAGTGAAACCCATTTTGGTGTTGCAAGTATCAAGAAAAAAGATGTTGGTATAGCTGATACCAAGTACAGTAAAACCAAGCATGGTATCACAGATACCAAGCAAACCCAAGTAAACCCAAGTTTGGTATCGCCAACACCAAGGAAAACTGAGTTTGTTATCAATGATACCAAGTAAAACCAAGCATTGTATCGTTGATACCAAGTAAAACCAGACCTTGGTACTGCCGATGCAAAGTAAAACTAAAATCAAGTAAAACCAAGCATGGTACAAAGTGAAACCCATCTTGGTGTTGCAGGTATAAAGAAAAAATTAGATGTTGGTATAGCTGATACCAAGTACAGTAAAACCGAGCATGGTATCGCCGATACCAAGCAAACCCAAGTTTGGTATCACCAACACCAAGGAAAACTGAGTTTGTTAGCAATGATACCAAGTAAAACCAATCATGGTATCGTTGATACCAAGTAAAACCAAAGGTTGGTACTGTCGATATCAAGTAAAACAAAGGTTGTTATCACCAAAATCAAGTAAAACCAAGCATGGCATTGATGGTACAAAGTAAAACCCATCTTATTGTTGCAGGTATAAAGAAAAAAATAGATATTGGTATAGCTGATACCAAGTACAGTAAAAAAAAGCATAGTATCGCCGATACCAAGCAAACCCAAGGTATCGCCAACACCAAGGAAAACGGAGTTTGTTATCAATGATACCAAGTAAAACCAAGCATGGTATCGTTGATACCAAGTAAAACCAAGCATGGTATCGTTGATACCAAGTAAAACCAGAGCTTGGTACTGCCGATACCAAGTAAAACTAAGGTTGTTATCACCAAAATTAAGTAAAACCAAGCATGGCATTGATGGTACAAAGTGAAACCCATCTTGGTGTTGCAGGTATAAAGAAATAAATTGATCTTGGTATAGCTGATACCAAGTACAGTAAAACCAAGCATGGTATCGCTGATACCAAGCAAACCCAAGTTTGGTATCACCAACACCAAGGAAAACTGAGTTTGTTTTTAATAATACAAAGTAAAACCAAGCATGGTATTGTTGATACCAAGTAAAACCAGAGCTTGGTACTGCCGATACAAAATAAAACTAAGGTTGTTATCACCAAAATCAAGTAAAACCAAGCATGGCATTGATGGTACAAAGTGAAACCCATTTTGGTGTTGCAAGTATCAAGAAAAAAGATTTTGGTATAGCTGATAAGAAGTACAGTAAAACCAAGCATGGTATCGCAGATACCAAGCAAACCCAAGTTTGGTATCGCCAACACCAAGGAAAACGGAGTTTCTTATCAATGATACCAAGTAAAACCAAGCATTGTATCGTTGATACCAAGTAAAACCAGAGCTTGGGACTGCCGATACCAAGTAAAACTAAGGTTGTTATCACCAAAATTAAGTAAAACCAAGCATGGCATTGATGGTACAAAGTAAAACCCAGCTTGGTGTATCAATAAAAAAAGATGTTGTTATAGCTGATGCCAAGTGCAGTAAAACCAAGCATGGTATCGCTGATACCAAGCAAACCCAAGTTTGGTATCACCAACACCAAGGAAAACTGAGCTTTTACAATG
This sequence comes from Entelurus aequoreus, assembly GCF_033978785.1. Taxonomy (NCBI): domain Eukaryota; kingdom Metazoa; phylum Chordata; class Actinopteri; order Syngnathiformes; family Syngnathidae; genus Entelurus; species Entelurus aequoreus. The sequence goes on from NC_084751.1 coordinate 3,961,783, forward strand.
ATACCAAGTAAAACCAATAATGGTATCGTTGATACCAAGTAAAACCAGAGCTTGGTACTGCCGATACAAAGTAAAACTAAGGTTGTTATCACCAAAATTAAGTAAAACCAAGCATGGCATTGATGGTACAAAGTGAAACCCAGCTTGGTGTTGCAGGTATCAAGAAAAAATTAGATGTTGGTATAGCTGATACCAAGTACAGTAAAACCAAGCATGGTATCATCGATACCAAGCAAACCCAAGTTTGGTATCACCAACACCAAGGAAAACGCAGTTTGTTATCAACGATACCAAGTAAAACCAAGCAATGTAACGTTGATACCAAGTAAAACCAGAGCTTGGGACTGCCGATACCAAGTAAAACTAAGGTTGTTATCACCAAAATTAAGTAAAACCAAGCATGGCATTGATGGTACAAAGTAAAACCCAGCTTGGTGTATCAATAAAAAAAGATGTTATTATAGCTGATACCAAGTGCAGTAAAACCAAGCATGGTATCGCTGATACCAAGCAAACCCAAGTTTGGTATCACCAACACCAAGGAAAACTGAGCTTTTACAATGATACCAAGTAAAACCAATAATGGTATCGTTGATACCAAGTAAAACCAGAGCTTGGTACTGCCGATACAAAGTAAAACTAAGATTGTTATCACCAAAATCAAGTAAAACCAAGCATGGCATTGATGGTACAAAGTGAAACCCAGCTTGGTGTTGCAGGTATCAAAAAAAAATTAGATGTTGGTATAGCTGATACCAAGTACAGTAAAACCAAGCATGGTATCATCGATACCAAGCAAACCCAAGTAAACCCAAGTTTGGTATCGCCAACACCAAGGAAAACTGAGTTTGTTATCAATGATACCAAGTAAAACCAAGCATTGTATCGTTGATACCAAGTAAAACCAAAGGTTGGTACTGTCGATATCAAGTAAAACAAAGGTTGTTATCACCAAAATCAAGTAAAACCAAGCATGGCATTGATGGTACAAAGTAAAACCCATCTTATTGTTGCAGGTATAAAGAAAAAAATAGATATTGGTATAGCTGATACCAAGTACAGTAAAAAAAAGCATAGTATCGCCGATACCAAGCAAACCCAAGGTATCGCCAACACCAAGGAAAACGGAGTTTGTTATCAATGATACCAAGTAAAACCAAGCATGGTATCGTTGATACCAAGTAAAACCAGAGCATGGTATCGTTGATACCAAGTAAAACCAGAGCTTGGTACTGCCGATACCAAGTAAAACTAAGGTTGTTATCACCAAAATTAAGTAAAACCAAGCATGGCATTGATGGTACAAAGTGAAACCCATCTTGGTGTTGCAGGTATCAAGAAAAAAATTGATCTTGGTATAGCTGATACCAAGTACAGTAAAACCAAGCATGGTATCGCTGATACCAAGCAAACCCAAGTTTGGTATCACCAACACCAAGGAAAACTGAGTTTGTTTTTAATAATACAAAGTAAAACCAAGCATGGTATTGTTGATACCAAGTAAAACCAGAGCTTGGTACTGCCGATACAAAATAAAACTAAGATTGTTATCACCAAAATCAAGTAAAACCAAGCATGGCATTGATGGTACAAAGTGAAACCCATTTTGGTGTTGCAAGTATCAAGAAAAAAGGTTTTGGTATAGCTGATACCAAGTACAGTAAAACCAAGCATGGTATCGCAGATACCAAGCAAACCCAGGTTTGGTATCACCAACACCAAGGAAAACTGAGCTTGTTATCAATGATACCAAGTAAAGCCAATCATGGTATCGTTGATACCAAGTAAAACCAGAGCTTGGTACTGCCGATACAAAGTAAAACTAAGGTTGTTATCACCAAAATCAAGTAAAACCAAGCATGGCATTGATGGTACAAAGTGAAACCCATTTTGGTGTTGCAAGTATCAAGAAAAAAGATTTTGGTATAGCTGATACCAAGTACAGTAAAACCAAGCATGATATCGCAGATACCAAGCAAACCCAAGTAAACCCAAGTTTGGTATCGCCAACACTAAGGAAAGCTGAGTTTGTTATCAATGATACCAAGTAAAACCAATCATTGTATCGTTGATACCAAGTAAAACCAGACCTTGGTACTGCCGATACAAAGTAAAACTAAAATCAAGTAAAACCAAGCATGGTACAAAGTAAAACCCATCTTGGTGTTGCAGGTATAAAGAAAAAATTAGATGTTGGTATAGCTGATACCAAGTACAGTAAAACCGAGCATGGTATCGCCGATACCAAGCAAACCCAAGTTTGGTATCACCAACACCAATGAAAGCTGAGTTTGTTATCAATAATACAAAGTAAAACCAAGCATGGTATAGTTGATACCAAGTAAAACCAGAGCTTGGTACTGCCGATACCAAGTAAAACTAAGGTTGTTATCACCAAAATTAAGTAAAACCAAGCATGGCATTGATGGTACAAAGTGAAACCCATCTTGGTGTTGCAGGTATCAAGAAAAAATTAGATGTTGGTATAGCTGATACCAAGTACAGTAAAACCAAGCATGGTATCGCAGATACCAAGCAAACCCAAGTAAACCCAAGTTTGGTATCGCCAACACCAAGGAAAGCTGAGTTTGTTATCAATGATACCAAGTAAAACCAATCATTGTATCGTTGATACCAAGTAAAACCAGACCTTGGTACTGCCGATACAAAGTAAAACTAAAATCAAGTAAAACCAAGCATGGTACAAAGTAAAACCCATCTTGGTGTTGCAGGTATAAAGAAAAAATTAGATGTTGGTATAGCTGATACCAAGTACAGTAAAACCGAGCATGGTATCGCCGATACCAAGCAAACCCAAGTTTGGTATCACCAACACCAATGAAAGCTGAGTTTGTTATCAATAATACAAAGTAAAACCAAGCATGGTATAGTTGATACCAAGTAAAACCAGAGCTTGGTACTGCCGATACCAAGTAAAACTAAGGTTGTTATCACCAAAATTAAGTAAAACCAAGCATGGCATTGATGGTACAAAGTGAAACCCATCTTGGTGTTGCAGGTATCAAGAAAAAATTAGATGTTGGTATAGCTGATACCAAGTACAGTAAAACCAAGCATGGTATCGCAGATACCAAGCAAACCCAAGTAAACCCAAGTTTGGTATCGCCAACACCAAGGAAAGCTGAGTTTGTTATCAATGATACCAAGTAAAACCAATCATTGTATCGTTGATACCAAGTAAAACCAGACCTTGGTACTGCCGATACAAAGTAAAACTAAAATCAAGTAAAACCAAGCATGGTACAAAGTAAAACCCATCTTGGTGTTGCAGGTATAAAGAAAAAATTTGATCTTGGTATAGCTGATACCAAGTACAGTAAAACCAAGCATGGTATCGCTGATACCAAGCAAACACAAGTTTGGTATCGCCAACACCAAGGAAAACGGAGTTTGTTATCAATGATACCAAGTAAAACCAAGCATTGTATCGTTGATACCAAGTAAAACCAGAGCTTGGTACTGCCGATACAAAGTAAAACTATGGTTGTTTTCACCAAAATCAAGTAAAACCAAGCATGGCATTGATGGTACAAAGTGAAACCCATCTTGGTGTTGCAGGTATCAAGAAAAAATTAGATGTTGGTATAGCTGATACCAAGTACAGTAAAACCAAGCATGGTATCGCAGATACCAAGCAAACCCAATTAAACCCAAGTTTGGTATCGCCAACACCAAGGAAAACTGAGTTTGTTATCAATGATACCAAGTAAAACCAATCATTGTATCGTTGATACCAAGTAAAACCAGACCTTGGTACTGCCGATACAAAGTAAAACTAAAATCAAGTAAAACCAAGCATGGTACAAAGTAAAACCCATCTTGGTGTTGCAGGTATAAAGAAAAAATTTGATCTTGGTATAGCTGATACCAAGTACAGTAAAACCAAGCATGGTATCGCCGATACCAAGCAAACCCAAGTTTGGTATCGCCAACACCAAGGAAAACGGAGTTTGTTATCAATGATACAAAGTAAAACCAAGCATTGTATCGTTGATACCAAGTAAAGCCAGAGCTTGATACTGTCGATACAAAGTAAAACTAAGGTTGTTATCACCAAAATCAAGTAAAACCAAGCATGGCATTGATGGTACAAAGTAAAACTTATCTTGGTGTTGCAGGTATGAAGAAAAAATTAGATGTTGGTATAGCTGATACCAAGTACAGTAAAACCAAGCATGGTATCACTGGTACCAAGCAAACCCAAGTTTGGTATCACCAACACCAAGGAAAACGCAGTTTGTTATCAACGATACCAAGTAAAACCAAGCAATATAACGTTGATACCAAGTAAAACCAGAGCTTGGGACTGCCGATACCAAGTAAAACTAAGGTTGTTATCACCAAAATTAAGTAAAACCAAGCATGGCATTGATGGTACAAAGTAAAAGCTTGGTGTATCAATAAAAAAAGATGTTGTTATAGCTGATACCAAGTGCAGTAAAACCAAGCATGGTATCGCTGATACCAAGCAAACCCAAGTTTGGTATCACCAACACCAAGGAAAACTGAGCTTTTACAATGATACCAAGTAAAACCAATAATGGTATCGTTGATACCAAGTAAAACCAGAGCTTGGTACTGCCGATACAAAGTAAAACTAAGGATGTTATCACCAAAATCAAGTAAAACCAAGCATGGCATTGATGGTACAAAGTGAAACCCAGCTTGGTGTTGCAGGTATCAAGAAAAAATTAGATGTTGGTATAGCTGATACCAAGTACAGTAAAACCAAGCATGGTATCATCGATACCAAGCAAACCCAAGTTTAGTATAACCAACACCAAGGAAAACTGAGTTTGTTATCAATGATACCAAGTAAAACCAAGCACGGTATCGTTGATACCAAGTAAAACCAGAGTTTGGGACTGCCGATACCAAGTAAAACTAAGGTTGTTATCACCAAAATTAAGTAAAACCAAGCATGGCATTGATGGTACAAAGTAAAACCCAGCTTGGTGTATCAATAAAAAAAGATGTTGTTATAGCTGATACCAAGTGCAGTAAAACCAAGCATGGTATCGCTGACAACAAGTAAACCCGAGCATCATATCACTGACAGGAAGTAAAATCGAGCTTGGTGTCACCAATACTAAGTAAAACCAAACTTGGAGTCGCAGATACCAAGTAAAACTGAGCTTGGTATCACTGATAAGAGGTAAAACCGAGCTTTGTATTGCCGATAGGAAGTATACCCGAGTTTTGTGTCGCAAACACCAAATGAGCTTGGTATAACTGACAAAGTTATGGTGTCGCAGATACCAAGTAAAACTGAGCGTGTTTTCATTGATACCAAGTAAAACCACAGCTTGGTATTGCCCATACCAGGTAAAACTGAGGGTGTTATTACAAATAACAAAAAAAACAAACATGGCATTGATGGTACAAAGTAAAATTAAGTTTGGAGTTGCAGGTATGCGGTAAAAAAATAGATGTTGGTATCGCAGATACCGAGTACAGTAAAATGAAGTACAGTAAAACCAAGCATGGAATTACCGTTACCAAGTAAAATCCAGCTTGGTATTGCCGATACCAAGTGAACCCACGTTTTGTATCACCGGTACCACGTAAAACTGAGCTTGTTATTACTAATATATATATATATATATATATATATATATATATATATATATATATATATATATATATATATATATATATATATATATATATATATATATATATATATATATATATATATATATATTATATCTAGAATTAGTTTAAGACACAAGTCTAAATCCAAACACACATCACCACGAAGATCTGTCAAAATATCAATATTGTAATTTGAAACTCGATACCAGTATCGCAAACCTTGGCCCTAAGATAACCTCACAGTGTGGAAAACTACAATGTCACAGTACATGTTGAAATTCAGGTTTACCACAATGAACCACAGTACTGACAGCACTCATGCAGCCTGGACCACACAACGCTTAACCGTAGGCAAGGACCAACCATCTTGTGAGTTCAAACCCCGGCCGAGTCATACCAAAGACTATAAAAATGGGTGATGAGTCGAATGCAGAGAATAATTTTGCCACACCTAGTGTGTGTGTGTGTGACTATCAGTGGTACATTAACTTTAACTTCTTATTCACTGCGTTGTCAGCTATTTAGACAATGGCGCCTTTGTGTTCAGTCATTTCCAGTGTCAAGACATGTTTACATTCAATGAACCGCAGCTTTTCACTGCCGGCAGCCTTCTTGCAGCCCACGCTCCATTGACTACTCTGAAGTATATCCAAGTTCATTTTCTATATAATTTATAATCATATATATATACGTTATGTCAGGTAAAAACACAGAGGCTATATCATCCCTACAAGCCTGTTTTGCAGGGCATTCCAGAGTACTGGAGCTCGAATAGAAAACGCTCTATAGCCAGCAGACTTTTTTTGGGGCTCTGAGAATCACTAATAAGCCGGAGTTCTTTGGAGGCAGATTTCTTGCCGGGACATATGGTACAATACAATCGGCAAGATAGGATGGAGCTAGACCGTGTAGTATTTTATACGTAAGTAGTAAAACCTTAAAGTCACTGTGGAAGTTTCCGCCTCGCAGGTTTGGTGGATCACACACGTCAGCTGGTTTGACAAAGGTTTTATTTTTCCACAACATATTCACATGACACTCGACTTTTCAGTCCTCCTCTGTGTCATGCCTCTCCTCCTCCTGCTTACTGTTAAAGACAACAGATGATTAGATTAACACGTACCACCTGTGAAATCGAATCACCTGCCAGCTGTGTCTCGCCGTCAGCACATGCCCCGCCCCTATCCGATGGTGCTCGTCCTCAGCACCACAGACAGAGGCGGTGACCTTGGCTCCTGCAGGCATGCTGGCCACACCTCCCTCCACAGTCACATTTTAAGTGCGCAGGAAGCCAGTGCAGGTGAGCCAGTATAGGCGACCCGTGCAATGGACGTCAAGTGGACCTAGATCATAGTGTGAGAGTCCGGTCCATAGTGGGGCCAGCCGGAGATAGTCTTGGGTGGAGACAAGTCAGCAGCGCAGAGACGTCCTCAACTGATGCACAGATGAGTGGTCCATCCCGGGTCCCGACTTTGAACAGTTACCGCCTCATCTGTGGTCACCTAATAACATCTCCACGCAGGAGAGAAAAGAGACGGCAGATCAACTGGTCTAAAATGGGGGGTCTATTTAAAGGCTAGAGTATAGTTAAAGTTAAAGTACCAATGATTGTCACACACACACTAGGTGTGGCGAAATTATTCTCTGCATTTGACCCATCACCCTTGATCACCCGCTGGGAGGTGAGGGGAGCAGTGAGCAGCAGCGGTGCCGCACCCGGGGAATAATTTTTGGTTATTTAACCCCCACTTCCAACCCTTGATGCTGAGTGCCAAGCAGGGAGGTAATGGCTCCCATTTTTATAGTCTTTGGTGTGACTCGGCCGGGGTTTGAACTCACAACCTGCCCATCTCAGGACGGACACTCTAACCCAGGGGTGTCAAACGTAAGGCCCGTGGGCCGGATTAGGCCCGCGAACAGGTTTTATCCGGCCCGCGGGATGAGTTTGCTAAGTATAAAAATGAGCCGAAATTTTTTAAGAAAATAAACTGCAGTTCTAAATGTGTCCACTAGATGTCCCAATAGCAATTATTTGTATCTTTGTAGTGCACCAGTCAAGGAAAATGAGCAAACTACATAAATAACATCCTGTAATTTGATTTTTATATATATTTTTTTTATCTTGATTGATTGAAAATTAACACCAATGAGTTGACTGATGTACATTATTACATACTTTATTCAGAAAGTATAAATAAGGACAAATAAAGGTAGAATACTATCAACCACGACATGTAAGTATAAAAAACCCCAACATTATGATTTGTGCATTTTCAGAATGTGTTTGTTCTATTTTTAAACAAAGAAAACAATCTGAAGTTGTCTCAGTGGCCTAGTGGTTAGAGTGTCCGCCCTGAGAGCGGTAGGTTGTGAGTTCAAACCCTGGCCGAGTCATACCAAAGACTATAAAAATGGGACCCATTACCTCCCTGCTTGACACTCGGCATCAAGGGTTGGAATTGGGGGTTAAATCACCAAAAATTATTCCCGGGCGCGGCCACCGCTGCTGCTCACTGCTCCCCTCACCTCCCAGGGGGTGAACAAGGGGATGGGTCAAATGCAGAGGACAAATTTCACCACACCTACTGTGTGTGTGACAATCATTGGTACTTTAACTTAACTTAACTTTATTTTGAAGTTATCGTGCCGTGATTTTACCAGTCCGGCCCACTTGGAAGTAGATTTTTCTCCATGTGGCCCCTGATTTAAAATGAGTTTGACACCCCTGCTCTAACCACTAGGCCACTTAAGATGGGACTTAAATTTTTATTTACGTTTTACACAACGTGCCAACTTCACTGGTTTTGGGTTTTGTACAAAAAAAAAAAACTATTTGAGAAATCAGACTAATTTAGTGCATGGAAAAACCTAGTGAGTGTTAAACGTTGTTGTCCCTGAAACCACACCACAAAAAGATACCTTAAAGGCCTACTGAAATGATTTTTTTTTATTTAAACAGGGATAGCAGATCTATTCTATGTGTCATACTTGATCATTTCGCGATATTGCCATATTTTTGCTGAAAGGATTTAGTATAGAACAACGACGATAAAGATTGCAACTTTTGGTATCTGATAAAAAAAAAGGCTTGCCCCTACCGGAAGTAGCGTGACGTAGTCAGTTGAACATATACGCAAAGTTCCCTATTGTTTACAATGATGGCCGCATGAAGTGAGAGAGATTCGGACCGAGAAAGCGACAATTTCCCCATTAATTTGAGCGAGGATGAAAGATTTGTGGATGAGTAAAGTGCAAGTGAAGGACTAGTGGGGAGTTGAAGCTATTCAGATAGGGAAGATGCTGTGAGAGCCGGGGGTGACCTGATATTCAGCTGGGAATGACTACAACAGTAAATAAACACAAGACATATATATACTCTATTAGCCACAACACAACCAGGCTTATATTTAATATGCCACAAATTAATCCTGCATAAAAACACCTGCGTGTTTGTTACGCTAGCTCCTAGCTCCTCTGCTAGCTCCTAGCTCCATAGAACACGCCAATACAATTCAAACACCTGATCAACACACACAATCACTCAGCCCAAAAGACCGTTCACCTAACCCAAGGTTCATAAAGCTTATATATTTTTAAAAAGTTACGTACATACGCAAAAAAAAGTTGCGCACATACGGTCAAGCGATCAAATGTTTAGAAGCCAAAGCTGCATACTCACAGTAGCACGTCTGCGTCTTTGTCATCCAAATCAAAGTAATCCTGGTAAGAGTCTGTGTTGTCCCAGTTCTCTACAGGCGTCTGTGTATCGAAGTCAAAAGTCCTCCTGGTTAGAGTCTCTGTTATCCGAGTTCTTCCATCTTGACTGCATCTTCCGGGAATGTAAACAAAGAAGCGCCGGCTGGGTACTGTTGTTGCTGACTACGTTCGAAAAATACGTCCATTTCGCACCGACAACTTTCTTCTTTGCTTGCTCAGCTTCCTTCTCCATAATGCAATGAACATGATTGCAACAGATTCACGAACACAGATGTCCAGAATACTGTGGAATTATGAAATGAAAACAGAGCTTTTTCGTATTGGCTTCAATGTGGAAGGCATACCCGTGTTCGCCGGGCTACGTCACGCGCATACGTCATCCTCAGAGGCGTTTCGAACCGGAAGTTTAGCGGCAAATTTAAAATGTCACTTTATAAGTTAACCCGGCCGTATTGGCATGTGTTATAATGTTAAGATTTCATCATTGATATATAAACTATCAGACTGCGTGGTCGGTAGTAGTGGGTTTCAGTAGGCCTTTAAGTAACCAAGTGTTTCAGAAGCCCGTCAATGTTCAATGCGAGCCCCTGAAAGGTTTTACTTTTTGTGTGTTTTGCGAGCACATATGGTGCATTTGTACACGTTTACACTAGCAATCTGCACCAAGGTCATGACAAGTGGCTTCCTGCAAGACCGGGCCATATATCAGGTGTGCGACAGTTGCCAGCAGATAAACGGTGTGCACCGACTCCCGCCCCCTTCTCCGTGTGTGTGTGTGTGTGTGTGTTTGTGTAGACGTGCTTTCAGGCAGCCACTTAACAGCCAGGATTAAGTCTGCATGGAGATAATTGCTGGGTGAATGCAGAGGGCGGCCGCAGTGCGCCACTCAAAAGATCCTCAGACACCTTTTGTCAACCTTTACCTTTTGTCTCAGGGCAGCACTGGAAGGGAGAGACTTGTTTGCTCATCGGGACATGAATGCTGTCTAAAGAAGAGGAGTGTCAGTAAATATTGATCTGCATGAAGCACTCTCTCCCCACCCCTTTGGATGGATTCACCCCCCGGAGCTCCCGCTCTGTGCATGTTATTGTTCTGGCTGTTTGACATTCACACAAACAGTCCATGTATGAAAGAAGCCGCCTTTTCACGACAAGACAAAGATGTCCTCCGCTCGTTTTGATTTCATTTTCACATGCGGGCATACAGGCCGCGGGACTTGAAAAGAAAGTTTGTTCATGGACCGCACCGTACAGTTTCAGTGGTTATTTCAATGAGATCCAGTTGTAAAACGTAACCACGTTTGATTACAAGTGACACTGAGGGAGGGCGATGCATTCAAATGCCTTTAAACTGAAAAAAAAAGCAACACTTTTGGGGTACGAATAATATTGTAAATAGCTTTCAGTAGCAAACATGTTTATTGACCATTAAATTACATATTATTGTGTTGGACTGTTTAATTAATGTTTAATTTTAAGACTGTAAACCAGGGGTCCCCAAAATCCGGCCCGCGGGAAGTTAACATTTTAATTTTTTTAATTTTTCTTTCTTTCTTTCTTTTTTATTATTTTTTAAATTTGTCCTTACTAGTCCATTTTCTACCGTGTCCTAGCCACTCAGGCAAATCATATTGTCTAAAAATGCATTTTACCATCGATAACGTGACATGCAGCAAGTGCACTCTTTAAGTCAATTAGTATAATTGACTTAAAATGATATTATATATTGATATAATATATATGGATGAATACATATATATATATATATATATATATATATATATATATATATATATATATATATATATATATATAGTAAATATATACTGTATATATATATATATATATATATATATATATATATATATATATATATATATATATATATATATCTATATAGTAAATATATACTGTATATATATATATATATATATATATATATATATATATATATACAGTATATATATATATATATATAGACACATATACACATATATATATATATATATATATATATATATATATATATACACAGTATATACACACACATAAAGACACATATACATATATACACATATACATATATATATATATATATATATATATATATATATATATATATATATATATATATATATATATATATATATATATATATATATATATATATATATATATATATATATATATATATATATATATATATACATATACATATATACATATACACATGGACATATACATAGACATATATACACACACATATATACACATTTACATATACATATACATATATACACACACACACATTTTCATATAATATATATATATATATATATATATATATATATATATATATATATATATATATATATATATATATATATATATATATATATATATATATATATATATATATATATATATATATATATATATATATATATATATATATATATATATATATATATATAGCGCGGCCCCCAGCCAAATTGTTTTACCCCAATGCGGCCCCGGAGTCAAAAAGTTTGGGGACCCCTGCTGTAAACAAAGGTGTACCACTGGAAAAAAAGTTTTGGGGGAATAAATTCACTCAGAAAAGTGGGCAAAATTAAATACAAGAAAAAAGGTCAACATTTCCTACAAATTGAGCTGTGTTTTATCAAGAAAAAAGTTGTGCTATTATGTGAGTAAAGTTATGTTTTTCAAAGTAATTAAAACAATTAAGTTGTGATTTTTACAACTCCATATTTATTGTTTTTCTTCTTTTAGATATTCGGAAATTATTCAAGTGAAAATGTTTATTATTTTCATCTTGTAGGGTTATGACTTTATTCACAGTTATTTTTTTTCACTTTTTCTTTCTAATTTTTTGGTTGCAATTAAATAATAAAATGTTCCCTAAAAACATTTTTCCACTGAAATTTAACATAACTTTATTTCAGTGAAATTATGCATTGTTACTCATATAATTTTATATTTATTATTGTTGTTTATTGAAAAAAAACATTTTATTTAAGTGAAATGGTGTACTTTCTTTATATAATATTGCACATTTATTCTCAATAATCTCATGTTTTTTTATTTTCTGAAATACTTATATTTCAAATTACAAATTTGTTCTCATAAAATGTATTTTTTCCTGAAAACATTACTTGATTTTATTAATATTATGCATTTTTTCTCCAAAAATTTAAACTTTAGCAGAATTTTTTAATTTTTTTTATCAAAGTGAAATTGCGTATTTTTTGTGGTAATATTAGAACTTTATTCCCACAAATTAATGTATTTTTCAGAAAAAAAAATGATGACCTTGTTCCAGCTAATATCATAAAATGTAATTTTTTTTCTGAAAATGCTGTGACATTTATCAAACCTAATTCTCATAAAAATACATTTTCCCCTGTAAATAACAGTTAATTCCAGCGAATTATGCATTTTTCTTAAACTTTTACAACTTTACCTCCATTAAATTAATGTTTGTGTTCCAGAAAATATTATTCCAGGTAAATTGTGTACTTTTTGTTTGCAACATAACTTTATTCTCACAATTAATATATTTTTCTACAAGAATATGACTGTATTTCATTGTCATAATGTTACAACTTAACTAGCATAAAGTTATTGTTTTTTTCCCTGAAAATATTATGACCATTACAGTGAGACATATTTTTATTTTATTCTAATCAAATGTTTTTTCCCCCTTAAAAACAATACCTTATTCCAGTGAAATGTAGTAATTTATGTTGCAATACAACAACTTTATTCTCAGAAATTTTCTTTTTCTGAAACAGTATGACTAATCCGTCAAACTGTATATTTTTCTTTTCATATTGTTACACCTTAAATGGCATCAAATTAACGTTTATTTCTAAAAATATTATGACTTCATTCCAGTGAGATTTTTGACTTTATTCTAATAATAATAAAAAAAATTCTGGAAAACTGTATTTCAGTGAATTTTTTCCTGTCATATTACAACTTAATCATCTTAAAATGTATTTATTTCTGCAAACATTATGAAACCAGCACAGTGAAATGTATTTAATTTTATACTTAATACTATTCATACTTTAAATATATTTTTCCCTAGTATTACTTGTGTTCAGAGAAATTCTGTATTTTTCTTCATAATGCAATTTTATTATCCTTTAGAAATTTTTTTGCAAAAGCATTATGACTTTTTTTTAATACTGAAATGATCAATCATTTATTGTAATATAACAACTTTATTCTTATAAATTTTATTTTTCTGAAACAATATATTGTTTATATACTGTATGTTTTTCTTTTCATATTGTTACACCTTAAATAGCATAAAATTAACATTTATTTCTGAAAATATTATGACTTCATTCCAGTGAGATTTTTTACTTTATTCTCATAAAAAAATAAAAAAAAATCGGAAAACTGTTTTTCAGTGAATTTTTTCCTGTCATATTACAACTTAATCATCATAAAAATAAAAAAAAATCTGAAAACATGAAACCAGCACAGTAAAATGTATTTAATTTTATACTTAATAAATATGTATTTTTCTTGATAATGCAATTTTGTTATCCATTAGAAAACATTTTGTACAAGCATTATGACTTTTTTGGTAACACTTTAGTATGGGGAACATATTCTAAGTAACAAAGACTTAATTTAGAGTTATTTGGACATTAGGGTAACATATAAGGGTTAGGGTTAGGGTTAGGGTTACTAATAAGCAATAATTCTAAGGTTATTGAGGGAATACTCTTAGGTAATGGCTGACTGGTTGTATAATAAGGCCATGCAGAATAAGGTATTGATAAGTACTTAATAATGACTAATTAAGAGCCAATATGTTACTAATTTGCATGTTAATAAGCAACTAATTAATGGTGAATATGTTCCTCATACTAAAGTGTTATACTGAAATGATCAATCATTTATTGTAATATTACCAATATATTTTCATGAAATTAAGACCTCATCCCCTCTCCTTTGTTCTTGTGGTGTTGTTTTTGCAACTTTACCCAAACAATCACGTTCTTTAGAGCCCGCAAGAAAGACATTTTGCTCAACCGACAACCGCCGAGCCGTGCGAGCATGCATATTTTAACACGCCACCTGAATAATTGAGACACTTTCATGGCTGTACTCGTCTGACTGGCGTTGGGGCTTCTGTTTGGACACACCGTGACGAAAATGAGCCGGCCATTGTGAAACCTGACACGCCGACGCACTTAAACGTCAGTGAGTACAGTAAGCAGGGCACTGCGTGTGTGTGTGTGTGTGTGTGTGTGTGTGTGTGTGTCATGCCCCTGCTGTAAGTCATCTGACTTGGCAGCAGCGTGTCTGAATGAGCAGATCCATCTTGTGATTGGTGCAAAAGAACGGGAGCGTCGGCCTCCATTGAGGGGTCCTGACCGTGACTTCACCCTTCCTCCTCCAGGGGCCGGGATGAGGAAAGAAAAAATGAGTGAGAGATTGCACTATAGGAGCTCCCTGCGGCTATCCTTAAACTTCTGGGTCATGCTATTGAACACGGGACCCGCTGTAGGTTGAATGCCTGGCATGAAAAGGCGGGAAAAGGGGTCGGAGGGGGTCAGGTTGCACATTAATAATACTAATATCTATTTGCCCCTTTTAGTGTATACTTCAGTGCAGTTCAGTTCAGTTTATTTGGAACTAGTGTTGTAACGATACCAATATTTTGGTAACGGTACTGGTACTAAAATTATTTTGATACTTTTCAGTACTTTGATACTTTTCTAAATAAAGGGGACCACAAAAATATTGCATTATTGGCTTTATTTTAACAAAAAATCTTAGGGTACATTAACCATGTTTCTTATTGCAGTTAAAGGCCTACTGAAAGCCACTACTACCGACCACGCAGTCTGATAGTTTATATATCAATGATGAAATCTTAACATTGCAACACATGCCAACACGGCCGGGTTAGATTAGTAAAGTGCAATTTTAAATTTCCCGCAAAATATCCTGCTGAAAACGTCTCGGTATGATGACGTTTGCGCGTGACGTCACGGATTGTAGCGGACATTTTGGGACAGCATTGTGGCCAGCTATTAAGTCGTCTGTTTTCATCGCAAAATTCCACAGTATTCTGGACATCTGTGTTGGTGAATCTTTTGCAATTTGTTTAATGAACAATGAAGACAGCAAAGAAGAAAGCTGTAGGTGGGAAGCGGTGTATTAGCGGCCGGCTGCAGCAACACAAACACGTAGCGGCTACGTCGTTTCATTGTTTACATTCCCGAAAGATGACAGTCAAGCTTTACTATTGGCCTGTGGGGAACTGGGACAACAGAGACTCTTACCAGGAGGACTTTGAGTTGGATACACGCTACCGTGAGTATGCAGCTGCGGCTTCCAAACATTTGATCGCTTGCCCGTACGTGCGTGCCGCTATGTGCATGTCACGTACGTAACTTTGGGGAAATATATGTGCTGTATGAACTTTGGGGAGGTGAACGGTACTTTGGGCTGTGGGATTGAGTGTGTTGTGCGGGTGTTTGATTTGTATTGGCGGGTTATATGGACGGGAGGGGGAAGGTGTTTGTTATGCGGGATTAATTTGTGGCATATTAGATATAAGCCTGGTTGTGTTGTGGCTAATAGAGTATATATATGTCTTGTGTTTATTTACTATTTTAGTCATTCCCAGCTGAATATCAGGTCCCACCCGCCTCTCACAGCATCTTCCCTATCTGAATCGCTTCCACTGCCCTCTAGTCCTTCACTCTCACTTTCCTCATCCATGAATCTTTCATCCTCGCTCAAATTAATGGGGAAATCGTAGCTTCCTCGGTCCAAATCACTCTCGCTGCTGGTGGCCATGATTGTAAACAATGTGCAGATGTAAGGAGCTCCACAACCTGTGACGTCACGCTACTTCCGGTACAGGCAAGGCTTTTTTTTATCAGCGATCAAAAGTTGCAAACTTTATCGTCGACGTTCTCTACTAAATCCTTTCAGCAAAAATATGGCAATATCGCGAAATGATCAAGTATGACACATAGAATGGATCTGCTATCCCCGTTTAAATAAGAAAATCTAATTTCAGTAGGCCTTTAAGTCCTTAAATAAAATAGTGAACATACAAGACAACTTGTCTTTTAGTAGTAAGTAAACAAACAAAGGCTCCTAATTTAGTATGCTGACGTATGCAGTAACATATTGTGTCATTTATCATTCTATTATTTTGTCAACATTATTAAGGACAAGTGGTAGAAAATCGATTATTAATCTACTTGTTCATTTACTGTTAATATCTGCTTACTTTCTCTTTTACCGTGTTCTATCTACACTTCTGTTAAAATGTAATAATCACTTATTCTTCTGTTGTTTGATACTTTACATTAGTTTTGGATGATACCACAAATTTAGGTATCAATCCGATACCAAGTAGTTACAGGATCATACATTGGTCATATTCAAAGTCCTCATGTGTCCAGGGACATATTTCCTGAGTTTATAAACATAATATACATTTTAAAAATTGTAAGATTGGTGGGTGCGGAACCGGTACGCTTCAGAAGTGGTATAGTACCGAAAATGTTTCATTAGTATCGCGGTACTATACTAATATACCGTACAACCCTATTTGGAACATGCATACGATACAATGTAATGCAGGGGTGCTCACACTTTTTCTGCAGGCGAGCTACTTTTCAATTGATCAAGTCGCGGGGATCTACCTCATTCATATATATAATTTATATTTACTTATTTATGGAATATATGTTTTTGTTAACAAGTTAAAGGTGTTTAATGATAATGCAAGCATGTTTAACACATATAGTTAATATTGTTAATAAATTAAAGGTGTTTAATGATATTACAAAAATGTTTAATACATATAGTTAATATTGTTAACAAGTTAAAGGTGTTTAAAGATAATGCAAGCATATTTAACACATATAGTTAATATTGTTAACAAGTTAAAGGTGTTTAAAGATATTACAAGCATGTTTAACACATATAGTTAATATTGTTAACAAGTTAAAGGTGTTTGATGATAATACAAGCATGTTTAACACATATAGATTCCTTTCTTTCATGAAGACAAGAATATAAGTTGGTGTATTACCTGATTCTGATGACTTGCATTGATAGGAATCAGACAGTGGTGCTGATAACGTCCGCATTTTCAAATGGAGGAGAAAACAAGTCCTCCTTTCTGTCCAAAACCACATGAAAGTGGTTGGTTTTTGGCATCTTATTTGTCCAGCTTCCGTACTCCTTTGTATACACTTTACAAGAAATACATTGGCGGCAAACTCCGTAGCTTGCTAGCTTGTGCACGCCAGCTTTCTGAGACTCTTATTTTGATAGCGCAGGCAGGATGAAGCAGCGCTTTTATTGTGCAACTGTGCAGTCGGTGTTTGGAGTTTTGACGACAGGTACGGCGCCAGAGTCTGTTGAAATAAAAAGTGTTTTTCGCCTTCCTGTCGGTAATTTTTTCTTAATAATGAGCTGGCAGGAGCCAGCGTCGTCTCACGTGCCGTGAATGTCAATCAAGTGACGAAAGTGACGTCATAGTGAAGATTTATGATCGCTCATTTTTAGGACTATTTTTTTAATGCCTGGCTGGGGATCGACTGACACACCCTCCGCGATCGACCGGTAGCTCGCGATCGACGTAATGGGCACCCCTGATGTAATGCATCGCATATTTCCAGTTGTTTCATTACAGCACGTCCGAAAAGGAGTAGGAAGAAGCTTACGGTGAGCTTCAAGAGGTAGTCACCTGAAATGGTTTTCACTTCACAGGTGTGCTTGAAGCTCATTGGGAGAATGCCAAGAGTGTGCAAAGCAGTAATCAGAGCAAAGGGTGGCTATTTGGAAGAAACTAGAATATAAAACATGTTTTCAGTTATTTCACCTTTTTTTGTTAAGTACATAACTCCACGTGTGTTCACTCATAGTTTTAATGCCTTCCAATGTCATGAAAATAAAGAACTGTATGCATTTATACATATATATATATATATATATATATATATATATATATATATATATATATATATATATATATATATATATATATATATATATATATATATATATATATATATATATGTATATATATATATATATGTATATATATACATATATATGTATATATATATATATATATATATATATATATATATATATATATATGTATATATATATATATATATGTATATATATACATATATATGTATATATATATATATATATATATATATATATATATATATATATGTATATATATATATATATGTATATATATACATATATATGTATATATATATATATATATATATATATATATATATATATATATATATATATATATATATATATATGTATATATATATATATATATGTATATATATATATATATATATATATATATATATATATATATATATATATATATATATATATATATATATATATATATATATATATATATATATATATATATATATATATATATATATATATACCGTATTTTTCGGACTATAAGTCGCAGTTTTTTTCATAGTTTGGCCGGGGGTGCGATTTATACTCAGGAGCGACTTATGTGAGAAATTATTAACACATTACCGTAAAATATCAAATAAGATTATTTAGCTCATTCACGTAAGAGACTAGACGTATAAGATTTCATGGGATTTAGCGATTAGGAGTGACAGATTGTTTGGTAAACGTATAGCATGTTCTATATGTTATAGTTATTTGAATGACTCTTACCATAATATGTTACGTTAACATACCAGGCACGTTCTCAGTTGGTTATTTATGCGTCATATAACGTACACTTATTCAGCCTGTTGTTCACTATTCTTTATTTATTTTATATTGCCTTTCAAATGTCTATTCTTGGTGTTGGCTTTTATCAAATACATTTCCCCAAAAAATGCGACTTATACTCCAGTGCGACTTATATATGTTTTTTTACTTCTTTATTATGCATTTTCGGCCGGTGCGACTTATACTCCGAAAAATACGGTATATATTTAAACTTGGGACTTCCCGCGAGCCCGATTTTGGACGCTGGCGGGCCGTAGTTTGGGGACCCCTGGGGTAATGTGTTCATGATTTTTAGTTCCAGTTAAAAGGCGAGCAGCAGCATTTTGGACTAACTGCAATCGAGCGATTGAGGCCTGGTTCATTCCAACGTAGAGGGAGTTACAGTAGTCCAAACCTGATGAAATAAAAGCATTGATTACTCCCTCAAAGTCGTTAAAAGATAAAAACTGATTTCATTTTTACTAAAAATCTTAGATGATAAAACAACATCGTACAACAGAGTTAATCTGCTGTTCCAATTAAAAAACAGTTTAAGACCAATGTCTTGAAAAAATATATCACTCTTGAATCAACACTGTAGTTAATACTATGATCAATGTTAATTAAAAAGTAAATGTGAGATATAAATAATAATGGAAGTATAATTGTTTGTATATAGTATGTAATTGGTGCAAAGGTTTAACATGTGTACAAGGATATTTCACATGCCTTTACTGTGAATATAATTTAACTGTGTTTATGTTGTGTATAATGTGTATTTATAATATGTTGTACAAAGGACATTTCATAATTTTCGGAAGTTCATCTTGTACTTGACATTGTTTATAGGGTTAGGCGCAACAAGTGTTCAACTTCAGCCTAAACCCTTTCGGTCTGCAACATTTTCATTTTCAATCTATGAATGTACAACTGTTTGTTTAGTTTGTTGACCATTGACCGAAGAATAATAAACTAACTAACTAAACTAACTAACAATTTTAAATCATTGTCGAACTTCAAACCAAGATTTGTGACTGTGGGTTTAAATACGGCTTCAGGGGGTCCAGGTCACTGGGGGGAGTATTCTGTTTGACTTTTGAGTCAAATACAATTATTTGGTCTTGTTCTCATTTAAGTTTAGAAAGTTTACCGCCAACCATGCCCGTACTGAATGTTTCGATCAACCCGATTACGAAGTAGTGTTGCACCACCCGCTAACAATTACTACTTTTGTAGGCCGTTCTTAATCTCTAGTCATCTTCCTGCGGTGCCATCCTTCCGTTAAACAATTTGCACCATCAGGGGACTTTCTGTGTGCCCCCCCGGGGGACGTCAACAAACCACTTGTGTGAATGCTGCCTTTGAGCAACACAAAGACTTCCTTTCGATTCCGTCAACATCATGAGAATCCCTGACATTCAACACGAAGTACGGCTTCTAAAATTTGGCACGTAACGACAATCACCATGTCATTCCGCCGACGCCATCGGTGGAGAGTTTCACGCATCTGCTGCCACCTGAGGGCATGGAGGGGCTGAGGATGTTAGATGGAACTGCAAACACTCGTAAACTTGATTCACCTTTGTCAGCATGGCAGCATGGTGCCCCGAGAAGATACTGCCCGTCTACTCCAAACAATATTGTAAAGATCAACTTCAAGATTTGAACTTCTTTTTATACACAGTAGAATCACTCTTTTACATTACATTGCTGGAAAATGTATAAGTGAATTATTATTATTATAATTACCCCCGCCAGGAGGTTACGTAATTGTTGCCGTTGGTTTGTCTGTCAGTTATCGAACATAACTTAATGAAGGAAATGTCCAAAATGAGATGAAGAAAGTGATTACATTTGGATTCTGTCACGTACAAAAATCACAGATTACGTTACCAAACATCTGACAATCGAACCATGATCGCAGCAATCCACATTTTGTGTTATTAATGCGTGAAACTGGTATCTAAACATGGTGTAGCTCCTTTCTTCTGAATGCAAGTGCTCCTACAGCAGAATACACATTCTGTATTGCTCCAAAATAAAAAATCTGGCAAGACACCAACGAAGAGCAAGTTTTTTTTTTTCTAATTCTCATCAAAATCGTGTTTAAGTCCCTTATGTGTTGAGCTAAATAAAAAAAGCATAATTTTTTCAAAAAATATTTAATTAAAACCAAGTATGGTAATAAAAACTTGAAAATAATTTGTCTTTGGTACATGATAAAAAACGATATCTATGTACGATTAAATTTGAGTTAACTATTAACAAATTGTGATTAATCGCGATAAATTTTTTAATCGTTCTAACAAGAACACACTTTTTTTTTTAAGCATTATAAATTGTAATTAAATGTTAGTATGTGATTTAAAAGTAGATTAGCTGCGTTAGCACTTATAATAACAATATCACTAATACTTATACTCCATAATCACGAGATGTTAATGGAGTTTTGTTGGCGGTTTAGAGGACTTGATGGGAGAAATAGTATACTCCCTTTAGATCACACGTGTCAAACTCAAGGCCCGGGGGCCAAATCTGGCCCGCCACATTATTTTATGTGGCCCGCGAAAGCCTGGAAATAATATGTGTTAATAAAATGCTTATTTTTTTTTACTAAATATATTTGCTCTTTCCCTTTTGACATTAAAAATCATGTACTGCATGCAATTGCATATATTTTAAAATTCAATATTATCAATATATTATATTGTCATGTATTCCAAAAATATTTTTTTGTTAAAATAAAGAGAAATACTGTACCTAAATATCTGCTTGACTTATGATTTCAAAACAAATGATTAATCAACTTGTAGATTGTATAATTGACAGTAGATTTTACGGTTAAATTCCACCGACTGAGTTTTTTACCGTAAAATCAACTTTGGTACTGTTTTTTTCCATATACAGTAAGACACTAAAACATTAAAAAAACAAACAAAAACAAACATTAAAACAACAAGATTTTACGGTAAAAAAACCCAAACAAAATAAACATTAAAACAACAAGATTTTACGGTAAAAAAAAAACCCGTCAGGTCTGTTGCTTGAATTGTACTGCTAAAAAGGGTGGTGTTGTTTCTCCATTCCATTCTATTTATTCCATTTTTTTATATGCTGTAAAAAACCCACTGCTTTTACTGTAAAATTCTGGTGACTGAGCTGCCAGATTTAAGTAAAGTGTAAATATTTTTTTGCAGCTTATGTAAAAAATATATTTTTGAATGTATTATATGTATATTCACATTGTTAAAATCGGCCCTCTGAGGGCAACCATAACTGCGATGTGGCCCTCAATGAAAACCAGTTTGACACCCCTGCTTTAGATGCACGGTTAGCCACCTCATACTAGCAGTATTTTACAAATTAGAATGCATAAAAAAAGAAAAATATCTGTTCTTGTATCACATAGGGATTTTGAATATTAGGCAATATTCCAAAAAAAGTGCATTTCCTCTTTAAAGTCCTACCTGACTTTGATTGTGACGTACGTAAACATCAGCCCCAGAAAGCGAGCGCATCGGCAGCTGTGTCCACCCGGCTCAATCAAAAGAGAGCGGCGGCAGATCAACATGGCGAACATAACATGACATCTCCAGTCCTCCTCGCCTTTCCCTCCTTCTGACAGCCTCTGCTTCTTGTCACTCTTGTCGCCATCCCATCATGTAACCCTGGTTGGACGGGTTCTTTTGGCGCGTTGCCGCGCTGATGAACATGGTGCGGCAGCTACCTGACGCCATATAACCCGGCAGCTCACCTCCATCACTGTCACACTCTCGCATTCCAGCTTCTCCAGGCCCCATCGTGAGCTTGATTTATAACCAGGCGAGGGGGGCAAGGCCTTAGAAGTTGTTTTTTTTTCACTTACCAACTACACTTTTACATTTTTATGAGCACTTCTCCAAGGCCTCGAGTTGCTTTGTCAGCAAAAACACTAAAATATAGGAGATGGCTTCCCCTTCTGCTTCTGTAACCAACCACTTAGTAATGCTCCTTACTGCCACCTACAGGACAGGAGTGCATTAAAAAATGTCCCACTAACTTCCATGCATAACTTGTTTTTTTATATTAAAAAGCAGCAAAACAAGCTTACAGATGGCTTAATCAATGTTATTTCTAACTAGAGAAAAAAAAAAATTCTGTAATGACAAGGACGTTAAGCACCGTAAAAGTATGGCTGAGCTACAAGAGGAGGTAATCTTGTCTTTTTGGCGTGTCTCAGAGCAATCGTCTATTAAAAGGGTATGTACTATAGGTGTACGATAATATGGACCTGCCGATATTATTGGCCGATAAATGCTTTAAAATGTAATATCGGAAATTATCGGTATCGTTTTTTTTATTATCGGTATCGTTTATTTTTTATTTTTTTAAATTTTTTTAAATTTTTTAAATCAACATAAAAAACACAAGATACACTTACAATTAGTGCACCAACCCAAAAAACCTCCCTCCCCCATTTACACTCATTCACACAAAAGGGTTGTTTCCTTCTGTTATCAATATTCTGGTTCCTACATTATATATCAATATATATCAATACAGTCTGCAAGGGATACAGTCCGTAAGCACACATGGTTGTGCGTGCTGCTGGTCCACTAATAGTACTAACCTTTAACAGTTAATTTTACTCATTTTCATAAATTACTTGTTTCTAAGTAACTGTTTTTATATTGTTTTACTTTTTTTTATATTCAAGAAAATGTTTCTAATTTATTTATGTTATTTTATTTTATTAATTAAAAAAAAAAAAGGACCTTATCTTCACCATACCTGGTTGTCCAAATTAGGCATAATAATGTGTTAATTCCACGACTGTATATATCGGTATCGGTTGATATCGGTATCGGTCTATATCGGTATCGGTAATTAAAGAGTTGGACAATATCGGAATATCAGATATCGGCAAAAAGCCATTATCGGACATCCCTGGTTGGGGGTCATTGTCCTGTTGGAACACCCAACTGCGCCCAAGACCCAACCTCCGGGCTGATGATTTTAGGTTGTCCTGACGAATTTGGAGGTAATCCTCCTTTTTCATTGTCCCATTTACTCTCTGTAAAGTACCAGTTCCATTGGCTGAAAAAAAGGCCCAGAGCATAACACTACCACTACCATGCTTGACGGTAGGCATGGTGTTCCTGGGATTAAAGGCCTCACATTTTCTCCTCCAAACATAATTGCTGGGTATTGTGGTATTTTTGTTTCATCTGACCACAGAACTTTCCTCCAGAAAGTCTTATCTTTGTCCGTGTGATGTCAGATGAAACACAAATTGAGCTGTAGAATGGCCTAACCCAAAGTCCTGACTTAACCTCTTAAGGCCCAAGCTGTTTGTTTACATGATTTTTTTATTTCTCTTTGCTATTTGGGCTTATTGGACCCTAATTAGAATAAAAACTAAAAATCATCTGTACTTCATGTGTAGTGACATGCAAATTTTTATTTTTACACTTTTTTTTTTTTTCCAAATTCCATTGTATGTTATACTCTTCTGACACCACCAAATAGCAGTATAAGTATCCATATGTATTTAACAGTTTTTAATTTTTTAAAACTGTTTTTAACTTTTTAACTGCTTTTTATCCAACAAATTGTTCTTAGGGTAATTTGTATTTGCTTTTTCAATGTGTGTTTTACTTCTGTTTTAAATGTTATTTTTTAGTCCGTCCTTTGCCTGTATTTCTTTGTGGTGTGCAGCCCTTTATTCTTCAACTGTGGTTGTTTTTAAAAGGGCTTTATAAATAAAGTTGGTATGGTATATGTCGGCACAAGACCCCAATTCAGAAGTGTACACAATTTTGGAAATAAGAGCTAAAAGGTGCTGTCCACGCATGTGGCCACTAAGACCTTTAGAGGTTAAACGTGTGGACAATGCTAAAGAAACAAGTCCATGTCAGAAAACCAACAAATTTAGCTGAACTGCACCAATTTTGTCAAGAGGAGTGGTCAAAAATGAAATTAAACAATGGATGTCCGCTAACTTTTTGCAACTCAACGCAAAGAAAACGGAAATGCTGATTATCGGTCCTGCTCAACACCGACATCTATTTAATAATACTACCTTAACATTTGACAACTAAACAATTACACAAGGCAACTCGGTAAAGAATCTGGGTATTATCTTCCACCCAACTCTAGTTTGAGTCACACATTAGAAGTGTTACTAAAACGGGCTTCTTTCATCTCCGTAATATCGCTAAAATTCGTTCCATTTTGTCCACCAGCGACGCTGAGATCATTATTCATGCGTTCGTTACGTCTCGTCTCGATTACTGTAACGTATTATTTTCGGGTCTCCCTATGTCTAGCATTAAAGATTACATTTGGTACAAAATGCGGCTGCTAGACTTTTGACAAGAACAAGAAAGTTTGATCATATTACGCCTATACTGTATATACCTATACATACATATATACCTTTATATATATACCTATACTGGCTAACCTGCACTGGCTTCCTGTGCACTTAAAGGCCTACTGAAATGACATTTTCTTATTTAAACGGGGATAGCAGGTCCATTCTATGTGTCATACTTGATAATTTTGCGATATTGCCATATTTTTGCTGAAAGGATTTAGTAGAGAACATCGACGATAAAGTTCGCAACTTTTGGTCGCTGATAAAAAAGCCTTGCCTGTACCGGAAGTAGCGTGACGTCACAGGTTGTGGAGCTCCTCACATCTGCACATTGTTTACAATCATGGCCACCGGCAGCGAGAGCGATTCGGACCGAGAAAGCGACGATTACCCCATTAATTTGAGCGAGGATGAAAGATTCGTGGATGAGGAAAGTGAGAGTGAAGGACTAGAGGGCAGTGGAAGCGATTCAGATAGGGAAGATGCTGTGAGAGGCGGGTGGGACCTGATATTCAGCTGGGAATGACTAAAACAGTAAATAAACACAAGACATATATATACTCTATTAGCCCCAACACAACCAGGCTTGTATTTAATATGCCACAAATTAATCCCGCATAACAAACACCTCCCCCCTCCCGTCCATATAACCCGCCAATACAACTCAAACACCCGCACAACACACTCAATCCCACAGCCCAAAGTACCGTTCACCTCCGCAAAGTTCATACAGCACATATATTTCCCCAAAGTCCCCAAAGTTACGTACGTGACATGCACATGGTGGCACGCACGTACGGGCAAGCGATCAAATGTTTGGAAGCCGCAGTTGCGTACTCACGGTAGCGCGTCTGCGTATCCAACTCAAAGTCCTCCTGGTAAGAGTCTATGTTGTCCCAGTTCTCCACAGGCCAATGGTAAAGCTTGACTGTCATATTTCAGGAATGTAAACAATGAAACACCGGCTACGTGTTTGTGTTGCTGCAGCCGGCCGCTAATACACCGCTTCCCACCTACAGCTTTCTTCTTTGCTGTCTTCATTGTTCATTAAACAAATTGCAAAAGATTCACCAACACAGATGTCCAAAATACTGTGGAATTTTGCGATGAAAACAGACGACTTAATAGCTGGCCACAATGGTGTCCCAAAATGTCCGCTACAATCCGTGAAGTCACGCGCAAACGTCATCATACCGAGACGTTTTCAGCAGGATATTTTGCGGGAAATTTAAAATTGCACTTTACTAATCTAACCTGGTCGTATTGGCATGTGTTGCAATGTTAAGATTTCATCATTGATATATAAACTATCAGACTGCGTGGTCGGTAGTAGTGGCTTTCAGTAGGCCTTTAAGTGACTTTAAGGTTTTACTACTTACGTATAAAATACTACACGGTCTAGCTCCATCCTATCTTGCCGATTGTATTGTACCATATGTCCCGGCAAGAAATCTGCGTTCAAAGAACTCCGGCCTATTAGTGATTCCCAGAGCCCAAAACAAGTCTGCGGGCTATAGAGCGTTTTCTATTCGGGCTCCAGTACTATGGAATGCCCTTCCGGTAACAGTTAGAGATGCTACCTCAGTAGAAGCATTTAAGTCCCATCTTAAAACTCATTTGTATACTCTAGCCCAGTGGTCCCCAACCTTTTTGTAGCTGGGGACCGGTCAACGCTTGAAAATTTGTCCCACGGACCGGGAAGGGGGGGGGGGGGGGGGGGATTTTTTATTTTTTTTCAGAAAGAAATACAATTATGTGTGCTTACGGACTGTATCCCTGCAGACTGTATTGATCTATATTGATATATAATGTATATATTGTGTTTTTTATGTTGATTTAATTGAAAAATTAATTTCGCTACTGATCTGTCTCTGCTCGGGATGGTCTCTTGCTGGCCCCACTATGGACTGGACTCTCACTGTTATGTGGATCCACTAGGGACTGTACTTAGAGGGGGGGTTACCCACATATGCGGTCCTCTCCAAGGTTTCTCATAGTCATTCACATCGACGTCCCACTGGGGTGAGTTTTCCTTGCCCGTATGTGGGCTCTGTGCCGAGGATGTCGTTGTGGCTTGTGCAGCCCTTTGAGACTTTTGTGATTTAGGGCTATATAAATAAACATTGATTGATTGATTGATTGAAAAAAAAACAAAAAAAAACCTTTTTTTTTTTTTTTTTAAATTAAATTTCTTGCGCGGCCCGGTACCGATCCGGGCCGCGGCCCGGTGGTTGGGGACCACTGCTCTAGCCTTTTAATAGACCCCCTTTTTAGACCAGTTGATCTGCCATTTATTTTATTTTATCCTCTGCCCCCCTCTCTTTTGTGGAAGGGGGGGGGGGAACAGGTCCGGTGGCCATGGATGAAGTGCTGGCTGTCCAGAGTCGGGACCCGGGGTGGACCGCTCACCTGTGCATCGGTTGGGGACATCTCTGCGCTGCTGACCCGTCTCCGCTCGAGATGGTCCCCTGCTGGCCCCACTATGGACTGGACCCTCATTATTATGTTAGATCCACTATGGACTGGACTTTCACAATATTATGTCAGACCCACTCGACGTCCATTGCATCCGGTCTCCCCTAGAGGGGCGGGGGTCACCCACGTATGCGGTCCTCTCCAAGGTTTCTCATAGTCATTCACATCGACGTCCCACTGGGGTGAGTTTTTCCTTGCCCTGATGTGGGCTCTGTACCGCGGATGTCGTTGTGGCTTGCGCAGCCCTTTGAGACACTTGTGATTTAGGGCTATATAAATAAATGTTGATTGATTGATTGATTGAAGTATGTGCTCCAATGCAACTATCACAAACAAATAAGAGTTGTAGAAATGATTGGAAACTCAAGACAGCCATGACATTATGTTCTTTACAAGTGTATGTACACTTTTGACCATGACTGTTTTTTTTTATTATAAACCGGGTCATTTTGAGGCCCATCTTTTAAAAAATCTTGCTCGTATTCAAAATTGCACAACACCATTCGGTCCTGGCCACGGTCTGGTCCTTCTCGTTCTTCTCAACATGTTGTGAAACCTCCGTCTCCGCATCCTCAGCTTAGATGCTAATTGTTGATAATGGCCGTCTGGCCGTGGAGCCCCGGGGGCTTCCAAAGCTCCTCGACAGCCTTCGCATTTGCTCGTTCTTACTTGACAATCGGGGTCATCTTGATGGCCGACCTCTGCGTTGTGAGGGTAGAAAAAGAGCATGGGGAGGGTTCAGCAAATACGTGTGGCGAGGTGCAGACTGCAGACGCTCGACAGGCGAGACGAGCTCCGACAGGTCACAGCTTCTAACACCACCCGACACCTAAAAAGTGCTGTTTTTTTTTCTTGCCACAACACACACCAAAGCCATCCTCTATGTGACAGGACCTAAGGACCTACCACCTTCCAGTGTTTTCCCCTACCACAACACACACACACGCTTGAAGGCTCTCAGATTGATAAACAAAGACTAAAAGCGGCCCCGGAAAAAAAAAAAATTGCAAATAGTTTCCTCGGTTTTGTTTGCGTGGCGTTCAAACGGCGCCCTGACGGATCATCTCCGCGACGCCTCCTTCCATGCTGTGTTTACACGTTCCCTGCCGCCCCGCACAAAGTGGCAATAACAACAACAAGCCGGCGATGGATCATGTTAAAAGACCTGGATCGGAGCCCTGTCTGGTTTAGGCCCGGGTTTTTGAGTCATCGACCCCCTTGATTTCCCGAGGCGGTCCAGAGAGGCGGGTTAGCCGCTGGTCACGTCTTCCGCAGCGCTTCACATGATTTGGCTGCTGTCAATGGTGCCGTTTGTTGGGAGGCCCACGGAATGGGCCCTTTGTCCAAGATGGGAACATTTTGAGAAGAGGGCACAAACCTAATTCCACTAATGCGAGAGGAAGATTTGTGGTTAAGTCTGCTTGTGTGTTTGTGTGTGTGTGTGTGTGTGTGTGTGTGCGAATGTTTGTGTGAACCAACAGCAAGAACTTTGTCTACTGGGCAAGGACACGTTTTTTCAATATAAAGTATTTTAAGGTTAGATCATCGACTCATTGTACTTTTGGTGGGAAAAATTATCTCAGGCTGTCTTCAATTAAGAAATGTTATAGTCCAGTCTAAATCGACAATCAGTCGACTTTTTTGTATGCTAGCATGTATGCTAGTGGCCTCTAACCCGCCCTGAGATCGGTAGGTCGTGAGTTCAAACCCCGGCCGAGTCAAAACCAAAGACTATAAAAATGGGACCCATTACCTCCCTGCTTGGCACTCAGCATCAAGGGTTGGAAGTGGGGGTTAAATCACCAAAAATTGTCCACTAGCGACGCTGAGATCATTATTCATGCGTTCGTTACGTCTCGTCTCGATTACTGTAACGTTTTATTATCGGGTCTCCCTATGTCTAGCATTAAAAGATTACAGTTGGTACAAAATGCGGCTGCAAGGCTTTTGACAAAAACAAGAAAGTTTGATCATATTACGCCTATACTGGCTCACCTGCACTGGCTTCCTGTGCACTTAAGATGCGACTTTAAGGTTTTACTACTTACGTATAAAATACTACACGGTTTAGCTCCAGCCTATCTCGCCGATTGTATTGTACCATATGTCCCGGCAAGAAATCTGCGTTCAAAGAACTCCGGCTTATTAGTGATTCCCAGAGCTATAGAGCGTTTTCTATTCGGGCTCCAGTACTCTGGAATGCCCTCCCGGTAACAGTTAGAGATGCTACCTCAGTAGAAGCATTTAAGTCCCACCTTAAAACTAATTTGTATAATCTAGCCTTTAAATAGACCCCCCTTTTTTAGACCAGTTGATCTGCCGTTTCTTTTCTTCTCTCCTCTTCTCCCCTGTCCCTTGCGAGGGGGAGTTGCATAGGTCCGGTGGCCATGGATGAAGTGCTGGCTGTCCAGAGTCGGGACCCCGGGTGGACCACTAGCCTGTGCATCGGTTGGGGACATCTCTGCGCTGCTGACCCGTCTCCGCTCGGGATGGTTTCCTGTTGGCCCCGCTGTGGACTGGACTCTCGCTGATGTGTTGGACTGGACTTTCACAATGTTATGTCAGACCCACTCGACATCCATTGCTTTCGGTCTCCCCTGGAGGGGGGGGGGTTACCCACATATGCGGTCCTCTCCAAGGTTTCTCATAGTCATTCACCGACGTCCCACTGGGGTGAGTTTTTCCTTGCCCGTATGTGGGCTCTGTACCGAGGATGTCGTTGTGGCTTGTACAGCCCTTTGAGACACTTGTGATTTAGGGCTATATAAATAAACATTGATTGATTGAAAAATTATTACCCGGGT
Organism: Entelurus aequoreus; assembly: GCF_033978785.1. Classification (NCBI taxonomy): domain Eukaryota; kingdom Metazoa; phylum Chordata; class Actinopteri; order Syngnathiformes; family Syngnathidae; genus Entelurus; species Entelurus aequoreus. Next base: position 3,992,529 of record NC_084751.1, read on the forward strand.
GCGGCCACCGCTGCTGCTCACTGCTCCCCTCACCTCCCACGGGGTGATCAAGGGTGATGGGTCAAATGCAGAGAATAATTTCGCCACACCTGGTGTGTGTGTGACTATCATTGGTACTTTAACCATACATGCCAACCCTCCCGATTTTCCCAGGAGACTCCCGAATTTCAGTGCCCCTGAAATCTCCCGGGGAAACCGTTGTCCCGAATTTCTCCCGATTTCCACCCGGACAATAATATTGGGGACGTACCTTAAGGGCACTGCCTTTAGCATCCTCTAAAACCTGTCGTCACGTCCGCTTCTCCTCCATACAAACAGCGTGCCGGCCCATTCACGTAATATATGCGGCTTTTACATGCACAAGTGAATGCAAGGCATACTTGGTCAACAGCCATACAGGTCACACTGAGGGTGACCGTATAAACAACTTTAACACTGTTACAAATATGCGCCACACTGTGAACCCACACCAAACAAGAATGACAAACACATTTCGGGAGAACATCCGCACCGTAACACAACATAAACACAACAGAACAAATAACCCAGAACCCCTTGCAGCACTAACTCTCCCGGGACGCTACAATAACATCTACGGCTTTTGGAGCTCAGTGCACAACTGCACACACAACAAGAAGGAGACGAAGCAGAAGAACGAAGAAGAGACATGGCGACGAAGAAGAAGAAGAAATACGCTTGCAAGTTCCAAAATGATTGGAAAAAAGAATTTCATTTCATCCATGACAGCTCGAAGGGGAAGGGGTACGCTGCCTGCACCTCAACCTGCCCCCCCCAACCACCCCCCCCCCCACCCCAACCACATCCCCCCATCTCCCGAATTCGTAGGTCTCAAGGTTGGCAAGTATGCATATATGCTAGTGGCCTCTAACCCGCCCTGAGATTGGTAGGTCGTGAGTTCAAACCCCGGCCGAGTCATACCAAAGATATAAAAATGGGACTCATTACCTCCCTGCTTGGCACTCAGCATCAAGGGTTAGAATTGGGGGGTTAAATCACCAAAAATTAGGGATGTCCTATAATGTTCTTTTTTGCCGATATCCGATATTCCGATAATGTCCAACTCATAATTATCGATTCCGATATCAACCGATACCGATATACTGTATATACCGATACGTGACTGTCTTCAACGTTCACCTCGAAAAGGCTGAAACTCTCTGATAAACTAATAGCTACCGTAATTTACGATCTATAAGCCACTACTTTTTTCTTTTTTTAACCCTGTATGACAATTTAGTATTTTAAGGTTAAAGTCCTCTGCATTTGTACTTTTGCAGTGGCTGTCTTCCATTTTCATCCTCGAAAAGCCTAAAACTGGTTGTTCGTCATCATTTTAACTTGTGGGGCCTGTGTAGCTCGGTTGGTAGAGCGGCCGCGCCCACAACTTGAGGGCATCGAGGTTCGATTCCCACTTTCCCCATCTTAGTCACGGCTGTTGTGTCTATGGGCAAGACCCTTCACCCACCTGCTCCCAGTTTCACTATGTAAAGTGCTTTGAGGCTCTGGAGAAAAAGTGCTATACCACACATCTACGGTCCCCCCCCCAAGGTTTTTCATTGTTTCCCATTGGGTTGAGCTGGCCCCACTATGGACTGGACTCTCACACTATGATCTACACTACCGTTCAAAAGTTTGGGGTCACATTGAAATGTCCTTATTTTTGAAGGAAAAGCACTGTACTTTTCAATGACGATAACTTTAAACTAGTCTTAACTTTAAAGAAATACACTCTATACATTGCTAATGTGGTAAATGACTATTCCTGGTTTTTGGTGCAATATCTACATAGGTGTATAGAGGCCCATTTCCAGCAACTATCACTACAGGGTTCTAATGGTACAATGCGTTTGCTCATTGGCTCAGAAGGCTAATTGATGATTAGAAAACCCTTGTGCAATCATGTTCACACATCTGAAAACAGCTTAGCTCGTTACAGAAGCTACAAAACTGACCTTCCTTTGAGCAGATTGAGTTTCTGGAGCATCACATTTGTGGGGTCAATTAAACGCTCAAAATGGCCAGAAAAAGAGAACTTTCATCTGAAACTCGACAGTCTATTCTTGTTCTTAGAAATAAAGGCTATTCCACACAATTGTTTGGGTGACCCCAAACTTTTGAACGGTAGTGTAGGTCCCCACATCTGCGGTTCCCTCCAAAGTTTCTCATTGTAATCCCATTGGGTTGAGTTTTTTCTTGCCCTGATGTGGGATCTGTACAGAGGATGTTGTTGTGGCTTGTGCAGCCCTTTGAGACACCTGTGATTGAGGGCTATACAAATAAACGTTGATTGATTGATATAAATATAATTCACTTCACTAACTCACAACATCCGCGCCAAAGCTACGGTATATCATATTAAGTTTGACCAAGGTCAATTCCGGGAGTCTTCTGGAAGAGTTGGCAAGTCCGAGTGTTATTCTGAGGAGCAAGCGTTTCCTAGCAAGCCTTGTTGTCGTTACAATTATCCCCTCTGACTGTGTTATCATGCATCGTCAATCTGTTATTTTGTACAGACATGGTTTCATAGTTTAAGTGGTGTTTAGTCGTGCACTATCAAATTATCACTACTCTTGGTGCTGGTCTGAAATCCTTTGGACGGTTGGTGCAATGTATCCTTGGAATAACACTGTGGCCTCCTGTGTAAAACTAAATTAGCTGGAAATGTAGGAGATATATGGCTGACATTCGTCACGCACATTGACTTTCAAATGGTCCCGCAGGACCGATGAAATACCTAGTCCGTGTGACACCTGTGCCATAGGTCAGTGTTTTTCAACCTTTTTTGAGCCGAGGCACATTTTTTTCATTGAAACAATCCGGAGGCACACCACCAGCAGAAATCATTAAAAAAACGAAACTCAGTTGACAGTAAAAAGTCGTTGTCGCAATTGTTGGATTTCGACTTTAAACCATAACCAACCATGCATCACTATAGCTCATACTTGCCAACCTTGAGACCTCCAATATCGGGAGGTGGGGGGTAGGGGGTTGGGGGCGGGGGGTGTGGTTGGGGGCGTGGTTATTTACAGCTAGAATTCACCAACTCGAGTATTTCATATATATTTCATATATATATATATATATGTATGAAATACTTGACTTTCAGTGAATTCTAGCTATATATATATATATATATATATATATATATATATATATATATATATATATATATATATATATATATATATTTTGTTGTAATTTCCGGACTATAAGCCGCTACTTTTTCCCCTCGTTCTGGTCCCTGCGGCTTATACAAGGGTGCGGCTTATATACGGCCTGTTCTTCTCCGACACCGACGAAGAGGATTTCGGTGGTTTTAGTACACAGGAGGAAGACGATGACACAATGATTAAAGACTGACTTTTCATATACCGGTGGGCTGGTTATTTTGATAACGTACAGGCGAGCACTTTGTATTACTTTGCACCGTTGTATTATTTGTACTCTGCACGAATGCTGTTCGCCATGTCAAAGATGTGAAAGTTTGATTGAATGATTGAAAGATTTATTGTTAATAAATGGGACGCTTCGCGTTCCCAAACAGTCATCTCTGTCCCGACAATCCCCTCCGTGGTAGCAGGAACCCCTATATACTACGGTAATTACACATCAAAACCCTGCAGCTTATAGTCGGGTGCGGCTTATATATGGAGCAATCTGTATTTTCCCCTAAATTTAGCTGGTGCGGCTTATAGTCAGGTGCGGCTTATAGTCCAGAAATTACGGTACATAGAAAAAAAAAAATACTTGAATTTCAATGTATTTTGTAAACAAATATAAAATGTCATCCTTTCCAAATATAACGGTTAATAAGTAAATAATACAAAATGTTAGTGAATATCGTTACCTGGGTGTCATTTTGGAGCCAACACCTGGCTTTAAAAAACATATCAAACAGATGTGCCAGAGTCTTAAATACAACATAAAAACGTTCAAATGTATCAGGAATTCATTAACACTGGAGGCAGCTCAAACTTATTTTAATGCAATGATTATGTCTCGTTTTTATTATTCTATAACATGTTGGTCGCAGGCAAGCAAAATGACACTGAGGCCATTGGAAACTTTGCACAAACAATCCCTCAAAATCCTTGACCGAAAACCACAACACCACCATCATTGTTTAGTTCTCCAAAAATATAGATTGTTAAATTTAGCTAACATTCAAAGATTAGCATCAATACGAATGGCCCATCGAATCTTAAATAACACTGCACCAGTGCCACTTAAGCACTTTGTCCAGTTTACATCTGCTGTGACAACTAGAAACACACGAGCCTCCACCAGGGGGCAGTGTAGCATACCCAGATGTAAAACCTCTTTTGCACAATCAGCCTTTTCATATAAAGCCATAAAGGAATGGAACGACCTCACAACAAACTTGAAAAGTCTAACAGATTACTCTTCATTCACAATTGAAGTTAAAAAGTGGCTTTGGAGCAATCAAAGCTGCTCACACGGTCACTAAGATGGGCATTATGTTTGACACATCAACCTAATGTGTATTATATTTATCCATGAGAGCATTTTTATTGTAAATTGTGAGGTGTGTGTGTTAAAATCATGGTTGTTTTTACAAATGATGACAGATGTGAACAAAAGCATGTATTGTCTTTCTGTGATGATGTAAATGAGGTGTGGTTGTATTGTATATTAAGTATGTGTCCATGAAAGGGCATTTTATGACTTTTTTCTTAATACTTGTGTATGTTTTTATTGTCATAATTTTATTGCATGATTTTTGTATCCCTTTAATTTAGGTAGCCAGGGACTGCAGATGGAAATTAGCTATTTAGCTATAATCTGGTACAGAACATATCTGTCTTTGAGCTTAATGTTTCTGTACATTGTCCCTTCAAATAAAGACTAAACTAAACTAGTGTTCCGGTGGCTATCCATTAGATGGCAGTATTGTCCTGTTTAACTTCTCCGTTCATGATGAGTATATCATTTCGGCCACCGTGTTCAATGGAGAAGTCTGTTCTACAAAATGTACAGGCAACATACACCTTCCCCTTCGAACTGTCCTGGATGAACTGAAATTCTTGTTTCCATTCGTTTTGGAACTTGCAAGCGTATTTCTTCATCTTGCTCGTCGACGGCGTCGCCATGTCAGTAATTTCCTCGTTCTTCTGCTTCGTCTCCTTGTTGTGTGCGCAGTTGTGCACTCTACTCTCTAAAAGCCCTAGATGTTATGACGTCATTGGGCAGGCAAGCTGTTTATATTGCGGGAAAGCGGACGTGAGAACAGGCTGTCCCCACTCAGTCTCAGGTCCGCATTGAGCTGGAGGGGGCGTGGCCTCCAGCTCCGGCTGAATACCGGGAGTTTGTTGGGAGAAAATCTCTGCCGGGAGGTTGTCGGGAGAGGCGCTGAATACCGGGATTCTCCCGCTAAAAACGGGAGGGTTGGCAAGTATGCTATAGCTCTTGTCTCAAAATAGGTGTACTGTCACGACCTGTCACATCACACCATGATTTATTTTGAGTTTTTTGGTGTTTTCCTGTGTGTAGTGTTTTAGTTCTGGTCTTGCGCTCCTATTTTGGTGGCTTTTCCTGTTTTGTTGCTGTTTTCCTATAGCAGTTTCATGTCTTCCTTAAACGCTATTCCCCGCATTTGCTTTGTTTTAGCAATCAAGACTATTTAAGTTGTTGCTATCCTTCTTTGTGGGGACATTGTTGATTGTCATGTCATGTTCGGATGTACTTTGTGGACGCCGTCTGCTCCACACGCTGCAAGTCTTTGCAGTCCTCCAGCATTCTGTTTTTGTTTACTTTGCAGCCAGTTCAGTTTTTAGTTTTGTTTTGCATAGCCTTCCCTAAGCTTCAATGCCTTTTTCTTAGCGGCACTTAGCGGCACTCGCCTTTTGTTTATTTTTGCTTTACCTGCACACTGCCTCCCTCTGTCGTCTGCATATTGGGATCATGACAAACCATCGTCGTCGTTCCCGACATCTACAAAGCACACATTCAAACCATTCTACCTTCGACACATTTCACCATCTTGGAAATTTAAATTACATTTTTTCCAAGTCCAGAAAAATTCCAGGATTTTCCAGAATTCCTGGTTTTCCAAAGCCCTATTTCCACCCTTTTTTCTGGCGACTACTCCTTCCACATTTTTCAACGCATTTCAACCGTTCCTCAGTCCAAACATTCCTCTTAATTGGGACAAAAAACAAAGTTGTTCTTTGAACTGGAAGAATTAAAAGTTTTCCCGTAAATTCTAGGAATTCCATAATAACATTTCTCAATTCAACATGTTACTACTTCAACATTTCTCGACCGATTTGAAAAATTCTAACACCATCCATTTCAACTCATACAGGCCAAGTGTTTTACCGTGTTCAAAAAAATTCCTGCTTTTCCCAAAATTCAAGACTATTTAAGTTGTTGCTATCCTTCTTTGTGGGGACATTGTTGATTGTCATGTCATGTTTGGATGTACTTTGTGGACACTGTCTGCTCCACACGCTGCAAGTCTTTGCTGTCCTCCAGCATTCTGTTTTTGTTTACTTTGCAGCCAGTTCAGTTTTTAGTTTCGTTTTGCATAGCCATTCCTAAGCTTCAATGCCTTTTTCTTAGCGGCACTTAGCGGCACTCGCCTTTTGTTTATTTTTGCTTTACCTGCACACTGCCTCCCTCTGTCGTCTGCATAATGGGATCACGACAAACCATCGCCGTCGTTCTCTACATCTACAAAGCAATTAGCTACCTGCTGCCACCTACTGATATGGAAGAGTATTACACGGTTACTCTGCCGAGCTCTAGACAGAACAGGCACTCAACAACGGCACATTATTTGCGGATTATAACTACTGGTTTGCAAAAAATACTTTTAACCCAAATTGGTGAAATTACATAATCTCCCACGGCACACCAGTGGTTGAAAAACTCTGCTATAGGTGAACCTGCGAAGGGATCATTACAGTTGCCAGGGGGGAGCTTCCTGCCCGAGCGAACTGGTGGAAGCTACACCCTGCTGGGAAGTGCCGGATCTAATTCACGGAGGCTCTTTCAAACGGTCCTCATCTTGTAACATCCTCACACACACCCGCTGTTCAATGTGTGACGATTTGCCTGCGGGGTTGCTGGTAAAATCACACCTGTCCAAATCAAATCATCAAGTAGTCGACTATTGTAAGACACCCATAAAACAATCACAATCTTTTACTCATTACAATTTCAGCATTTAGGAAACTCTTCTCTTCAGAAAAAAATGCTAATCAAAGATGATCTATGTCAGTGGTCCCCAACCTTTTTGTAGCTGGGGACCGGTCAACGCTTGAAAATTTGTTTAAAAAAAAAAAAAAAAATATTATTATTATTATTATTTTTCCATAAAGAAATACAATCATGTGTGCTTACGGACTGTATCCCTGCAGACTGTATTGATCTATATTGATATATAATGTATATATCAATCAATCAATCAATGTTTATTTATATAGCCCTAAATCACAAGTGTCTCAAAGGGCTGTACAAGCCACAACGACATCCTCGGTGTCGAGTGGGTCTGACATAATATTGTGAAAGTCCAACACATCAGCGAAAGTCCAGTCCATGGTGGGGCCAGCGGGAACCATCCCGAGCGGAGACGGGTCAGCAGCGTAGAGATGTCCCCATCTGATGGACAGGCTAGCGGTCCACCCCGGAGCAGAGTAGAAAAGAAAAGAAAAGAAACGGCAGATCAACTGGTCTAAAAAGGGAGTCTATTTAAAGGCTAGAGTATACAAATGAGTTTTAAGATGAGACTTAAATGCTTCTACTGAGGTAGCATCTCTAACTTTTACCGGGAGGGCATTCCATAGTATTGGAGCCCGAATAGAAAACGCTCTATAGCCCGCAGACTTTTTTTGGGCTCTGTGTTTTTTATGTTGATTTGATTAAAAAAAACCCGGTACCGGGCCGCGGCCCGGTGGTTGGGGACCACTGCCGTAGCTCACCGGCATCAAAATGTAAAAAAATGCCATTGGTGGATCTACACCTAACATCCACTGTAATGATACCACGTACAATAGCGTGTCTAATTGATACTACTATGATTACATCAATATTTTTAACATCACAAAATCTTTAAATTCATATTATGTTTATAAACTCAGGAAATATGTCCCTGGACACATGAGGACTTTGAATATGACCAATGTATGATCCTGTAACTACTTGGTATCGGATTGATACCTAAATTTGTGGTATCATCCAAAACTAATGTAAAGTATCCAAACAACAGAAGAATAAAGGATTATTACATTTTAACAGAAGTGTAGATAGAACATGTTAAAAGAGAAAGTAAGCAGATATTAACAGAAAATGAACAAGTAGATTAATAATTCATTTTCTACCACTTGTCCTTAATAATGTTGACAAAATAATAGAATGATAAATGACACAATATGTTACTGCATACGTCAGCAGCTAAATTAGGAGCCTTTGTTTGTTTACTTACTACTAAATAAGAAGTTGTCTAGTATGTTCAGTATCTTATCTTATTAATGCCAACATTGTTTATTGATTGCAATAATAAATATGTGTTTAATGTGTCATAAGATTTTTTTGTTAAAATAAAGCCAGTCTTGATAATCTCATCCTTGCCGTGAAAAAGGTTGTACGCCAGGCTTTTGTGCGTACGTAAGCTTGTTACATTAGGCCCCTGGTGTGTTGTCTTTTGTGAGCAATTACCAAGATTTTTTAGTTGTGGTAGTACTTGTTAAAAATCAATATTTTTTTTAAATTTTCTATGTTTACATTTGATCACTGTTTGGACACATGCAAGAAAAAAAAAAAAAAATGAGTCAACTAAAACTACACCGCAATATTAGTCGCCAGTTGATAACCCCAATCTGTTTTTTGAACAAAAAAACTTTTTTGTGCAATTACCTACTAAATCCTCACCAGAACGAATTCCGATCATTCAGTATAAAACCTTCCTTTCTTTCTTTCGCCGCTGTAGCTGTTATTTTAGTTTATTTATGTTTTTTAAAAGTATAGTAGGCACCCAAAGAGACATTTTCTGTGGACGTGGAGATGCTTCTGTGAAAGCATGTAGCTGTCAGGCCAACTTAGCCACCAGCCTCTCAGACGTAGCCCAGAGGGAGCGCTGCTTTCTGGGCCAGTGGACCCCCCACGCATGTCGTTTTGGGGGCTACCATGTTAGCATGTGCACATCAGGACGGAACATTGTCCTGTGTCGCTGTAGCCAGAGCAAATGTGCTGGGATCTCATATTTGATGGAGGCTGGATCAACAGATTGGCTTTGTGCGTGCATTTGTGTGAGTGTTCTTGTATTTCTACCCTTCTTGGGACATCAACAAGGAAAAGTAGCTTCCATATGAGGACCGGTGAACGGGTTAGGACTGAAATCATGGTCCCAATACCATTGCATCTAATTCAGAATGTCTCATTTGCACCCCTGGTGGTGAAATCTATCAAAATGAGGGTGGTCCCAAAAAGGAGGGAATTTTCAAATTGACTGTTGACCCTCTGGTCAACATATGAAATAACAAGTGAGTGTAACAATTTGAAGTGCTCCCCCTCTGGCCAACATATGTAATAACAAGTGTGTGTAAGCAATTGAAATGCGCCACCTTTGGCCAAAATTAATTTAAAAAAAATATGGGGCCGATATTTGATCATTTTGGACGGGGACCCCTTGATAACGAGCTTAGCAAGTGAACGCTATTGTCTTTACGACCCCCATGTGGTAGGCCCCCGTTGGAGGGGTCTCACGTTTGGAGCAATCCAGCCAAGGAAACACCCGAATGCCAGAGCCCCGCCCCCGCACCCTGTCACATGGCCGCCCCGCTGTCCTGTCCAATCGTGCAAAGTCATGCTTTAATGGTGATTGTTTCCCTAAAAATCCTAAGTGGACCTTTGTAAAACTGTAATAACTTGAAGTAAATACTGAAGATCAAAAACTAATTACAAACAAAAAAATAAATAAATAAAATAAAAACAACTAAAAGATTACCTTTTTTATATTTGCATGGTTTGTTTATATTATTAATGTTGTAAATACAAATCTTTATACATCTAGAAAGGGTGGCCCTAAAGAGGTATGCATTTTTCGGAGGTCTCAAGAAGGTAACAAATACACGAATGTGTGTGTGTGTGTGGGGGTTCTTGTATTTCTACCCTTCTTGAGACATCAACAAGGAAAAGTAGCTTCCATATGAGGACCGGTGAACAGGTTAGGACATAAATCATGGTCCCAATACGGAAAACCATTGCATCTAATAGGGAATGTCTCAAAATGAGGGTGGTCCCAAAAAGGAGGGATTTTTCACATTGACTGTGTGTCGGTTTTAAAAGTGCTCCTCCTCTGGCCAACATATGAAATAACAAGTGAGTGTAAAAATTTGAAGTGCTCCCCCTCTGGCCAACATATGTAATAACAAGTGTGTGTAAGAAATTGAAATGTGTACTCTTTTGGCCAAAATTAATTTAAAAAAAAATATGGGGCCGATATTTGATCATTTGGGACGGGGACCCCTTGATAACGAGCTTAGCAAGTGAACGCTATTGTCTTTAGGACCCCTCACGTGTTAGGCCCCCGTTGGATGCGTCTCACGTTTGGTGCCCGCCTCAGATTCCTGGGCAATCCTGCCAAGGAAACACCCGAACGCCAGAGCCTGTCACATGGCTGCCCCGCTGTCCTGTCCAAACGTGCAAAGCCATGCTTTAATGGTGATTGTTTCCCTAAAACTCCTAAGTGGACCTTTGTAAAATAAATATGTATGTAGAGACATACTGTAATAACTAGAGATGTCCGATAATATCGGCCTGCCGATATTATCGGCCGATAAATGCGTTAAAATGTAATATCGGAAATTATCGGTATCGTTTTTTTTATTATCGGTATCGGTTTTTTTTATTTTTTATTTTTATTTTAAATTTTTTTATTTTTTACACTCATTCGCACTCATTCACACAAAAGGGTTGTTTCTTTCTGTTATTAATATTCTGGTTCCTACATTATATATCAATATATATCAATACAGTCTGCAAGGGATACAGTCCGTAAGCACACATAATTGTGCGTGCTGCTGGTCCACTAATAGTACTAACCTTTAACAGTTAATATTACTCATTTTCATTAATTACTAGTTTCAATGTAACTGTTTTTATATTGTTTTACTTTCTTTTTTATTCAAGAAAATGTTTTTAATTTATTTATCTTATTTTATTTTATTATTATTTTTTTTAAAGTACCTTATCTTCACCATACCTGGTTGTCCAAATTAGGCATACTTATGTGTTAATTCCACGACTGCATATATCGGTTGATATCGGTATCGGTTGATATCGGTATCGGTTGATATCGGTATCGGTAATTAAAGAGTTGGACAATATCGGAATATCGGATATCGGCAAAAAGCCATTATCGGACATCCCTAGTAATAACTTGAAGTAAATAATGAAGATTAAAAAGCAATTACAAACAACAACAACAAAAAACTAAAAGCTTACCTTGTTTGTATTTGCATGGTTTGTATATATTATTAATGTTGTAAATACAAATCTTTATATATCTTGAAAGGGTGGTCCTAAAGAGGTACGCATTTTTCGGAGGTCTCAAGAAGGTAACAAACACAAGAATATGTGTGTGTGTGTGTGTGTGTGTGTGTGTGTGTGTGCGTGTGCGTGAGACAGATGGTTTGCTGTGGCTTTGTTGTGCTGATCATTTTGTCGTTTTTTTCACTCCAATACTACAAAAAACATGTGACTGGAACACACCAAATCCCAGTGTTACAGTAAAATAAATAGTATCATTTCACCCTGTCCGTTTAATTCGAACGGCTGAGATCAATAAACAATTTTGAAAAACTCTCTATAAACGGATGTATTTCAAATCATAATTTAGCACCCTGGTTGAAACAGATGGCGGCCACATGAGTGTGTTTCTTCACTTAATGGGTCTCAAAGTAAATTAGGAAAAGAGTACCGTATTTTTCCGACTGTAAGGCGCACTTAAATTCCTTTCATTTTCTCAAAAATGGACAGTGCGCATAGTGTACGGCATAATTTTGGTCGGGCTTACTGACCTCCAAGCAATTTTATTTGGTACATGGTGTATTGATAAGTGTGACCAGTAGATGGCAGTCATACATGCGAGATACGTGTAGACTGCAATATGATGGCAGTAAACAACACCAAAACTTTAAATGTTCCATTGAGAATATAGAACATTACACACGGGCCTCAAAAATTGGTCAAAATGTTTTTAGTACGACCTCGGTAAGCTATGAAACCACACCGCTTGATGGATTGTCGGCGCATTAAACATACGAGTATTATTATGGCGTGTGTATAAGGACCGCAAAATGGCACCTATTAGCAGACATATTACCTGCCGTTTTGTTTCGCAATATTATGCAAAACCAACTTTTCTTACCGTCTGATCTGTATTTGGTATCTGCATAAGTCTTGAAAATGTGCGCAGGTCCGCCTTTGCCTTTTTCTCTACCTTATATATATATATATATGTATGTATATATATATATATATATATATATATATATATATATATATATATATATATATATATATATATATATATATATATATATATTTATATATATATATATATATATATATATATATATATATATATATATATATATATATATATATATATATATATTCCAAGAGTAAACTCAAATCAAGGGAGATCATCATTCAGTCACTATGCAACACATAGCTGGAATAAACTTCCTGAAGATGTCAGACTCTCCCCAACTCTCACTACTTTTAAAACTAGACTGAAGACTTTTATGTTCACCTTAGCTTTCAGCTAAATCTTTTAATCTTTTAACTTTTAACGTCTGCACTGTTTTTATTTTTATTGTCTGCATTTTAATTTTGCTTTTATTTTCTTTCATTTCACTTTGTTGTCTGTGAAGCACTTTGAGTCTGCCTTGTGTATGAAAAGCGCTATACAAATAAAGTTGCCTTGCCTTGCCTTGCCTTGCCTATATATATATATATATATATATATATATATATATATATATATATATATATATATGTATATATGTATATATGTATGTATATATATATATACATATATATATATATATTTATATATATATATATATATATATATATATATATATATATATATATATATATTTTTATATATATATATATATATATATATATATATATATATATATATATATATATATATATATATATATATACATACATATATATATATATATATATATATATATGTATATATGTATGTATATATATATATATATATTTATATATATATATATATATATATATATATATATATATATATATATATATATATTTATATATATATATATATATATATATATATATAAATATATATATATATATATATATATATATATATATATATATATATATATACATACATATATACATATATATATATATATATATATATATATATATATATATATATATATATATATATATATATATATATATATACACAAAACACACACATATGTATATATATATATATATATATATATATATATATATATATATATATATATATATATATATATATATATATATATATATATATATATATATATATATACACACGTTAGGTCAGGAAATAACACAGATGCTATTTCATCCCTACAAGCCTGTTTCCCCGAAGAGCAGGGAAACCTGCAAAACAGGCTTGTAGGGATGAAATAGCCTCTATATATATATATATATATATATATATATATATACATATATATATATGTATATATATATATATATATATATATATATATATATATATATATATATATATATATATATATATATATATATATATATATATACATATATATATATATATATATATGTATATATATATATATATATATATATATATATATATATATATATATATATATATATATATATATATATGTATATATACACAAAACACACACATATGTTTATATATATATATATATATATGTATGTATATATACACAAAACACACACATATGTATATATATATATATATATATATATATATATATACATATATATATACACACACACACGTTAGGTCAGGAAATAACACAGATGGTATTTCATCCCTACAAGCCTGTTTCCCCGAAGAGCAGGGAAACCTGCAAAACAGGCTTGTAGGGATGAAATAGCCTCTGTGTTTTTTCCTGACCTAACGTATATTCCGCTCTTCCCCGGTATTAAGCACTGTATACACATATATATATATATATATATATATATATATGTATATATATATATATATATACATACATACATATCTCTTGGCAGGATTAAAGTAGATCTGCAAATCTTAGTTTTTGTATTGAAAATCCCTCACAAACGTGTTTTAATCCGTTGGGCCAATTTGGTGGCCGACACCTGTTCTTCAAGGAGCACGCTTCACCATGTTGTCATGAAGCAAAACATTTCTGCTTTATTGCTGTACGTGTGCATGAGTGACGACAGTAAACGTTGCAGACTTGACACGTCTAAAGTGAAACGACCACTTTAGCACAACCGCACAAATTACAGTGGCAGTCGGCGAGTTGGATGTCATGGTGGATACACAACTCTCTTGCTTGCAAATGATCGTTATCATACAGTAGGCAGTTTTGTTCAAAGAGCACAAGGGTGGATTATTTTCTGCATGGAAAAATAATCAGCACACTTCCAATCTTCATCTCATTTATGCCATATCGGAGATAAAAAAAATTCAAATACAGCTTTTGAAACACTATAATGAAAATACAGTAGCTGTAGCCTTATTCATTGTACTAATTTATAATAAAATATACATATATTTAGAAATAATTATATTGCATAACTAATATTAATTAATATGAACTTGGTTTAAAAAATATATTACAAAACATTCTTGTCAAAAATAGTTTTTTATTAAAAACGACCTTCAGCCAACCTTACAGTATGTAAAACAAAAATAGTAAGCCTGCATAACAAAATTAATAAAAAAATAAAAACTTAACCTGAGTATTAAAACAAGTAAGGATTCAAACTATTTGGCAATCAACTAAATGTATTATTGAGATGCATGTTCATTTAAAAAAATATATATATATTTGACATTATATCATATATATTTGTATATTATATTTATACAATTTTTACATTATTCAGTATTACATTGTTTATTTTTTGACTATTTTCCTTTGACAATGTTACACATGCCAGTTAGTTTGTGTTGAATGTTTCATAAAAAAATTAAAAAAAATTAAAAAAAATAAATAAAAATAAACAAAAATAAATAAAAAATAAAATAATAATAATAATAATAAAAGAAAAGAAAAGAAAAGAAAATAAATTAAAATAAAATAAAAAAATAAAAATTCTGTTGTGCATTGTGTTGAGATATTGCAAAAAACGGGATCGGTTGTCACCAGTTTTTCTTCCAGTGTGAATTTCAAATCACCAAGACGTCTTTCAATAATCGTTCCTACATTACATTGAAGCTTTAAGTGTCGGCTTGTATGCATACTAGTTCTAGCTATTAGGCTGTTCTAGTTTTTATTTGTATTCAGATTTATTATCTTTTTATGTTTATTTTTTATGTTTATTTTTCATTTTTATTTATTTATTTATTTATTTTTTAATACACTGTAGCACTTTGAGGTTGTTTACTCAATGTAAAGTGCTTTTTTTTTTTTACAAATAAAATCTATTATTATTATTATTATTACAATTACCCATGCAAATGGTTTAACAAGGCTAGTATGCATTTATGTTCACATACTGTATATTCACTGTTATATGCGGCCCTCTAAGAGCAGCCATAACTGCCCTCAATAAAAATAAGTTTGACAACCTACTCTAGAGAGGCCTATGTCGGTGAGCTCTAAATCCGTACGTTACCGTACCACAATTTCAGGGACGGCGCCCTCCAGTGACGAGATATAGGCAGGACAACCAACTCCGCTCTCCCCTGACTTCAAATCGAGGTATGGCGGCCGCGTGTTTGTTTTCTATTCCTTAATCTCCTGTATATATGCGGGCAGATATTTGAGGTCAGCTCAGCAGAACTAATGTGATCAGAGCCCACAACGGTGTTGTCGGGCACTCTCGGAGCTGCCAGTGGTTTTGTGCAGGGAATTCATTAGTGCGCGTACAGGTGGCTAATGTTACCCTGCAACTGGCGAGAGGCGGCGGCTCTTGCCGTGCCGCACCACCCCGACGGCGCGGTAAAGCTACACCGGCGCGGGTGACATTTCCAAACAGGCGGCTGATTAGAAAATGGCCCGCACTGAAACAACAGCCTGTGATCTTTATCAAACTTTAACATCCTCCCCCCCCTTCTTTCGCAACCTTGCCATCTATCCGTCTCCGAGGCCCGGCTCTCTGGGGAGTCGACTGTAAGTAGTCCATCAGGCAAACTGCATTAGTGTAACTTCGTCCCAGGAAATTAGCAGAGCAGAGCGGCGCCAATTAGAAGTCAATAGCTGGTTTTATTAATCGAGCTAGCCATCGCACTTGATTAGATTAAGCCTGGGGGGATGTGGGGCTATAGCGCCAGTGTGTACGTGCCAGTGTCCTTGTGTATTTATTCATGTGTGTGTGTGTGTGTGTGTGTGTGTGTGTGTGTGGCCGCATGCAAACAGTGGCAGGTGCTGCTGACTCGCTGATTCCATCTCATCGTGACTTTTCCGCAGTAATATGTTGATATTGACCTTCTCCTCGGCCTGCGCGGCCCCTCAATAAAAATGAATAAAGGCATCGGTTCATAAGGAGACAAGACAGCCAATTAGCTAAATGGAAATGGTATGAGAGCGCAAGTGTGTACAGATGCAATTAGCGAGTTGTGGTAGCGAGTAAACACGAGGGCAAAACTAAGTATCGGGAAGGTCCTTCGCTTTTATTTTGAAGGGGATCTATGATGATTTGACACTTTTTGTGTACATTTTTACCCTTGTAACTAGGGATGTCCGATAATATCGGACTGCCGATATTATCGGCCGATAAATGCTTTAAAATGTAATATCGGAAATTATCGGTATCAGTTTCAAAAAGTAAAATGTATGACTTTTTAAATTGCCGCTGTGTACACGGACGTAGGGAGAAGTACAGAGCGTCAATAAAGCTTTGCAAGCCGGCCCAGTCACATAATATCTACGGCTTTTCACACACAAAATGCAAAGCATACTTGGTCAACAGCCATACAGGTCACACTGAAGGTGACCGTATAAACAACTTTAACACTGTTACAAATATGCGCCACACTGTGAACCCACACCAAACAAGAATGACAAACACATTTCGGGAGAACATCCGCACCGTAACACAACATAAACACAACAGAACAAATACCCAGAACCCCTTGCAGCACTAACTCTTTCGGGATGCTACAATATACACCCCCTACGCCCAGAAACCCCACCCACCTCAACCTCCTCATGCTCTCTCAGGGAGAGCATGTCCCAAATTTCCAAGCTGCTGTTTTGAGGCATGTTAAAAAAAATAATGCACTTTGTGACTTCAATAATAAATATGGCAGTGCCATGTTGGCATTTTTTTCCCCATAACTTGAGTTGATTTATTTTGGAAAACCTTGTTACATTGTTTCATGCATCCAGCGAAGCATCACAACAGAATTAGGCATAATAATGTGTTAATTCCACGACTGTATATATCGGTATCGGTTGATATCAGAATCTGTAATTAAGAGTTGGACAATATCGGAATATCTGCAAAAAAGCCATTATCGGACATCTCTACTTGTAACCCGTTTTTGGAGTCTGTCTGCAAGATGTTTGATTCTGAAGGTGTACCCACCCTCTCCAAAAGTATCATCATTTATCTTTAGAGAATGTGCACTTTTTACATATACGTCGTTTTTTCGAGAAAGAGTGGACAGTCAACTTTGTAGACATATAGATTCACCCGGTCACAACATAAGGTACACCTCCAAACTCTCCAATCTATTGAGAAAGTGCAGGAAAAGTTTGTCACTGCATGTTGCACGTCGATGTTATTTTGCACTTGGTGAAAATATTACTTCATTATACCTTTACTTGTGTTTTCTCATAGCCCCGCCCCCTGATGCCGAAGCTTGACTTAATGTCCAAATAAGTACGTCCACCTTACAAGTGGGTAATATATGGAATGGATTAAGCAAATAAAGTTAAAGTTAAAGCACCAGTGATAGTCACACACACACTAGGTGTGGTGAAATTACTTTCTGCATTTGACCCATCCCCTTGTTCCACCACCTGGGAGGTGAGAGGAGCAGTGAGCAGCAGCGGTGGCCACGCTCGGGAATCATTTGGTGATTTAACCCCCAATTCCAACCCTTGATGCTGAGTGCCAAGCAGGGAGGCAATTGGTCCCATTTTTATAGTCTTTGGTATGACTCCGCCGGGGTTTGAACTCACGACCTTCCAGTCTCAGGGCGGACACTCTAACCACAAGGCCCCTGAGCAGGTTTTTATCATTTATCTTTAGAGAATGTGCACTTTTTGAATATACGTCTTGAAGTTGTCACCACATTTTGTTTCGAGACAAAGCGGACAATCACCTTTGTAAACATATAGATTCACCCGGTCACAACATAAGGTACACCCTCCAAACTCTCGATCAAAAGTTTACATACACTTGTAAAGAACATAATGTCATGGCGCAGCAGATTTGGTCACATTTTTCAGTAGACCCATAATAAATTAATAAAAGAACCAAACTTCATGAATGTTTTTTTGTGACCAACAAGTATGTGCTCCAATCACTCTATCACAAAAAAATAAGAGTTGTAGAAATGATTGGAAACTCGAGGCAGCCATGACATTATGTTCTTTACAAATTTTGATCGCGACTGTATGTTTTAATTTCTGAAGCGGGTTTATTGAATGTTAAATGCGTCAAAAAATAGACCGTTTTGTACACTGTTAAGGGGATTCAATGCTCAGTAGTGTGCAAGTATAGTATCTGCGGCCGTGTCCATGTGGTGACATAAATTACGGTATTTTGAGAGTGTCAGGTCAAACACTGATGACATCTATTAATCAGACAAGAAGCAAGGAATCATGCAGAGACAGAGTTCAATTTAGCTCATGAGGAGACACGTGTTTTGGGCCGTATTCTAGTTATAGATCCAAACTACGTACTAAAAGTCCAGCCCGCGTGTTTCCTCTATTTATTTGGAAGGTCCCTGTTACATCACTGAAGCTGTCGCTGAGGGAAGGGGGTAATCTCGACAACTCCAGTTAGACACAATATATGAATATACAAAAAAGCAAATGTGTTGACGCTGGTGATATCGCCTTGTCTCTGCTCTGTCTGCGTCACGGCGGTGTTCGGCCTTGGCAATTAGCAGGCCGAGTCTGGACACAACACCGATAGAGATCTTTTGGATTGCCAGCTTTGCATAGATACAAAAATCTAACTTGAGCACAATAGCTAATAACTATAGCAACGGACTTTAAGCATACTAAAGTCGTGTGATAACTTTACACATAATTATTAGGGATGGGCGATACCACATTTTAGGATTCGATCCGATACCGATACTTTTTCTTGCATTTTCATCGATACCGATACCGATACCGATACCAATAATTTCTTATTGGCAATTTTTTGTCAGTCAAAAATATTATTACTATTGTTATTATTTAAGACAAATCACAAGACAAATACAGACCATTTATACCACATTTATTATGGTCAATATATAATAAAAGTAAAATTAAAATAAATAACATAAATATGAAAAATAAATTAAATATTATATATAATAATAACTATATATTATATATAATAATAATTAAATATTAGGGCTTTCCAATTAACAGTCAAATCCGAATTGCAAGAAGCTGCAGTTATTTTTTAAAGTTTGTGATATAATTAGCAATTAATGAAATATGAAATAGGCTAATGTTTTCGAAATTTAATAAATCATGTTTCAGATTAAAACCAAAATCACATTCAATCATATATTCAAGATTTTCTTGGAAAAAAATAAAACTGTAATGCAAAGATGAAGAATCTCCAAATTGTATCTCTTTCTTATCTTGTTTTAAATACTCAAGCAATTTTCAACTAACAGTAAATTCCCCTGTGTGGAACTTATTTGAATTTAGGATAATCATTTAAACAAAAATATTCAGTAAACATTACTAAAAAAAACAAAAAACAATGCCTGTTTTAAGTCAACAATTGGACAACACTGGATATGCCTGGCTGCATCGCTGTCGGCTGGCTGTGTGTGTGTTGCACGTTGACGACGCTCATTCGCTGTCTCCTGTCACGTGACTGGGCCAGCTCTATACTCTGCCAGGTACAGGGGTGTCCCAGCACATAGTAAGTTAAGTAAGTCATCAAAAACATCTGAAAGTGATGCTTGCACCCCCCACACGCCGTTTTTTGGTTTATATCGATACTTTTTTCAGAAAAGTGATGCCAAATGAGTAGCGTGGGAGTATCGATGTATCGATACCACAGGATCGATACGCACATCCCTAATAATTATTCTAACAGAGAGGTGAAGTCGGACTAAGTAGGACACCACTGAAGGCCTAGGTGAGAAACTCACGGCCTACCACTGGATAACCATAAAACCGCAACTGTAACTCAGAAAGTTAGTCCCGGCTAATTATCAAAATAAACACTTTGGAACAAAACATTGGAAAAGATATACGGGTTATTCAGAACTGAAAGACATTCAAATCCAGAACTGCCATCATCCCCTTTTGCAATAATCCCCACACACACACCATAATGCCCAAGTTTCCCCATAAGAGATATACCGACAGATTATCTTGTGAATTTAGCACTCTCTGCGTCTTATTCCGCTCCTAATCTTCCATATTTTCCAATATAATCTGACCTTCTATGACAGTAATTCCTTCTCAGCGACACATCCTGCGTAATCCCGAGTTGACACGGATTCTGGAGACACCTGTTCTGTCTCAAGATGATGATATGCTACACTTTGATTCTTACTGAGTTATGCATTTGGATGCAGATTAATAATCCCTAGACTTGTTACTGGTATTGGTTTTGTTTGTTCTACACGTATAAAATCGCTGAAGATCTCTTTAAATATATGTATCCATGTACCGAACAGAGCGGAAAACTGCCTGAGTTGATGCAAAACGTTCATTATTGTCATCATGCCCGAATTGGCTCCACGCCGGTCGTTCTTAAGTAATCTGAGGAGATAAGATTACTCGTAATCCGCGGCATTAAAGACACACCAATCTCATCCCTAATACGGGATCTTAACACTGGATCAAGAAAAACACAACCCAATCCAGGTCAAGACTTGGGATAAGAAGGAAGGACGGTCGATTTCTGGGCATTCACTTTTATATTAATTGTGTTTATGCCCCCTAGTGGATGCATCTAGACCAGGGGGTGTCAAACCCAAGGCCCGCCGGTCGGATCAGTTCCACAAACAGGTTTTATCCGGCCCGCGGGATGAGTTTGCTAAGTACAAAAATTAGCCGAAATTTTTGAATGAAACCTGCAAATGTCTGGTTTTTGGTGCAATATCTACATAGGTATATAGAGGCCCATTTCCAGCAACTATCACTCCAGTGTTCTAATGGTACAATGTGTTTGCTCATTGGCTCAGAAGGCTAATTGATGATTAGAAAACCCTTCTGCAATCATGTTCACACATCTGAAAAACGTTTAGCTCGTTACAGAAGCTACAAAACTGACCTTCCTTTGAGCAGATTGAGTTTCTGGAGCATCACATTTGTGGGGTCAATTAAACGCTCAAAATGGCCAGAAAAAGAGAACTTTCATCTGAAACTCGACAGTCTATTCTTGTTCTTAGAAATGAAGGCTATTCCACAAAATTGTTTGGGTGACCCCAAACTTTTGAACGGTAGTGTGTATATATATATATATATATATATATATATATATATATATATATATATATATATATATATATATATATATATATATATATATATATATATATATATATATATATATATATATATATATATATATATCAGTGCACTCTATAGCAGTGATTTTCAACCACTGTGAGATATTGTCTGGTGTGCCGTGGGAAATTATGCAACTTCACCTAATTGGTCCAAAAAATATTTTTTTTGCAAATATATAATCCTAATAATGTGCCGTTGTCTAGTGCCTTTGCTGTGTAGAGCTTGGCTGGGTAATCTTGTAATACTCCATACCAGTAGGTGGCAGCAGGTAGTTCATTGCTTTGTAGAAGTCGGAACGATTCGAGGATGGTTTGTCGTGATCCCAATATGCAGAGCACGGCGGGAGGCAGCGTGCAGGTAAAAAGGTATGTTACGCATAAACCAGAAATTAACAAAAGGCAAGTCCCGCTTGGAAAAGGCACTGAAGCATAGGGATGGCTGTGCAAAACGACAGTAAAACCGAACTGGCTATAAAGTCAACAAAAACAGAATGCTGGACGACAGCAAAAACTTACAGCGTGTGGAGCAAAGACGGCGTCCACAAAGCACATCCGTACATGACATGACAATCAACAATGTCCCCACAAAGAAGGATAGCGTACGCACAACTTAAATAGTCTTGATTGCGAAAACAAAGCAGGTGCGGGCAATGGCACTCAAAGGAAGGCGTGAAGCTGCTACAGGAGAACACCAACAAAACAGGAATGGTCACCAAAATAACAGCGCAAGACAGGAACTAAAGCACTGCACACAGGAAACACCAACAAACTCAAAAGAAAGCACGACAACCTGGTGGAGTTTCATTTTTTTAACCTTTTCTGCTGGTGGTGTGCCTCCGTATTTTTTTTTAATGAAAAAAATGTGCCTTGGCTCAAAAAAGGTTGGAAAAACATTGCTCTATAGTCCGCAAAATAGTGAGCACTATTTGAGGTATCCCGCCTGTACACTGCAAAAACTGAAATCTAAGTAAGATTAAATATCTCAAATAAGGGTGATATTTGCCTATTTTCTGTCTGATAAGATAATTCTTCTCACTAAGCAGATTTTATGTTAGAGTGTTTTACTTGTTTTAAGTGTTTTTTGTCCTAAACGATCTCAGTAAGATATTACAGCTTGTTGCTGAGATTTGATGACCTATATTGAGTAAAACATGCTTGAAACTAGAATATCAACTGATGCAAAGCTGTGTCATCAACACTCACAAGTATAAAACTACTTTCTTAAAGTAATAATTTCTTACTTCGAGCATGAAAAAAAATAAAAAATCATGATGCCGAGCGCATATCATTATGTCAAGATAATGGCACTCAGTGTTTCCCATAAACTGCCAAGATACCTGTGGCGGTGGGGGCGTGGCTATGGGCGTGATCACCATGACATCATCGAGCAATTTGCATAATTTACTACAATTATATGATTTTCTCTAAAAAGGCTCAAAAAATGTATACTTACTAATTAATAATAACAGTTTTGTTTTAAACGTCCATCCATCCATCCATTTTACAATATAATTACAACACTTTATGTACATATTTATATACAGATTTGAACAATAAGTTATTCACTGAAATATATTTATTAATTGTGGTTCTTACAAAAAATATACCTTATAAAATATAAAAGCTAAAATGTCTCTTAAAGCTCTGCCCCTTTAATTAGTGCATACTAAATAATTTAACTTTAGCCTACTACTACAACCATATTATTTACCAGCAACATAAAGTGAAACAGAGGCAGAGGTGTCCTGCCACAGTCAGTAACAAATAAACAGAAAACAGTAGTGGTGGTAGATAGACACAGAGCTTCATCAAACATCTGATGAACAAAGAGCTCCAAAAATCTTGAGCTTTACACTGCCATCAGTTTTACTCCCTACACTTACCCATGTGTTTCCTACTGCCTGCAGACTGTGCACCCTTTGTTATATACACATGTTGTGTTTCTAATATAAATACATTTAATAAAGTCAAATACAAGTAAGGCAACAAGAGAAGTATCCTACACTTCTCTTTTGTAAAGTAAATCTGAACAGCCGATTTGGGCATCTACATCAATTATATGATTTGCCTGAGAAGCTGGAGAGGACACAAAAAAAAAAAATAAAAAAAAATAAATACAATAAAATAACATATTTTTTTTTTTTTTTTTTAATTTTTATTTATTTGTGGCGGACCTAATTCTTTCGTGGCGGGCCGCCACAAATAAATGAATGTGTGGGAAACACTGGGCACTAGCATTTACTTAATTTAAGAATATTTTTCAACATATTGAGCAAAAAGGTCTCATTTTTTTTTCTACCAAGAAAAGTGCACTTGTTATTAGTGAGAATATACATATTTTAAGGTATTTTGGGGTTCATTGAGGTTAGCTAATTTTGGAAAGTTTTGGAAAGTTTTGACAAGCCGAATTTTCTTGTTCTATTGGCAGATAATTTTGCTCAGTTCAAATAAAATACCCCTTAATTTTTTTATTTTTTTTAATTGTTTTTGAACACTGACTTTTTGCAGTGTCGAGAGTGCCGAATTATGTGGCTCTGGAAACCGTTAATCTGGTTAAAAAATGACATGTCCAAGTTATTTTCTCAATATTACCTACGGATCTTTAAAATGGATCAACTATAGTCATAAACCAATAAAGCTTAGGTTGTCAATGTGGATTCTTCTTTTTTTTTCTTTTTTTTTTTTTTTTTTTTAGGTCGGAAATCCCACTTAATCCTTTTCCAGATCTGTTTTCGTGATTGAGCTCACATGGCGGATTTAATCACTCAAAAAAAAAATAAAAAAAAAATCCCAAAATAGTAGCAGAAATGCGTCAAGAAGGAATGAATTCCAGTCCAATTGTAGGAATCACATGAGGGCAAAGGCAAGCGTGTTTTCTGCACGTAGTCGCTCACTCACACTCACACGACCTTGAGAAAGACAAAATAAAGGCGCTGAAATAAAGGACAACAGACGCCGGTTCCCCTTGAACCCGGTCCAAGCGCGCGCTCGCTCAATTAGCCCGGTCCGCCAAGGCGACGTCAACGCGGCGGTGCAAACAATGGACACGCGGGGATTCGTAAAGCGGTAAGGGAGGAAATATGACCTAATGCCTACTATTCCAATTAAAGTAACATTCGTTGCCTGCGACACCTAAATGTGAGTCCGCACAGCTGCTGCTGGCTGCAGCACAATAGAAGGTGTAGCGAAGGGTGAGGCCGCCTTGCATTGTTGGACCACGATTGTGTGAAAGGTCGAGGGCCTCCACTCTCGAGGGGGGAGAAACGGCTCCATCATCTTATAGGCGGAGGAGACATTTTTTCCTTTTCCCTTTTTGCAGGGGCTCTCACTGCCGAGACGACATACGAACAATATTTGCCAAAATGATAATGTATTCTGCACGGCTGCACACGTGCATTCACAAGCCACTTCATTAGGTACACCTGCAGACTCTAAACATGTTTACTAATGTGGTTTCAATGTAGATGTTTTATATTCTCAGAAACAACTATTGCTATAATGCACGTTAAAACGTATATTGTTGACATTATTTTTAACCATGTTTGATCTAAGTGCTCTACATGGACCACATGTGCCTCACTTATTTTCTTTAAGTGCTATGATACTACTACAAAATATTGCAATTTAAAATACACTTTACTTACTCATATATATATATAAATATATATATATATAAAAAAAAATAAAAAAATAAAAAAAAAAAAAATATATATATATATATATATATATATATATATATATATATATATATATATATATATATATATATATATATATATATATATATATATATATATATGTCTTAATTAGATTGTCCAAAAAATAGTGCTCGATACCGTGGTAGAGCGTAATATGTATGTGTGGGAAAAAATCACAAGACTATTTCATCTCTACAGGCCTGTTTCATGAGGGGTTTCCTCAATCCTCAGGAGATTTAAATCTCCTGAGGATTGAGGAAACCCCTCATGAAACAGGCCTGTAGAGATGAAATAGTCTTGTGATTTTTTCCCACACATACATATATATATATATATATATATATATATATATATATATATATATATATATATATATATATATATATATATATATATATATATATATATATATATATATATATATATATATATATATATATATTGCCAAAAGTATTTGGCCACCTGCCTTGACTCACATATGAACTTGAAGTGCCCTCCCATTCCTAACCCATAGGGTTCAATATGATGTCAGGACTCTGTGCAGGCCAGTCAAGTTCATCCACACCAGACTCTGTCATACATGTCTTTATGGACCTTGCTTTGTGCACTGGTGCACAGTCATGTTGGAAGAGGAAGGGGCCCGGTCCAAACTGTTCCCACAAGGTTGGGAGCATGGAATTGTCCAAAATGTTTTGGTATCCTGGAGCATTCAAAGTTCCTTTCACTGGAGCTAAAGCGGCCAGGCCCAACTCCTGAAAAACAACCCCACACCATAATTCCTACAAGTGATTAGGACACCTGATTCTAATCATTTGGATGGGTGGCGAAATACTTTTGGCAATATAGTTTAAGTTGTATTAATTAATTTATTTATATTTTACAAAATATGTTGGTATCCTGGAGCATTCAAAGTTCCTTTCACTGGAACTAAAGCGGCCAGGCCCAACTCCTGAAAGACAACCCCACCCCATATCTCCTCCTCCACCAAATTTCACACTCGGCACAATACAGTCCGAAATGTATCGTTCTCCTGGCAACCTCCAAACTCAGACTCGTTTATCAGATTGCCAGATGGAAAAGTGTGATTCATCACTCCAGAGAATGTGTTTCCACTGCTCTAGAGTCCAGTGGCGAGGTGCTTTACACCACTGCATGCCACGCTTTGCATTGGACTTGGTGATGTATGGCTTAGATGCAGCTGCTCGGCCATGGAAACCCATTCCATGAAGCTCTCTGCGTACTGGGGTGGGCCAAATACTTTTGGCAATATAGTGTATATATATATATATATATATATATATATATATATATATATATATATATATATATATATATATATATATATATATATATATAATATATATTTTTTAAATTATTATTATTATTATTTTTTTAAATAGACACATTAAGTTACACTCGTTGGTCCAGAATCACAATTCAACTATTTATCCATGAGAACTGTACATATACTTACGGTGGCACAGGGGATAGTGCATCTGCCTCACAATACGAAGGTCCTGAGTAGTCCCGAGTTCAATCCCGGGCTCAGGATCTTTCTGTGTGGAGTTCTATGTTCTTCCCGTGACTGCGTGGTTTCCCTCCGGGTACTCCGGCTTCCTCCCACCGCCAAAAACATGCACCTGGGTATAGGTTGATTGGCAACACTAAATTGGCCCTAGTGTGTGAATGTGAGTGTGAATGTTGTCTGTTTATCTGTGTTGGCCCTGCGATGAGGTGGCGACTTGTCCAGGGTGTACCCCGCCTTCCGCCCGAATGCAGCTGAGATAGGCTCCAGCACCCCCCCGCGAACCCGAAGAGGACAAACGGTAGAAAATGGATGGATGGAAGATCATCAGGACTCCTCTTCCTCCTATCCAGGAGATCGCAAAAAGCCGCTGCCTGACCAGGGATCAGAAAATCTGCAGCGACTCCTCCCACCCCCACCAAGGACTGTTTTCACTGCTGGACTCTAGAAAGAGGTCCGCAGCTTCCGTAGCAGAACCTCCAGGTTCTGTAACAGCTTCTTCCCTCAGGCCATAAGACTCTTGAACGCATCATAATAATCTCCTCTATTCCCCCCCAAAATGGATTAACTCGCTGGAATATAAAGACAATATAACATACATCCATAAACCTGGATGCATATGCAAAAGTGCAATATATTTATCCGTACAGTAATCTATTTATTTATATCTGCACCTTATTGCTATTTTATCCTGCACTACCACGAGCTAATGCAACGGAATTTCGTTCTCATCTGTACTGTAACGCACAAATTTGAATGACAATAAAAAGGAAGTCTAAGTCTATTATTACAGGCGTTGTTTGCAGTTACTCCTTAGAGCAGGGGTCCCCAACCTTTTTGAAACCAAGAGCTACTTCTTGGGTACTGATTAATGCGAAGGGCTACCAGTTTGATACACACTTAAATAAATAGCTAGAAATAGCCAATTTGCTCAATTTACCTTTAACTCTATGTTATTGTTAATAATTAATGATATTTACACTTAATTGAACGGTTTAAAAGAGGAGAAAACACGAAAAAAAATTACAATTAAATTTTGAAACAAAGTTTATCTTCAATTTCGACTCTTTAAAATTCAAAATTCAACTGAAAAAAAGAAGAGAAAAACTAGCTAATTTGAATCTTTTTGAAAAAATAAAAAAAATAATTTATGGAACATCATTAGTAATTTTTCCTGATTAAGATTAATTTTAGAATTTGGATGACATGTTTTAAATAGGTTAAAATCCAATCTGCACTTTGTTAGAATATATAACAAATTGGACCAAGCTATATTTCTAACAAATCATTATTTCTTCTAGATTTTCCAGAACAACAATTTTAAAAGAAATTCAAAATACTTAAATTTGATTCTACAGATTTTCTAGATTTGCCAGAATAATTTTTTTGAATTTTAATCATAATAAGTTTGAAGAAATATTTCACAAATATTCTTCGTCGAAAAAACAGAAGCTAAATTTAAGAATTCAATTAAAATGTATTTATTGTTCTTTACAATAAAACAAATAAAAAAATACTTGAACATTGATTTAAATTGTCAGGAAAGAAGAGGAAGGAATTTAAAAGGTAAAAAGGTATGTATGTATGTGTTTAAAAATCCGAAAATAATTTTTAAGGTTGTATTTTTTCTCTAAAATTGTCTTTCTGAAAGTTATAAGAAGCAAAGTAAAACAATTAATGAATTTATTTAAACAAGTGAAGACCAAGCCTTTAAAATATTTTCTTGGATTTTCAAATTCTATTTGAGTTTTGTCTCTCTTAGAATTAAAAATGTAGAGCAAAGCGAGACCAGCTTGCTAGTAAATAAATACAATTTAAAAAATAGAGGCAACTCACTTGTAAGTGCTGCTATTTGATCTATTTTTACAACAGACCAGCGGGCTACTCATCTGGTCCTTACGGGCTACCTGGTGCCCGCGGGCACCGCGTTGGTTACCCCTGCCTTAGAGGATCTTTGACAAACATGTTGTATTAGATCCTCAAAAACAGCAGTAGGATCATGTAAGATAAAAGATCTTTGACCCCCGTTGGCAGTATGAACAATGCCAACACTGTCATAAACATGTGCCATATAGCAGAGGTGGGTAGTAACGCGCTACATTTACTCTGTTACATCTACTTGAGTAACTTTTGGGATACATTGTACTTCTAAGAGTAGTTTTAATGCAACATACTTTTACTTTTACTTGAGTATATTTATAGAGAAGAAACGCTACTTTTACTCCGCTCCATTTATCTACATTCAGAACGCTACTCGCTACTGATTTTTATCGATCTGTTAATGTACGCTTTGTTTGTTTTGGTTTGTCAGACAGACCTTCAAAGTAGGATCTATCGCATGCCTCCGTTTCACCAATCAAACAAAGCCACTGTTTTATGTTTATAAACTTTATGTTTCAGCGGCAAAACAACAACAAGCTAAGCTTACATGAACTCAACGTCAAATTTGAGGAAGCACATCGCGGTAAGTAACGTTCGTAGATGTTTTGGCTGTCACCGTAGGCTGATGTTAGCTTCCCTGCTATGAATCACTGTCAAATGTACAACGTGTGGGGACATTTATTAACGCACTGCAGCCTCATAGACACGCACAGTCGCACACACACTCACACATGCATACAAACACCAATCAGAAGTGCGCAGTGTGTTCCCAGGTGCAGCCCACACCTATCAGTTTATGGTTTGCGTAAAGGCTAACTTGTTATTTTCCTTTGTAATCTCTGCCTACTGAGCCTATGGTGCTGTTAAGTTATTGTGGCTCAATTTGCCTTCATTTTTTTATGTTAATGTATTATTATTTAATATATATTATTGTTTTAGTTGTTTAAGAGATATTCCTGGCTCTGAATTTGCTCATTGCTATTTTTATGTTTTGGTGCATTATTTGTTGCCGTCATCATTAAACGAACAGGTTACTCATCAGTTACTCAGTACTTGAGTAGTTTTTTCACAACATACTTTTTACTTTTACTCAAGTAAATATTTGGGTGACTACTCCTTACTTTTACTTGAGTAATAAATCTCTAAAGTAACAGTACTCTTACTTGAGTACAATTTCTGGCTACTCTACCCACCTCTGCCATATAGTGAAACCACACTAAACAACAACAACAAACACATATTGGAAGAATATTTACAATAGTATATGATATGTACTGATATAATTATAAATGCTGTATTCATTGCTAAATTAATTGAATTTACACTACCGTTCAAAAGTTTGGGGTCACATTGAAATGTCCTTATTTTTTAAAGAAAAGCACTGTACTTTTCAATGAAGATAACTTTAAACTAGTCTTAACTTTAAAGAAATACACTCTATACATTGCTAATGTGGTAAATGACTATTCTAGCTGCAAATGTCTGGTTTTTGGTGCAATATCCACATAGGTGTATAGAGGCCCATTTCCAGCAACTATCACTCCAGTGTTCTAATGGTACAATGTGTTTGCTCATTGGCTCAAAAGGCTAATTGATGATTAGAAAACCCTTGTGCAATCATGTTCACACATCTGAAAACAGTTTAGCTCGTTACAGAAGCTACAAAACTGACCTTCCTTTGAGCAGATTGAGTTTCTGTAGCATCACATTTGTGGGGTCAATTAAACGCTCAAAATGGCCAGAAAAAGAGAACTTTCATCTGAAACTCGACAGTCTATTCTTGTTCTTAGAAATGAAGGCTATTCCACAAAATTGTTTGGGTGACCCCAAACTTTTGAACGGTAGCGTATATGGCTGTATCTATAGTTGCCATCCCATGCTTTGTCTAGGGCCGAGTTCTCCCTTGTCCCGTTCATTTGGTCAGGTGTGAACGCAGTCATCGGAACCGTATCGTGCAAAATAACCTACATATTCAATTGGAATGTCTGGATTAGGTCATGTAATGATGCTATCCAATCAAGTTTATGCATATGTTTTTTCACTGTGCACTTTTTGCTCCAATGACAAAAATAACTGTCTTGACCAGAGTACGGAACGCAGATGATGGATTACCAAATGTATTAAGAACTGTGTAGTTCCTCTATTTTTTCACAGGGGTCACTCTTCCCTCCTCTAAACCACACACACACACACTTGGCTATCACACGTGTTTGCAGCATTGTACACACACAAGCACCAACACGGACGTGGGCACACATGCACCCGGCCCAGAGCAACAGCAGTATTGGCTTACTTGCGGTAGCTGTGGTCGCCGTCACACAAGACCAGCTACCGAGACGCCAGTGGGCTCAACGAGGCTTTCCATCACTGACAAAAAAAAAAAAAAGGCCAGGCCGGGGCCGATTCACAAAGCGGCAAAAAAAAAAAAAAAAAAAAAAAGGGGCCTGTGCGTCCATGTCACATTGAAGTGGTCAGAAGCCAACATCAGAGGAAGCCTAAATATAAACGATGAGGTTGTGCAATCAAAGCCTCAAGTGTGTCTTTCATTTGCACAAACTGCCGACAGGGGAAAACGTGGCTTTGCAGCGCTGGGGAGGAATTCTTTGAAACAAAACAATAGGCTTGGATTTCTGCGCAAATTAATCATTTTTATGTCGCTGGCTCGTCAAGGTTTTTAAGGAACCCCACTGCAAAAAACACTCGTCAAAGATCCTTTATTTATGACAGTAGCACAGTTTGTACGGCAGCAAAAACTTGCGACAGAAGCAATCATCCATCCATCCATCCATTTTCTACCGCTTGTCCCTTTCTTTTTTTTTTTTTTTTGGGTTCACGGGGGGTGCTGGATCCTATCTCAACTGCATTGGGGCGGTAGGTGGGGTGCATATAGTGAAAACATACCTGTCAAAGATCCTCTACATCAGTGTTTTTTAACCACTGTTCTGTGTTAAAGATATTTCTTGCAAACTAGTAATTATAGTGTGCAAAATATGTGTTGTTGTTGAGTGTCGGTGCTGTCTAGAGCTCGGCAGAGTAACCGTGTGATACTTTTCCATATCAGTAGGTGGTAGCCGGTAGCTAATTGCTTTGTAGATGTCGGAAACAGCAGGAGGCAGCGTGCAGGTCAAAAAGGTGTCTAATGCTTTAACAAAAAATAAACAAAAGGTGAGTGCCCCTAAGAAAAGGCATTGAAGCTTAGAGAAGGCTATGCAGAACGAAACTAAAACTGAACTGGCTACAAAGTACACAAAAACAGAATGCTGGACAACAGCAAAGACTTACTGTGGAGCAAAGACGGCGTCCACAAAGTACATCCGAACATGACATGACAATCAACAATGTCCCCGCAAAGAGTAATTATAGTGTACAAATTATGTGTTGTTGTTGAGTTTCGGTGCTGTCTAGAGCTCGGCAGAGTAACCGTGTAATACTCTTCCATATCAGTAGGTGGCAGCCGGTAGCTAATTGCTTTGTAGATGTCGGAAACAGCAGGAGGCAGCGTGCAGGTCAAAAAGGTGTCTAATGCTTAAACAAAAAATAAACAAAAGGTGAGTGCCCCTAAGAAAAGGCATTGAAGCTTAGAGAAGGCTATGCAGAACGAAACTAAAACTGAACTGGCTACAAAGTACACAAAAACAGAATGCTGGACAACAGCAAAGACTTACTGTGGAGCAAAGACGGCGTCCACAAAGTACATCCGAACATGACATGACAATCAACAATGTCCCCGCAAAGAGTCATTATAGTGTACAAAATATGTGTTGTTGTTGAGTTTCGGTGCTGTCTAGAGCTCGGCAGAGTAACCGTGTAATACTCTTCCATATCAGTAGGTGGCAGCCGGTATCTAATTGCTTTGTAGATGTCGGAAACAGCGGGAGGCAGCGTGCAGGTAAAAAGGTATCTAATGCTTAAGCCAAAAATAAACAAAAGGTGCGTGCCCCTAATAAAAGGCATTGAAGCTTAGGGATGGCTATGCAGAACGAAACTAATACTGAACTGGCTACAAAGTACACAAAAACAGAATGCTGGACAACAGCAAAGACTTACTGTGGAGCAAAGACGGCGTCCACAAAGTACATCCGAACATGACATGACAATCAACAATGTCCCCGCAAAGAGTAATTATAGTGTACAAATTATGTGTTGTTGTTGAGTTTCGGTGCTGTCTAGAGCTCGGCAGAGTAACCGTGTAATACTCTTCCATATCAGTAGGTGGCAGCCGGTATCTAATTGCTTTGTAGATGTCGGAAACAGCGGGAGGCAGCGTGCAGGTAAAAAGGTATCTAATGCTTAAGCCAAAAATAAACAAAAGGTGAGTGCCCCTAATAAAAGGCATTGAAGCTTAGGGAAGGCTATGCAGAACGAAACTAAAACTGAACTGGCTACAAAGTCAACAAAAACAGAATGCTGGACGACAGCAAAGACTTACTGTGGAGCAAAGACGGCGTCCACAAAGTACATCCGAACATGACATGACAATCAACAATGTCCCCGCAAAGAGTCATTATAGTGTACAAATGATGTGTTGTTGTTGAGTTTCGGTGCTGTCTAGAGCTCGGCAGAGTAACCGTGTAATACTCTTCCATATCAGTAGGTGGCAGCCGGTATCTAATTGCTTTGTAGATGTCGGAAACAGCGGGAGGCAGCGTGCAGGTAAAAAGGTATCTAATGCTTAAGCCAAAAATAAACAAAAGGTGAGTGCCCCTAATAAAAGGCATTGAAGCTTAGGGATGGCTATGCAGAACGAAACTAAAACTGAACTGGCTACAAAGTACACAAAAACAGAATGCTGGACAACAGCAAAGACTTACTGTGGAGCAAAGACGGCGTCCACAAAGTACATCCGAACATGACATGACAATCAACAATGTCCCCGCAAAGAGTAATCATAGTGTACAAATTATGTGTTGTTGTTGAGTTTCGGTGCTGTCTAGAGCTCGGCAGAGTAACCGTGTAATACTCTTCCATATCAGTAGGTGGCAGCCGGTATCTAATTGCTTTGTGGATGTCGGAAACAGCGGGAGGCAGCGTGCAGGTAAAAAGGTATCTAATGCTTAAGCCAAAAATAAACAAAAGGTGAGTGCCCCTAATTAAAGGCATTGAAGCTTAGGGAAGGCTATGCAGAACGAAACTAAAACTGAACTGGCTACAAAGTACACAAAAACAGAATGCTGGACAACAGCAAAGACTTACTGTGGAGCAAAGACGGCGTCCACAAAGTACATCCGAACATGACATGACAATCAACAATGTCCCCGCAAAGAGTAATCATAGTGTACAAATTATGTGTTGTTGTTGAGTTTCGGTGCTGTCTAGAGCTCGGCAGAGTAACCGTGTAATACTCTTCCATATCAGTAGGTGGCAGCCGGTATCTAATTGCTTTGTGGATGTCGGAAACAGCGGGAGGCAGCGTGCAGGTAAAAAGGTATCTAATGCTTAAGCCAAAAATAAACAAAAGGTGAGTGCCCCTAATTAAAGGCATTGAAGCTTAGGGAAGGCTATGCAGAACGAAACTAAAGTTGAACTGGCTACAAAGTCAACAAAAACAGAATGCTGGACGACAGCAAAGACTTACTGTGGAGCAAAGACGGCGTCCACAAAGTACATCCGAACATGACATGACAATCAACAATGTCCCCGCAAAGAGTAATTATAGTGTACAAATTATGTGTTGTTGTTGAGTTTCGGTGCTGTCTAGAGCTCGGCAGAGTAACCGTGTAATACTCTTCCATATCAGTAGGTGGCAGCCGGTATCTAATTGCTTTGTAGATGTCGGAAACAGCGGGAGGCAGCGTGCAGGTAAAAAGGTATCTAATGCTTAAGCCAAAAATAAACAAAAGGTGAGTGCCCCTAATAAAAGGCATTGAAGCTTAGGGATGGCTATGCAGAACGAAACTAAAACTGAACTGGCTACAAAGTACACAAAAACAGAATGCTGGACAACAGCAAAGACTTACTGTGGAGCAAAGACGGCGTCCACAAAGTACATCCGAACATGACATGACAATCAACAATGTCCCCGCAAAGAGTAATCATAGTGTACAAATTATGTGTTGTTGTTGAGTTTCGGTGCTGTCTAGAGCTCGGCAGAGTAACCGTGTAATACTCTTCCATATCAGTAGGTGGCAGCCGGTATCTAATTGCTTTGTGGATGTCGGAAACAGCGGGAGGCAGCGTACAGGTAAAAAGGTATCTAATGCTTAAGCCAAAAATAAACAAAAGGTGAGTGCCCCTAATTAAAGGCATTGAAGCTTAGGGAAGGCTATGCAGAACGAAACTAAAGTTGAACTGGCTACAAAGTCAACAAAAACAGAATGCTGGACGACAGCAAAGACTTACTGTGGAGCAAAGACGGCGTCCACAAAGTACATCCGAACATGACATGACAATCAACAATGTCCCCGCAAAGAGTAATTATAGTGTACAAATTATGTGTTGTTGTTGAGTTTCGGTGCTGTCTAGAGCTCGGCAGAGTAACCGTGTAATACTCTTCCATATCAGTAGGTGGCAGCTGGTATCTAATTGCTTTGTAGATGTCGGAAACAGCGGGAGGCAGCATGCAGGTAAAAAGGTATCTAATGTGGGCTCTGTACCGAGGATGTCGTTGTGGCTTGTGCAGCCCTTTGAGACACTTGTGATTTAGGGCTATATAAATAAACATTGATTGATTGATTGAATGCTTAAGCCAAAAATAAACAAAAGGTGAGTGCCCCTAAGAAAAGGCATTGAAGTTTAGGGAAGGCTATGCAGAAAGAAACTAAAACTGAACTGGCTACAAAGTCAACAAAAACAGAATGCTGGACGACAGCAAAGACTTACTGTGGAGCAAAGACGGCGTCCACAAAGTACATCCGAACATGACATGACAATCAACAATGTCCCCGCAAAGAGTAATCATAGTGTACAAATTATGTGTTGTTGTTGAGTTTCGGTGCTGTCTAGAGCTCGGCAGAGTAACCGTGTAATACTCTTCCATATCAGTAGGTGGCAGCCGGTATCTAATTGCTTTGTGGATGTCGGAAACAGCGGGAGGCAGCGTGCAGGTAAAAAGGTATCTAATGCTTAAGCCAAAAATAAACAAAAGGTGAGTGCCCCTAATTAAAGGCATTGAAGCTTAGGGAAGGCTATGCAGAACGAAACTAAAGTTGAACTGGCTACAAAGTCAACAAAAACAGAATGCTGGACGACAGCAAAGACTTACTGTGGAGCAAAGACGGCGTCCACAAAGTACATCCGAACATGACATGACAATCAACAATGTCCCCGCAAAGAGTAATTATAGTGTACAAATTATGTGTTGTTGTTGAGTTTCGGTGCTGTCTAGAGCTCGGCAGAGTAACCGTGTAATACTCTTCCATATCAGTAGGTGGCAGCTGGTATCTAATTGCTTTGTAGATGTCGGAAACAGCGGGAGGCAGCATGCAGGTAAAAAGGTATCTAATGTGGGCTCTGTACCGAGGATGTCGTTGTGGCTTGTGCAGCCCTTTGAGACACTTGTGATTTAGGGCTATATAAATAAACATTGATTGATTGATTGAATGCTTAAGCCAAAAATAAACAAAAGGTGAGTGCCCCTAAGAAAAGGCATTGAAGTTTAGGGAAGGCTATGCAGAAAGAAACTAAAACTGAACTGGCTACAAAGTCAACAAAAACAGAATGCTGGACGACAGCAAAGACTTACTGTGGAGCAAAGACGGCGTCCACAAAGTAC
This sequence comes from Entelurus aequoreus, assembly GCF_033978785.1. Lineage (NCBI taxonomy): Eukaryota > Metazoa > Chordata > Actinopteri > Syngnathiformes > Syngnathidae > Entelurus > Entelurus aequoreus. Next base: position 4,029,284 of record NC_084751.1, read on the forward strand.
ATCCGAACATGACATGACAATCAACAATGTCCCCGCAAAGAGTCATTATAGTGTACAAATTATGTGTTGTTGTTGAGTGTCGGTGCTGTCTAGAGCTCGGCAGAGTAACCGTGTAATACTCTTCCATATCAGTAGGTGGCAGCCGGTATCTAATTGCTTTGTGGATGTCGGAAACAGCGGGAGGCAGCGTGCAGGTAAAAAGGTATCTAATGCTTAAGCCAAAAATAAACAAAAGGTGAGTGCCCCTAATAAAAGGCATTGAAGCTTAGGGATGGCTATGCAGAAAGAAACTAAAACTGAACTGGCTACAAAGTCAACAAAAACAGAATGCTGGACGACAGCAAAGACTTACTGTGGAGCAAAGACGGCGTCCACAAAGTACATCCGAACATGACATGACAATCAACAATGTCCCCGCAAAGAGTCATTATAGTGTACAAATTATGTGTTGTTGTTGAGTTTCGGTGCTGTCTAGAGCTCGGCAGAGTAACCGTGTAATACTCTTCCATATCAGTAGGTGGCAGCTGGTATCTAATTGCTTTGTAGATGTCGGAAACAGCGGGAGGCAGCATGCAGGTAAAAAGGTATCTAATGTGGGCTCTGTACCGAGGATGTCGTTGTGGCTTGTGCAGCCCTTTGAGACACTTGTGATTTAGGGCTATATAAATAAACATTGATTGATTGATTGAATGCTTAAGCCAAAAATAAACAAAAGGTGAGTGCCCCTAAGAAAAGGCATTGAAGTTTAGGGAAGGCTATGCAGAAAGAAACTAAAACTGAACTGGCTACAAAGTCAACAAAAACAGAATGCTGGACGACAGCAAAGACTTACTGTGGAGCAAAGACGGCGTCCACAAAGTACATCCGAACATGACATGACAATCAACAATGTCCCCGCAAAGAGTCATTATAGTGTACAAATTATGTGTTGTTGTTGAGTGTCGGTGCTGTCTAGAGCTCGGCAGAGTAACCGTGTAATACTCTTCCATATCAGTAGGTGGCAGCCGGTATCTAATTGCTTTGTGGATGTCGGAAACAGCGGGAGGCAGCGTGCAGGTAAAAAGGTATCTAATGCTTAAGCCAAAAATAAACAAAAGGTGAGTGCCCCTAATAAAAGGCATTGAAGCTTAGGGATGGCTATGCAGAAAGAAACTAAAACTGAACTGGCTACAAAGTCAACAAAAACAGAATGCTGGACGACAGCAAAGACTTACTGTGGAGCAAAGACGGCGTCCACAAAGTACATCCGAACATGACATGACAATCAACAATGTCCCCGCAAAGAAGGATAAAAACAACTGAAATATTCTTGAATTCCAAAACAAAGTATATGCGGGAAATATCACTCAAAGGAAGACATGAAACTGCGACAGGAAAATACCAAAAAAAAGAGAAAAAGCCACCAAAATAGGAGCGCAAGACAAGAACTAAAACACTACACACAGGAAAACAGCAAAAAACTCAAAATAAGTCAGGGCGTGATGTGACAGGTGGTGACAGTACACCTACTTTGAGACAAGAGCTATAGTGATGCATGCTTGGTTATGGTTTGAAGTCATATCCAACAATTGCGACAACTACTTTTTACTGTAAAGTGAGTTTTATTTTTTAATGATTTCTGCTGGTTGTGTGCCTCCGGTTTTTTAAACGCAAAAATGTGCCTTGGCTCAAAAAAGGTTGAAAAACACTGCTCTACATGACAAGAGTGCTGTACTATTTTTAAGTATCTCCTGGAAAAACGGGGGTCAAAGATCCTTGATCTCACAAAACCCTTCTGCAGTTTATAAGGATGTACAAAAAAATGTTGGCCAAACATTCTCTATACCAGAGGTCCCCAAACTACGGCCTGCAGGCCACATATGGCCCCGCCAGTGTCCAAAATCCGGCCTGCTGGTAGTCTTGAGTGAAACCCCCCCCCCAAAACAGAACTTTCCTCCAGAAGGTCTTATCTTTGTCCATGTGATGTCAGATGAAACAAAAATGTAGCTGTTTGGCCATAATACCCAGCAATATGTTTGGAGGAGAAAAGGGGAAGCCTTTAATCCCAGGAACACCACACCTACCGTCAAGCATGGTGGTGGCAGTTATGCTTCATATGACAAAAATGGTGCAAAAATGGTGCTCAAAGATCCTTAATCTCACAAGATCCTTTTGCGGCGTATGAGGATCTACAAACATTTTTTTAGTCAAATTAAGATATGATTAAGAGCTGGCTGCTATTTTTAAAAATGTCCTACAAAAACACCGGTCAAACAATCTTTGTATGACAAAAGGGCTTTGCTGTTTTTAATTATCGACTGAAAAAACGGGTGTCAAAGATCCTCTATCTCACGAAATCCTTCTGCTGTTTTCGACTATCCACTAAACATTATTTTTTTAAAACATTCTGCTAGCATAACATTTAGAGATCCTCTATCTGGCGGGAGCGATCCGCAGTTTTTAAGGACTGCTTGCAAAAACACTAGTCAAAGATCCTCTGTATGACAGGAGCTCACAGCTGTTTTAAGGACCTTGTTCAAAACCACCATTCATAGATCCTCTTCATGGCAGGAGTGTTCTGCTGTTTTTCAGAACTGGCTACAAAAAAAGCGGTCAAAGATCCTCAATCTCACGAGATCCTTCTGCTGTATTTGAGGATCTAAAACAACATGTTAATTAAAGATCTACTATATAACAGGTGCTCTGCTGTTTTTAAAAATGTCGTACAAAGACACCACTCAAAGATCCTCTAAAGTTTAAGTTTTTAAGGGCCTTCAGCAAGAAAGCCATTCAAAGATCCTCTATAGCGCAGGAGTGTTCTGCAGTTTTTAAGAACCTACAGCAAAAACACTGGTCAAAGATCTTCTATATGACAGGAGCACTCTGCTGTTTTTAAGGACCAACTACAAAAATGGGGGTCGAAGATCCTTTATCTTACATGATCCTTCTGCTGTTTTTGAGGATCTAAAACAACATGTTTGTCAAAGATCCTCTATATGACAGGAGCTCTCTGCTTTTTTGAGGACAAGGTACAAAAAAAGCGCCAGTCTAAGATCCTCTATATAAACAAGAGGACTCTGCTGTTTCTAAGGACCTTGTGTAAAAATAGTAGTCAAAGAGCCATCAAAAGCTAAAATGCAAAAACAACAATCAAAGATCCTCCATGTACAGTATCCCTGTTGTTTTGTTTTTTTTATAAAGGATCTACTGCAAAAATAGTCAAAGAGCTGTTTTTAAGGATTAACTGCAAACAACGCCTGTCAAAGATCCTTTATATACTAGCAACTTTCCTTTATAAAGGACCCACTGCAAACACACTAGTCAAAGATCCTCTGTATGACAGCTGTTTTAAGGACCTTGTTCAAAACCACCATTCATAGATCCTCTTCATGGCAGGAGCGTTCTGCTGTTTTTCAGAACTGGCTACAAAAAAAGCAGTCAAAGATCCTCTATCTCACGAGATCCTTCTGCTGTATTTGAGGATCTAAAACAACATGTTAATTAAAGATCTACTAGGTGCTCTGCTGTCTTTAAAAACGTCCTCTATAGGGCAGGAGCATTCTGCAATTTTTAAGGGCCTTCGGTAAGAATGCCATTCAAAGATCCTCTATGACAGGAGCACTCTGCTGTTTTTAAGGACCAACTACATAAACGGGGGTCAACAATCTTTTATCTTACATGATCCTTCTGCTGTTTTTGAGGATCTAAAACAAAATATTTGTCAAAGATCATTTATATAACAGGTGCTCTGCTGTTTTTATACATCCTACAAAGACACCACTCGAAGATCCTCTGTGGGGTATGAGTGTTCCCTAGTTTTTAAGAACCTACTGCAAAAACACTAGTCAAAGATCTTCTCTGTGACAGGAGCACTCTGCAATGTTTAAGGGCCTTCTGCAAGAATGCCATTCAAAGATCATCTATGACAGGAGCACTCTGTTGTTTTTAAGGACCAACTACAAAAACGGGGGTCAACAATCCTTTATCTTACATGATCCTTCTGCTGTTTTTGAGGATCTAAAGCAAAATGTTTGTCAAAGATCATCTATATAACCGGTGCTCTGCTGTTTTTAAAACATCCTTGAAAGACACCACTGAAAGATTCTCTATGGGGTATGAGTGTTCTGCAGTTTTTAAGAACCTACTGCAAAAACACTAGTCAAAGATCTTTTAAATGACAGGAGGACTTCTGCAAGAATGCCATTCAAAGATCATCTATGACAGGAGCGCTTGTTTTTAAGGAGCAACTACAAAAACCGGGGTCAAAGATGCTTTATCGCACATGATCCTTCTGCTGTTTTTGAGGATCTAATAAAACATGTTTGTCAAAGATTCTCTATATGACAGGAGCTCTCTGCTTTTTTGAAAACCCGGTTTCTAAGCACCTTGTGTAAAAATAGTAGTCAAAGAGCCATCAAAAGCTATGATGCAAACACAACAGTCAAAGATCCTCTTTTTACAGTATCACTGTTGTTGTTTTTTTTATAAAGGATCTACTGCAAAAATAGTCAAAGAGCTGTTTTTAAGGATAGCTGCAAACAACGCCTGTCAAAGATCCTTCATATACTAGCAACGTTCCTTTATAAAGGACCCACTGCAAACACACTAGTCAAAGATCCTCTGTATGACAGCTGTTTTAAGGACCTTGTTCAAAACCACCATTCATAGATCCTCTTCATGGCAGGAGCGGTCTGCTGTTTTTCAGAACTGGCTACAAAAAAATCAGTCAAAGATCCTCTATCTCACGAGATCCTTCTGCTGTATTTGAGGATCTAAAACAACATGTTAATTAAAGATCTACTAGGTGCTCTGCTGTTTTTAAAAACGTCCTCCATAGGGCAGGAGCATTCTGCAATTTTTAAGGGCCTTCGGTAAGAATGCCATTCAAAGATCCTCTATGACAGGAGCACTCTGCTGTTTTTAAGGACTAACTACATAAACGGGGGTCAACAATCTTTTATCTTACATGATCCTTCTGCTGTTTTTGAGGATCTAAAACAAAATGTTTGTCAAAGATCATCAATATAGCAGGTGCTCTGCTGTTTTTAAAACATCCTACAAAGACACCACTCGAAGATCCTGTATGGGGTATGAGTGTTCCACAGTTTTTAAGAACCTACTGCAAAAACACTAGTCAAAGATCTTCTCTATGACAGGAGCACTCTGCAATGTTTAAGGGCCTTCTGCAAGAATGCCATTCAAAGATCATCTATGACAGGAGCACTCTGTTGTTTTTGAGGACCAACAACAAAAACGGGGGTCAACAATCCTTTATTTTACATGATCCTTCTGCTGTTTTTGAGGATCTAAAACAAAATGTTTGTCAAAGATCATCTATATAACCGGTGCTCTGCTGTTTTTAAAACATCCTTCAAAGACACCACTCAAAGATTCTCTATGGGGTATGAGTGTTCTGCAGTTTTTAAGAACCTACTGCAAAAACACTAGTCAAAGATCTTTTAAATGACAGGAGCACTTCTGCAAGAATGCCATTCAAAGATCATCTAGGACAGGAGCGCTTGTTTTTAAGGAGCAACTACAAAAACCGGGGTCAACGATGCTTTATCGCACATGATCCTTCTGCTGTTTTTGAGGATCTAATACAACATGTTTGTCAAAGATTCTCTATATGACAGGAGCTCTCTGCTTTTTTGAAGACCCGGTACAAAAAAAAACACCAGTCCAAGATCCTCTATATAACAAGAGGACTCTGCTGTTTCTAAGGACCTTGTGTAAAAATAGTAGTCAAAGAGCCGTCAAAAGCTATAATGCAAAAACAACAGTCAAAGATCCTCTATTTACAGTATCACTGTTGTTTTTTTTATTTTTATAAAGGATCTACTGCAAAAATAGTCAAAGAGCTGTTTTTAATGATTAACTGCAAACAACGCCTGTCAAAGATCCTTCATATACTAGCAACTTTCCTTTATAAAGGACCCACTGCAAACACACTAGTCAAAGATCCTCTGCATGACAGCTGTTTTAAGGACCTTGTTCAAAACCACCATTCATAGATCCTCTTCATGGCAGGAGCGGTCTGCTGTTTTTAAGAACTGCCTACAAAAAAGCGGTCAAAGATCCTCTATCTCACGAGATCCTTCTGCTGTATTTGAGGATCTACAACAACATGTTATTTAAAGATCTACTAGGTGCTCTGCTGTTTTTAAAAACGTCCTCTATAGGGCAGGAGCATTCTGCAATTTTTAAGGGCCTTCCGTAAGAATGCCATTCAAAGATCATCTATGACAGGAGCACTCTGCTGTTTTTAAGGACCAACTACATAAACAGGGGACAACAATCTTTTATATCACATGATCCTTCTGCTGTTTTTGAGGATCTAAAACAAAATATTTGTCAAAGATCCTTTATATAACAGGTGCTCTGCTGTTTTTAAACGTCCTACAAAGACACCACTCGAAGATCCTCTGTGGGGTATGAGTGTTCCACAGTTTTTAAGAACCTACTGCAAAAACACTAGTCAAAGATCTTCTATATGACAGGAACACTCTGCAATTTTTAAGGGCCTTCTGCAAGAATGCCATTCAAAGATCATCTATGACAGGAGCACTCTGTTGTTTTTGAGGACCAACAACAAAAACGGGGGTCAACAATCCTTTATCTTACATGATCCTTCTGCTGTTTTTGAGGATCTAAAACAAAATGTTTGTCAAAGATCATCTATATAACCGGTGCTCTGCTGTTTTTAAAACATCCTTCAAAGACACCACTCAAAGATTCTCTATGGGGTATGAGTGTTCTGCAGTTTTTAAGAACCTACTGCAAAAACACTAGTCAAAGATCTTTTAAATGACAGGAGCACTTCTGCAAGAATGCCATTCAAAGATCATCTATGACAGGAGCACTTGTTTTTAAGGAGCAACTACAAAAACCGGGGTCAAAGATGCTTTATCGCACATGATCCTTCTGCTGTTTTTGAGGATCTAATACAACATGTTTGTCAAAGATCCTCCATATGACAGGAGCTCTCTGCTTTTTTGAAGATTGGTACAAAAAAACCACCAGTCCAAGATCCTCTATATAACAAGAGGACTCTGCTGTTTCTAAGCACCTTGTGTAAAAATATCAGTCAAAGAGCCGTCAAAAGCTACAATGCAAACATAACAGTCAAAGATCCTCTATTTACAGTATCCCTGTTTTTTACAACCGCAAACAACGGCTGTCAAAGATCCTTTATATGACAGCGACTCGGGATCTTCTGCAGAAACACTGGCCAGAGGTAATCCGTGTGAAAGCAGAGGCGTTAATAAAATCCAGTGGTTTTAAAAAAAGGGGGGAAAAAAAAACCTCTCATGTCGACAAAGAAGGCTAACCTGATCTCATTGTGTGCGCACTTCCTGGTGTCCCAGTAATGATTGTTAATGATGTCACCCGATCACCACCAGAGGAAGTGTGCGGGTATGTGTGTTGTCATACACTATGTGTGTATGTGTGTGTGTGTGTGTGTGTGCGCTCATTTATTCATAGATGGCAGGGATTGGGGGTCATTTTATGTTGGCGGGGTGCACAGGAAGTGTGCGGGACAATGAAGTCCATACAAACATAACTGTCCTCATCTTGTGTCGGAGCCCCGCCCCCTTTCCATCCCTCCTTGCTTAATCCCCCGGCCCTCAGCCATACTTATAAACCCACCCCCACCCACCCATCAGTTAGAGCAAAGGGTCAAATGGAAATTACTGCCCCCCCCCCCCCCCCCCCCAATAAACCCCATTCAGCTCCTTCTTCAACACAACAAGAGGCAAGATTACAAACCGAGGGGTGGTTGAGGGGGGGGGGGGGGGGGGGCATGGTGGGTTTGGGGGGGGTTCTTTTCTATCGACCTGAGAGGCGGAAAAGGCATCCTGGCAACAAGTAGCTAATTCTAGAAAAAAATGTACATGACGGTGACCTCGCTACTTTCAAAGATTCGTCTTGTAATTGTAACGGCGTACAGTACAGTGTACAGTATATACTCTACATCGGTACCGGTACCAAAAGTGTTTCGGTACTTTTCGGTACTTTTCTAAATAAAGGGGACCACAAAAAAATGTCATTATTGGCTTTGTTTTGACAAAAAAAATCTTAGGGTACATTAAACATATGTTTAATATTGTAATTTAGTCCTTAAATAAAATAGTGAGTAGTAAGCAAGCAAAAAAAGGCTCCTAATTTAGTCTGCTGACATATGCAGTAACATATTGGGTCATTTGTCATGCTAATATTTTGTCCAAATTATTAAGGACAAGTGGTAGAAAATTAATTATTAATCTACTTGTTCATTTACTGTTAATATCTGCTTACTTTCTCTTTTAACATGTTCTATCTACACTTCTGTTAAAATGTAATAATCACTTATTCTTCTGTTGTTTGGATGCTTTACATTAGTTTTGGATGATACCACATAATTGGGTATCAATGCAATACCAAGTCGTTACAGGATCATACATTGGTCATATTCAAAGTCCTCATGTGTCCAGGGACATATTTCCTGAGTTTATAAACATCATATAAATAAAAAAACAACGAAATATCGATGTAATCATAGTAGTATCGACTAGATATGCTATTCTACGTGGTATCATTACAGTGGATGTTAGGTGTAGATCCACCGATGGCGTTTGTTTATATTGTAGCGTCCTCGAAGAGTTGGTGCTGCAGATAATTCTGGGAATTAGTTCTGTAGTGTTTATGTTGTGTTGCGGTGCAAATATTATATACATATATATATATATATATATATATATATATATATATATATATATATATATATATATATATATATATATATATATATATATATATATATATATATATATATATATATATATATATATATATACGTTAGGTCAGGAAAAAACACAGAGGCTATATCATCCCTACAAGCCTGATAACAGGGATGACATAGCCTCTGTATTTACGCTCTACCCCGGTATTGAGCACTGTATAACGGATAAACCACAGAAACCTCAACTATATATAAGTATATTTATATATATATATATATATACATATATATATATATATATATATATATATATATATATATATATATATATATATATATATATATATATATATATATATATATATGTATATTGAGTGGTATTGATATATATATATATATATATATATATATATATATATATATATATATATATATATGTATATATATATATATATATATATATATATATATATATATATATATATATATATATATATATATATATATATATATATATATATATATATATATATATACCCCGTATTGAGCACTGTATAACGGATAAACCACAGAAACATCGACTATATATATATATATATATATATATATATATATATATATATATATATATATATATATATATATATATATATATATATTGAGTGGTATTGATAAATATATGCACATATATATATATATATATATATATATATATATATATATATATATATATATATATATATATATATATATATTGAGTGGTATTGATATATATATGTATATATATATATATATATATATATATATATATATATATATATATATATATATATATATATATATATATATATATATATATATATATATATATATATATTGAGTGGTATTGATATATACCGTATATATATCAATACCGCTCTATATATATATACATATATATATATATATATATATAGTCGAGGTTTCTGTGGTTTATCCGTTATACAGTGCTCAATACCGGGGTAGAGCGGAAACACAGAGGCTATGTCATCCCTGTCATCAGGCTTGTAGGGATGATATAGCCTCTGTGTTTTTTCCTGACCTAACATACTGTATATATATATATATATATATATATATATACTGTATATATATATATATATATATATATATATACTGTATATATATATATATATATATATATATATATATATATATATATATATATATATATATATATATATATATATATATATATATATATATATATATTGAGCGGTATTGATATATATATATGTGTATATATATATATATATATATATATATATATCAAATCCAAAATGTTTTTATGCCTTTTATGTCCTGTGCCAGGCTGTGCTTCAGATTGCCACAGATCATTTTGGAACGCACGTTTTGCCTCAATGAACCACAGCCGCTGGCAGCACTCATGCAGCTTTCCCATAAGAAACTTTGATTTCAAGCACGCAAAATTCAAACCGCAAACAAACACAATATCGCCTGTTTCCCACTTTTTTTAAGGGGGCGCCGTAAGTGGCTGACCCGTTGGCGGTCCTGTTCTTGTCTCCCTGTAATGTATGTCTGCTCTTAGTGGGACAGTGCAGAGAACGTAGTTTCAGTTCTTATATGTCTTGTACATGTTAAAGAATGGACAATAATCAAAGCACCCTTGACCTTGAATGTCATTAAAACAGTTAGCTCCATCTTTTGACACTTCTTCCACGCCCGTCCTTGCACGCTACACCGCTACAACAAAGATGACGGGGAGAAGGCGTTGCCGAAGGCGTTGCCGAAGGTGAGCCACGTAAATAAGACCGCCCACAAAACGGCGCATCCGGAAGCGACTGTCAGAAAGCGGCTTGAAGATGATCTGTAAAACATCATCCATGCAACATTTTGACCAAAGAACCACCATTACATGTTATGTAGACCACATGGAAGTGTTTTGCATTTAGAAAAAAAATATAATAATATGACTCCTTTGATGCGCTCTATAATCAGGTGCGCCTTATATATGAAAACAGATCAAAAATAGAAGAAGAAGAAGAAAGAGAAGAAGAAGACGCAATAGAAGAAGACGGAATAGAAGAAGACGGAATAGAAGAAGAAAAAGAAGAACAAGAAGAAGAACAAGAAGAAGAAAAAGAAGAACAAGAAGAAGAAGTAGACAAAGAAGAAGACGAAGAAAAAGACAAAGAAGAAAAAGAATAACAAAGGAGGAATGAAGAATAGGTGAAAAGGGGGGAAGACGAGCAGAAGAAGAAGAGCGGGAAAGACTAGCGGAAGAAAAGAGGAGAAGAAAGGAAGAAAAGACAGAGTGCACAGTTGGCCGTGGCCGACTTCCTTTCCCGCTCCCTCAAGGGGCCTGCGTCTAGCGGTGGAGGTATGTGAGGAGGCGTGGCCTGCGGACCTGCAGCGAGGCGGGGCGACAGGTGCGTAGATGGCCCACCTGGGCGCAGTTGTCTCATCACCTGTCACTGAATAAAAGGGCAGCAGCCGGGAAGGAGGTGCTTGGTGAAGTCGGAGTGGATGGCTGAGAACGAACCCAAGCCCGAGACGAAGACGCGGAAGGCTGAAAAGCGACCGGAAGAGCGAGACGGGGAGAAGAGGCGAGTGCTGCAAAGCGACCAGAGAAGGAGGTTTATTGGAAAATAAACAAAATCTCCAAACCGTCAAGCCTGTCATGTCCGTCATTGGTGGTCCGAGGAACCCGGAGGTGCGAGTCCTCCACACCATGTATGTATAATCAATGTCTTGTACCTGCTGGGAAAAGTCCAATCAACTAAATATTCTATTAAATCAAATCAAATCAACTTTATTTATAAAGCACATTTAAAATTTACCACAGGGGTAGCCAAAGTGCTGTACAATGGGCAGGTTAAAAGATGATACGAGAACCGAGCAAACACAACACAACACAAACAGAGCACAATAAAAAAATAAATAAATAAAATAAATAAAATAAATAAAATAAATAAAATAAATAAAATAAATAAAATAGGTTCACAGCAGGTGTATTATGGGGCGCCATAGCAGGATGGATATCACTCAGTGTTAAAAGCCATGGAATAAAAGTATGTTTTTAAGAGAGATTTAAAAACAGGAAGAGAGGAGGCCTGTCTAACACTCAGAGGTAGGTCGTTCCAGAGCTTGGGAGCAGCAGCGGCGAAAGCTCTGTCACCTCTAAGCTTCAGCCTTGTGTCAGGGACCGTCAGTAGCAGCTGATCGGCTGATCTTAGGGATCGGGTGGGGCAGTAAGGCTGAAGGAGGTCGGAGAGATATGTTGGAGCGAGGTTGTTTACACATTTAAAAACAAATAGAAGGACTTCGACAGATAAACCTGAAAAGTCGACTTGTCATGGAAGAGAGACATGATCGATATCGGAATGGAAAGTTTTGCCGTTTGTCGAAAATCAAAAAATAATTATCAAGAGTGCTTTAACTCCCTGAATGTCTAATTTCAAAGGAAAGTGTTCCTTCCGCACGGCAGCATTTATCCACTTTATAGACGGAGGAGGCAGGCGTGCATATAGTTGTCTGCTCATGAATTAACAATGCACACTTGTATACCCTAAAAAACACATAGCTCTTATTCCACCGCCTTTACGCGTCAGTGCAACGACCGCCGGCAGCAGCGGGACGCCAGAGAAGATAGCCGCGCCGTTAGCCTAAAAGCTGCATCCGCCTCACGCAAAACACTTTAACGATTTCCCCGTGCAAAAGCTGCGGGCAGACAAAGCATTAGACCAGCTTTTGCAGATAGCGCTAATGGAGCCGTGGTTGTTAATGGGCGAGCAGCACTCTGAGTGATAAATGATGCTTATCTCACTTTTTAAGCAGCGGAGGATTTGTTACACGTCTCCCTCGGCCCATCCTTTTGATGCAGCCACTGATAACGCGCTAATGATCGCCGCCGCACGCTTAGCACGCTGTCGCTTTTTGCACTTTTTAGCTAGGGGACCCGCTTTCTCATAGATCAGAACCAGTTAACTAAATTGTTGTCGTTTTCTTCAATATTATTCTTATTGCGTGTGTACTGTCAAGGCAAGGGCTCTGCTACCTGGTACCACACCAAATTGAGCATTTAGTGACAATTGAAGGGATTCGGGGCGGTATAGCTCGGTCGGTAGAGTGGCCGTGCCAGCAACTTGAGGGTTCCAGGTTCGATCCCCGCTCCCGCCGTCCTAGTGGCTGCCGTTGTGTCCTTGGGCAAGACGCTTGACCCACCTGCTCCCAGTGCCACCCACACTGGTTTAAATTAGAGATGTCCGATAATGGCTTTTTTTGCCGATGTCCGATATTGTCCAACTCTTAACTACCGATTCCGATATCAACCGATACCGATGCATACAGTCGTGGAATTAACACATTGTTATGCCTAATTTTGTTGTGATGCCCCGCTGGATGCATTAAACAATGTAACAAGGTTTTCCAAAATAAATCAACTCAAGTTATGGAAAAAAAATGCCATATTTATTATTGAAGTCACAAAGTGCATCATTTTTTTTTAACATGCCTCAAAACAGACATGAGGAGGTTGAGGTGGGCGGGGTAGCGGTGGTTGTATATTGTAGCGTCCCGGAAGAGTTAGTGCTGCAAGGGGTTCTGGGTATTTGTTCTGTTGTGTTTATGTTGTGTTACGGTGCGGATGTGCTCCCGAAATGTGTTTGTCATTCTTGTTTGGTGTGGGTTCACAGTGTGGCGCATATTTGTAACAGTGTTGAAGTTGTTTATACGGCCACCCTCAGTGTGACCTGTATGGCGGTTGACCAAGTATGCCTTGCATTCACTTGTGTGTGTGTGAAAAGCCGTAGATATTATGCGACTGGGTGTCAGGTTCAAACACTGATGACATCTATTAATCAGACGAGAAGCAAGGAATCATGCAGAGACAGAGTTCAATTTAGCTCATGAGGAGAACGCGTGGAGCTGCACACTTAGTCACAGTCTCGCCCTACGCTCTAAGGTACAACGTGTCACTCTATTTATTCAGGAGTATCACAGTCAACATCACTGAAGCCGCCTCTAAAAGGAGTGGTCACATACAGTATATCATGCAAAGCAGGCCCAGTACGCACAATACGTGACGGAATGTGCTGGGGCCTTGTGATTGCCTTGTTTCTGCTTCGTCTGCGTGCTGTCATCTTATCTTCGTTGAGGTCCTTGAAGTCCTTGGCTGTTAGCGGGCTAAAACAAAGATAACATCTGCAGCTGAGGCCACCCCTCAGACAAGAAGTTTTGTCCTTACATATATAGAAAAAAATGCAGCTTGAGCACAATAGCTTATAACTATACCAACGGACTTTAAGCATACTAAAGTTGTGTGATAATATATATACATGATTATTCTAACACTGGGCCGGCACGCAAAGGCAGTGCCTTTAAGGTTTATTGGCGCTCTGTACTTCTCCCTACGTCCGTGTACACAGCGGCGTTTTAAAAAGTCATACATTTTACTTTTTGAAACCGATACCGATCATTTCCGATATTAAATTTTAAAGCATTTATCGTTCCGATATCGCATTTTAAAGCATTTAAACATCTCTAGTTTAAATGTAACTTAGATATTGGGTTTCACTATGTAAAAGTGCTTTGAGTCACTAGAGAAAAGCACTATATAAATATATCTCACTAACTCACAATTGAAGGGATTTGTGTGCACCAGTCAAAGATCCTCGATATGTGACCGGATGTCTATACTTTTTTTCGACACCCGAGTCAAAGATCGTCGATAAGAGCGTCTGCTGCAAAGTTTCGTACAAAACTTGGGAGACAAGCATTGCCTAACGTTTTCATCGGCTCTTGTAACTTAAAGCATACCAATTAAGTAGGGTTGTGTGGTATACCGGAACTGGTATAGTATTGTGGTACTAATGAATCAAAAACGGTACTATACTCTGTTTGAAAAGTACTGGTTCCCATTTTTTTTTTAAATACAAAATTTAACAGGCCTGTCATCACGTCATGACATTGCTGGTTTTACGAGCAGAGGAGCATGTTCGGCAGCGCACAATCACAGAGTACTTACAAGCAGACACGGCGTGGAGACAAAAAAGGGAGAA
>NC_084751.1:4049043-4079043 GCF_033978785.1 Entelurus aequoreus
GTAGCGTCTCGATCGATTGGCTGCATGAGTGCTGGCAGAATTGGGAGAGCTGTGGTTCATTGGGGGAAACCTGAATTCGGACATGTGAAGCAAAAAACTAGTCCACATGTGACGATTGACTCAACTTCCTGTTTGTGTTATGTTGCGTTTGTAGTAGCGTCACGATCGATTGGCTGCATGAGTGCTGCCAGAATAGGGGGAGCTGTGGTTCAATGAGGGGAAACCTGAATTCGGACATATACTGGGTCATTGTGAAGCAAAAAACTAGTCCACATGTGACAATTGACTCAACCTCCTGTTCATGTTATGTTGCGTTTGTAGTAGCGTCATGATCGATGGCTGTATGAGTGCTGCCAGAATTGGGGAGCTGTGGTTCATTGAGGGGAACACTGAATTCGGACATATACTTTCACATTGTGAAGCAAAAAACTAGTCCACATGTGACGATTGACTCAACTTCCTGTTCATGTTATGTTGCGTTTGTAGTAGTGTCACGATCGATGGCTGCATGAGTGCTGCCCGAATTGGGGGAGCTGTGGTTCATTGAGGCGAAACCTGAATTCGGACATTGTGAAGCAAAAAAAACTAGTCCACATTTTTTGATTGACTCAACATCCTGTTCGTGTTATGTTGAGTTTGTGGTAGTGTCACGATCTATGGCTGCATGAGTGCTGCCAGAATTGGGGGAGCTGTGGTTCATTGAGGGGAAATCTGAATTCGGACATGTGAAGCAAAAAACTAGTCTACATGTGACGATTGAATCAACTTCCTGTTCGTGTTATGTTGCGTTTGTAGTAGCGTCTCGATCGATTGGCTGCATGAGTGCTGGCAGAATTGGGAGAGCTGTGGTTCATTGAGGGGCAACCTGAATTCGGACATGTGAAGCAAGAAACTAGTGCACATGTGACGATTGACTCAACTTCCTGCTCGTGTTATGTTGCGTTTGTGGTAGCGTCACGATCGATGGCTGCATGAGTGCTGCCCGAATTTGGGGAAACCTGAATTTGGACATGTGAAGCAAAAAACTAGTCCACATGTGACGATTGACTCAACTTCCTGCTCGTGTTATGTTGCGTTTGTAGTAGCGTCTCGATCAATGGCTGCATGAGTGCTGCCAGAATTGGGGGAGCTGTGGTTCATTGAGGGTAAACCTGAATTCGGACATGTACTTTGACATTGTGAAGCAAAAAACTAGTCCACATGTGACGATTGACACAACTTATTTTTCGTATTATGTCGTTATCGTCGCAAACAATAGTTTGTATTTAGTTAATTATGCACTTAAGTCAATGCGCGGTTGCCTCGTTGTGGTCAGAGCGCACGCGGCTGTTTGCGTAAACTTTTCTACGTTTGTCACGTGTGAGATAAAACACGTCTGGCATATTCCAGACTGTGGAAGACAAAAGTGAAAGCAAAATATGGTAATATAAGACACATTTGTCAAGAGAACATGTCCGGGGGAAACCATACATCCTCATTACCCGGGGACAGGCCCGGGGAATTTACCCAATCCCCAGCTAATACGCTCGTCTTTTGATCTCCGTCATTAACGCACCATTAGGACCTTTTTTTTTTTTCATGTGGCGGTTGGTGCAGCACTCACTAGCTCGCCGCTTGTTACCCGCCACATGATCAATATCCAGATTGGAGAGAGTGTTTTTTAGTTAAGGCCAAACTCCTCCGCCGAGGCAGCAAAAGACATCCTGAAAATTTGCGACAAATGAGCGGCAGATGTGTGTGTTTGTAAAGATAAATTGAATTAAAGGGCTGAGGCCCAGACGGAGTGTCCTCAGTGGCCTTCTAATCACGCCGGCCGCGATTTAACTGGCTTCAACAGGTAATGCCGTTTAAGGCAGAACCGGAGCAGGCAACAGGAAATGAAACACGCCGGCCTCAAACGTGGATTGTCGGACTGGTTTTGACTCAGACCCCTTCAAGTACCCCCGCCCACTTTCTCCCACTCCAGGCCTGTCCGCGCCCGCCGACTTCAAGAAAACCAATTAGGCCTGGCAGGAAAGTGTTCTTGATGGAATGCCTTGGATCTGCCTGCGTCTATCAGAACACTTATGCAATAACAACAACAACAACAATAACAACAACACACATGCAATCACACACACTAATGACTTGAAAACAGCACATGGATCTTCTCTAATTGAAGTTTAAAGCTGAAATGTGTCACAGCGTTCTATCCAACTTACCCTATTCTTACTAGAATGTAGTAGGGTAAATACAAAAAAAAAAAAATCAATAAAAAAAATAAGGTTTTTTTGTTTGTTTTTATTTTTTAAGACAGAATTTGATGTGAAATCAAAAATGAAAATTTTTAAAAAACAATGTAATCAGATAAAACAATGACTGTTTTTTGTTGTTGTTGCTTTTCAAGACAAAATAAAATAGGTGCAACATTTTAACCAAAAATGTAATTAGTTAAAAAAATATGTTTTTTTTCTCAAGACGGAATTTGATGCGAAATCAGAAGAAAAATAAGGTAAAAAAAACAATTTGTTTTAAGTTTCGTGTATTTTTTTTGTGTTGTTTATCAAATCAGAATGTAATGTACCAAACAAATATAAAGACAAATGAGGTCTACAATTTTCACAATTTGATGCGAAATCGAAAAAGAAAATTTGAAAAAAAACAATGTAATCAGATAAAAAAAATTATTGTTTTTTGTTGTTGCTTTTCAAGACAAAATAAATTAGGCGCAACATTTTAACCAAAAATTTAATTGCTTAAAAAAAAAAAAGTTTTTTTCTCAAGACGGAATTTGATGCGAAATCAGAAGAAAAATAAGGTCCAAAATTTGAATTTAAAAAAAATGTTTTTATTAGTTTTAAGTTTTATGTATTTTTGTGGTGTTGTTTATCAAATCAGAATGTAATGTAAAAAAATATCTAAAGAAAAATAGGGTCTACATTTTTACAATTTGATTAGTTAAAAGAATGGGTTTTTTTTAAGACAGAATTTAATGTGAAATCGAAAAAGAAAATTTGAAAAAAACCAACGTAATTACATTAAAAAAAAAAGATTGTTTTTTGTTGTTGTTGTTTTTCAAGACAAAAGAAAACAGGCGCAACATTTTAACCAAAAATGTAATTGGTTAAAAAAAAATTTTTTTTTTCTCAAGGCGGAATTTGATGCGAAATCAGAAAAAAAGGTCCAAAATTTGAAAAAAAAAGTTGTTTTATTAGTTTTAAGTTTCATATATTTTTTTGCGTTGTTTATCCAACCAGAATGTAATGTAAAAAAAAATGTTGACTGTTTGTTTTTTAAGACGGAATTTGATGTGAAATCGAAAAAGAAAATCTGAAAAAAAACAATGTAATTAGATCAAAAAATTAATTTTTGTTGTTGTTGTTGCTTTTCAAGACAAAAGAAAAAAGGTGCAACATTTTAACCAAAAATGTAATTGGTTAAAAAAATATGTTTTTCTCTAAAGACGGAATTTGATGCGAAATCAGAAGAAGAATAAAGTCAAAAATTTGAATTAAAAATAAATGTTTTTATTAGTTTTAAGTTTTATGTATTCTTGTGGTGTTGTTTATCAAATCAGAATGTAATGTAAAAAAAATATCTAAAGAAAAATAGGGTCTACATTTTTACAATTTGATTAGTTAAAAGAATGGGTTTTTTTTAAGACAGAATTTAATGTGAAATCGAAAAAGAACATTTGAAAAAAACCAACGTAATTACATTAAAAAAAAAGATTGTTTTTTGTTGTTGTTGTTTTTCAAGACAAAAGAGGCGCAACATTTTAACCAAAAATTGAATTGGTTAAAAAAAAAAAAGTTTTTTTCTCAAGGCGGAATTTGATGCGAAATCAGAAAAAAAGGTCCAAAATTTGAAAAAAAGAGTTGTTTTATTAGTTTTAAGTTTCATATATTTTTTTGCATTGTTTATCCAACCAGAATGTAATGTAAAAAAAAATGTTGACTGTTTGTTTTTTAAGACGGAATTTGATGTGAAATCGAAAAAGAAAATCTGAAAAAAACAATGTAATTAGATCAACAAATTAATTTTTGTTGTTGTTGTTGCTTTTCAAGACAAAAGAAAAAAGGTGCAACATTTTAACCAAAAATGTAATTGGTTAAAAAAATATGTTTTTCTCTAAAGACGGAATTTGATGCGAAATCAGAAGAAAAATAAGGTCCAAAATTTGAATTTAAAAAAAATGTTTTTATTAGTTTTAAGTTTTATGTATTTTTGTGGTGTTGTTTATCAAATCAGAATGTAATGTAAAAAAAATATCTAAAGAAAAATAGGGTCTACATTTTTACAATTTGATTAGTTAAAAGAATGGTTTTTTTTTAAGAGAGAATTTAATGTGAAATCGAAAAAGAAAATTTGAAAAAAACCAACGTAATTACATTAAAAAAAAAGATTGTTTTTTGTTGTTGTTGTTTTGCAAGACAAAAGAAAACAGGCGCAACATTTTAACCAAAAATGTAATTGGTTAAAAAAAAATTTTTTTTTTTCTCAAGGCGGAATTTGATGCGAAATCAGAAAAAAAGGTCCAAAATTTGAAAAAAAAAGTTGTTTTATTAGTTTTAAGTTTCATATATTTTTTTGCGTTGTTTATCCAACCAGAATGTAATGTAAAAAAAAATGTTGACTGTTTGTTTTTTAAGACGGAATTTGATGTGAAATCGAAAAAGAAAATCTGAAAAAAACAATGTAATTAGATCAAAAAATTACTTTTTTTTGTTGTTGTTGTTGCTTTTCAAGACAAAAGAAAAAAGGTGCAACATTTTAACCAAAAATGTAATTGGTTAAAACAATATGTTTTTCTCTAAAGACGGAATTTGATGCGAAATCAGAAGAAAAATAAGGTCAAAAATTTGAATTAAAAATAAATGTTTTTATTAGTTTTAAGTTTTATGTATTCTTGTGGTGTTGTTTATCAAATCAGAATGTAATGTAAAAAAAATATCTAAAGAAAAATAGGGTCTACATTTTTACAATTTGATTAGTTAAAAGAATGTTTTTTTTTTTAAAGACAGAATTCAATGTGAAATCGAAAAAGAAAATTTGAAAAAAACCAACGTAATTACATTAAAAAAAAGATTGTTTTTTGTTGTTGTTTTTCAAGACAAAAGAAAATAGGCGCAACATTTTAACCAAAAATTGAATTGGTTAAAAAAAATGTGTTTTTTGATTTGATGCGAAATCAGAAAAAAAAGGTCCAAAATTTGAAAAAAAAAGTTGTTTTATTAGTTTTAAGTTTCATGTATTTTTTTGTGTTGTTTATCCAACCAGAATGTAATGTAAAAAAAAAAAGTTGACTGTTTGTTTTTTAAGACGGAATTTGATGTGAAATCGAAAAAGAAAATTTGAAAAAAACAATGTAATTTGATCAAAAAATTACTTTTTTTTGTGGTTGTTGCTTTTCAAGACAAAAGAAAATAGGTGAAACATTTTAACCAAAAATTTAGTTGGTTAAAAAAATATGTTTTTCTCTCAAGACGGAATTTGATGCGAAATCAGAAGAAAAATAAGGTCCAAAATTTGAATTTAAAAAAAATGTTTTTATTAGTTTTAAGTTTTATGTATTCTTGTGGTGTTGTTTATCAAATCAGAATGTAATGTAAAAAAATATATCTAAAGAAAAATAGGGTCTACGTTTTTACAATTTGATTAGTTAAAAGAATGGGTTTTTTTTAAGAGAGAATTTAATGTGAAATCGAAAAAGAAAATTTGAAAAAAACCAACGTAATTACATTAAAAAAAAGATTGTTTTTTGTTGTTGTTGTTTTGCAAGACAAAAGAAAACAGGCGCAACATTTTAACCAAAAATGTAATTGGTTAAAAAATTTTTTTTTTTTTCTCAAGGCGGAATTTGATGCGAAATCAGAAAAAAGGTCCAAAATTTGAAAAAAAAAGTTGTTTTATTAGTTTTAAGTTTCATATATTTTTTTGTGTTGTTTATCCAACCAGAATGTAATGTAAAAACAAATGTTGACTGTTTGTTTTTTAAGACGGAATTTGATGTGAAATCGAAAAAGAAAATCTGAAAAAAACAATGTAATTAGATCAAAAAATTACTTTTTTTTGTTGTTGTTGTTGCTTTTCAAGACAAAAGAAAAAAGGTGCAACATTTTAAACAAAAATGTAATTGCTTAAAAAAAAAATGTTTTTTTCTAAAGACGGAATTTGATGCGAAATCAGAAGAAAAATAATGTCCATAATTTGAATTAAAAAAAAATGTTTTTATTAGTTTTAAGTTTTATGTATTCTTGTGGTGTTGTTTATCAAATCAGAATGTAATGTAAAAAAAATATCTAAAGAAAAATAGGGTCTACATTTTTACATTATGATTAGTTAAAAGAATGTTTTTTTTTAAAGACAGAATTTAATGTGAAATCGAAAAAGAAAATTTGAAAAAAACCAACGTAATTACATAAAAAAAATGATTGTTTTTTGTTGTTGTTGTTTTTCAAGACAAAAGAGGCGCAACATTTTAACCAAAAATTGAATTGGTTAAAAAAAAAAAGTTTTTTTCTCAAGGCGGAATTTGATGCGAAATCAGAAAAAAAAGGTCCAAAATTTGAAAAAAAAGTTTTTTTTATTAGTTTTAAGTTTAATGTATTTTTTTGTGTTGTTTATCCAACCAGAATGTAATGTAAAAAAAAAAAGTTGACTGTTTGTTTTTTAAGACGGAATTTGATGTGAAATCGAAAAAGAAAATAAAAAAAAAACAATGTAATTAGATCAAAAAAATTCTTTTTTTTGTTGTTGTTGCTTTTCAAGACAAAATAAAATAGGTGCAACATTTTAACCAAAAATGTAATTGGTTAAAAAAATATGTTTTTCTCTCAAGACAGAATTTGATGCGAAATCAGAAGAAAAATAAGGTCCAAAATTTGAAAAAAAAAGAAAAAAAAAAAGTATCAGTTTTAAGTTTCATGTATATTTTTTTGTTTATAAAATCAGAATATAATGTAAAAAAAAAAAAAATCTAAAGAAAAATAGGGTCTACAATTTTTACAATTTGATTAGTTAAAAGAATGTTTGTTTTTTTTCAAGGCAGAATTTGATAAACAATTGAAAGAAAAATAAGGTCCAATATTTGAACAAAAAAATGTAATTAGTTAAAACATTTTTGCTTTTGGGGGGTTGTTTTTCAAGACAGAATCAGAAGAAAAATAGGTTCCAAAATTTTAAACGAAAATATTTAATTAATGAAAAAAAAGTTTTTTTGTTTTGTTTTTTAAGGCATCATTTGATGTAGAATGGGAAGAAAAATAGGTTCAAAATTTTAAAGAAAACATTTGTTAAAAATAATGTTTTTTTTGTTTCATTTTTCAAGAAAGAATTTGATGTAAAATATTAAAAAAAAAAAAGGGTACACAATTGTAACAATTTTTTGAATGTGTTTTTTGCACCAATGATGATAAACCAAAGTGGAACATATTAATAACAATGACCGAAGTACCCTCTGGAGTTGAACCTAAACACTGACATGTCAAACAATACTGTAATAGACTAAAATTCACAATTTTATTTAGAGAAAAAGTCAAACTAAGAAGAAAACTATCTGTTTAATGTTGACTCATAAGGTTAAATCCCCCCACCAAAAATAAATAAATTAATAAATAGATAAATAAATAAAATAAAATAAAATATAAATATATATATATATATATATATATATATATATATATATATATATATATATATATATATATATATATATATATATATATACATATATATATATATATATATATATATATATATATTTATATTTATATATATATATATATATATATATATATATATATATATTTATATTTATATATATATATATATATATATATATATATATATATATATATATATATATATATATATATATATATATATATATATATATATATATATATATATATATATATATATATATATATATATATATATATATATACAGTATATACACTACCGTTCAAAAGTTTGGGGTCACCCAAACAATTTTGTGGAATAGCCTTCATTTCTAAGAACAAGAATAGACTGTCGTGTTTCAGATGAAAGTTCTCTTTTTCTGGCCATTTTGAGCGTTTAATTGACCCCACAAATGTGATGCTCCACAAACTCAATCTGCTCAAAGGAAGGTCAGTTTTGTAGCTTCTGTAACGAGCTAAACTGTTTTCAGATGTGTGAACATGATTGCACAATTTTCTAATCATCAATTAGCCTTCTGAGCCAATGAGCAAACACATTGTACCATTAGAACACTGGAGTGATAGTTGCTGGAAATGGGCCTCTATACACCTATGTAGATATTGCACCAAAAACCAGACATTTGCAGCTAGAATAGTCATTTACCACATTAGCAATGTATAGAGTGTATTTCTTTAAAGTTAAGACTAGTTTAAAGTTATCTTCATTGAAAAGTACAGTGCTTTTCCTTCAAAAATAAGGACATTTCAATGTGACCCCAAACTTATATATATATATATATATATATATATATATATATATATATATATATATATATATATATATATATATATATATATATATATATATATATATATATATATATATATATATATATATATAGTATAATCATGTATAAACACAGACAAATCTTTAAATTTTTTTTGTCTGGACATACTTATTTATCTTAACCGCATATTGTTACCTGAAAAATACACCCCAACGGTATTTCAGATAAATAAACTATGTGCGTTCAAGCAAAATGTTCCTGTATGACATTACAACTGATTTTGTGTCTAATTATTAGGGTCTTGTTTTAAAGTTATTAAACATTATTTAAGTAAATAATTAAATAATTAATCACAATTAATCAAAATGCAAAAGTGGATCTACTTATCTGTAATAAATGTTCTTCATTGGGAATAATGGAAATATTTTAATTACATTTCAGACGTTGAATTTAAGCTATCAGGAAAAGATTCAGTGCTGATAAAAATGCTTACTTTATTTAAAACAAATAATGTTTAGGGTCATACATTTGTTATATTCTTATATAGTGTATATAATGTGTGTGTTTTAGTAGACCAAAAAGCGTTGTTTAAAAATGATATTTTAGAATGATACACCATCTAAAGGGTTTAATTGTCAAATGATTATATTTTTAAGTTAGTTAAAAAACATAATATGCCAGAAGTACTGTAAAATAATAGGAAAAAAATATATTTTGGTGGCAATTTGTCTTTTTTAAGTGAAATGTGTCACCCGTTTTCTGTTGGTTGTTTTGTGGTATTTATTTTTTCCGCATCGATAGCTCATATTGTGGGGGAAACAAATGTGCAGTTCCAATACAATAAGGAGAGGAACTAATTCCATAATGAGAAGATGTTGTTGCCTTTGACCTTTCACCTCTTATTTTGTCACATTTTACGACGAAAGAGATGGAAGCGGTGCAATAAAACTGAACTGAGGACGTGCCGTTAGCAGTTTTACTGAAATTTAAACATACCTTACTTTGATTTTTGGATACAAATGAATTGGATTGATGCGTATGAACTAAAATGAGGTAAATTGGCCCAATTTAAGAGAAAACATTTCAATATTTGTCCTTGTGCGCTGCCCACTCACGCAGCTGAAAACCCTCGCCTCGTCCCTGCAGAAAAAAGCCTCATCAACGGGAAGGCCCTTCATAATTCACAATCAGCTCAGCCATTTTTCACCTTTGTCTAAAAATACAATGGAGGAGGCGGAGCGGGGCCGGGGAGGGAGTCTGAAAGATTACTCAAGAATCGCCGGAACAACAGGAACGAACTTGGACGAGCTAAAAATACGACGCAGCGTGTGAATAGGCTGGGGGGGGGACGCGGCGGCGGGGGGGGACGCGCACGAGAGGACGCTGACAAAGCTTTGCTGACTTTCAAGTGCGGGGAACAATGGCGGCAGACACTTTCAGGGCGTTTGGCTGCACACTGTGGCGGCTGGATGGGCCGCGAGGCAGGATGTCAACCGCCGCCCCCGTGGAGACAACCGAGGGGGCTGTTATGATTTAGCACTTTGTGGACAAAACTAATGGGAGCAGTGAAGAAAGTACAGTAGCTCACTCCTCACAACGTCTGATCACTTCTCAGGGGACAATAACACAGGAAGTACTTTAGAGTAGTCAGTGTGCAGCTTGCACAGCACTAAACATATACAGTCGCGATCAAAAGTTGACATATTTGTAAAGAACATAATGTCATGGCTGTCTTGAGTTGCCAATCTTCTTTTGTGATAGAGTGATTGGAACACATACTTGTTGGTAACAAAAAATATTCATTGGGTTTGGTTCTTTTATGAATTTATTATGGGTCTACTGAAAATGACATCACATGGACAAAGATAAGACCTTCTGGAGGAAAGTTCTGTGGTCAGATGAAACAAACACCCAGCAATATGTTTGGAGGCGAAAAGGTGAGGCCTTTAATCCCAGAAACACCATCCCTACCGTCAAGCATGGTGGTGGTAGTATTATGCTCTGGGCCTGTTTTGCTGCCAATGGGACAATGAAAAAGGAGGATTACCTCCAAATTCTTCAGGACAACCTAAAACAGGGGTGGGCAATTAATTTTTTACCGGGGGCCGCATGAGCAACCCGAGCACTGCTGAAGGGCCACATTGACAATATTTCAATACAATTTTGCTCAATATTATTTTTTATATATACCGTAAGATAAATAATAATAATAATAATAATAATTAATAATAATAATGGTAATACTTCAACATAGTGTGTGTAACAGCATTCTATGACTAATATAAACAAATTAACATTAATAATAAATGACATTAAAATAAGCACACGTATGACTGAGGAGTCATAGTGTAACTTTGTGTGGTGTTTGAGTTGTCCGACTTTTTGTGTGGCCATAAACGCACCAGTGGTTTAGTGCTATGCGTGTTGGTGACAGATGACAAGTTGGTCTTGGCCTGGTTTGTACGGCAGAAAATGACTAGTTTTTCGAGATAGAATTGTTTTACTCATGTTTTTGGTGTGGTTATGTCCGAATATAAACAGTTTTGCTCAATAAAGTGATCGATATAAATCCTGTCCTCGAAGCATCTCGATAGACGTTACAATAATTGAACGGTGTTCAATTGAACGGTGTTGACGAACACCGTTAGGGCCGCTTGTTGTCACTGTCACTCAGATTTGCATTGCAAAATTACATAGAATAAATATGTTTATTTTGTTTAGAATTCAGATGGGATTTGATTTGGTGCGCGGCATATATTTGCTGCGCGCAGCGGACGTTTGAGCAGTGCGCAATTGCGCAGGCGCGCACCTTAGAGGGAACGTTGCTTTGCAGTCCATGTCTTGTTGGAAACACGCCATTCGTCATCAACTTTTCTCTTTTTAGCGTCTCGGGTGTAAACCGTGCATCACTTGCCGCTGCATGTGCACCTTCACTCGCAGGTTACACACGGACACACGGCCATAAATAATACTTTTCAAAATAAAAGCAGCACAGTTGTATTGCGCGCACGACATAGATGTTTTTTCAACTTTATTTTGTGATTGCAGCTGTTCACATTCACTCACACGCATACGTCCACACGGAAGTAATACAAATAACGATTTTCAAAACAAAAGCAGCACCGTTGTATTGCACACTCGACATAGATACTTTTTTAAATTTATTTTGTAATTTATAATTGGCCTCACGCGGGCCGGACAGGGACGCACAAAGGGCCGCAGAATGCCCAGGTCTGACCTAAAATCATCAGCCCGGAGGTTGGGTCTTGGGCGCAGTTTTGTGTTCCGACAGGACAATGACCCCAAACATACGTCAAAAGTGGTAAAGGAATGGCTAAATCAGGCTAGAATTAAGGTTTTAAGAATGGCCTTCCCAAAGTCCTGACTTAAAC
Source organism: Entelurus aequoreus (assembly GCF_033978785.1). Classification (NCBI taxonomy): domain Eukaryota; kingdom Metazoa; phylum Chordata; class Actinopteri; order Syngnathiformes; family Syngnathidae; genus Entelurus; species Entelurus aequoreus. The sequence continues at coordinate 4,060,885 of NC_084751.1, forward strand.
GTGTGGACAATGCTGAAGAAACAAGTCCATGTCAGAAAACCAACCAACCAATTTTTTTCAAGAGGTGCAGGTCAATTTGAGACATCACAGATGTCTCAAAGGGCTGCACAAACCACAGCAACATCCTTGGATCTGATCCCGCATCAGGGCAAGAAAGAACTCAACCCAATGGGAACAATTTGACACCTCGGAAGGGAACGCAGATACAGCGAGATATGCAGTACAGGCCAAAAGTTTGGACACACCTTCTCCTTCAATGGGTTTTCTTTATTTTCATGACTATTTACATTGTAGATTGTCACTGAAGGCATCAAAACTATGAATGAACACATGTGGAGTTATGTACTTATCAAAAAAAAAGGTGAAATAACTGAAAACATGTTTTATAGTCAAGTTTCTTCAACATAGCCACCCTTTGCTCTGATTACTGTTTTGGAACACTCTTGGTATCTCTTGATGAGCTTAAAGATGATGATCAGACCTGCCTTAATAAGCCTGCACAACCTGCTATCCCGGGCCAGAACGTAGTCATCTGTTCCCGTACAAGAAGCCGACTAGTCAAGCTCTACGCGCACTCTTTGCTCTCTGTGTTTTCTCTCCCGTCGTCTTCATTGTCTCGTGTCCTCCTTGTGGTCCCTGCACTCTGCCTTCGTTCCCACGTTACGAGAAGTGTGTCTCGTCTTCCCGTGTTCCCTCTGCTTTCCTGGCTGCTTCTTGGATCTCGACCTCCCGCCTGAACACGGACTCTGATGCCTCGCTATTTATATATTGTGAACGACTCTCTGTGCGGGTAGGGTTCTTCTGAGGCCGATAGATCTTCTCAAGCCTGGGCAGCAGGTTTGAACAAGTCTTTTATTTGCATAAACACCTGGGTGCAGGACTTTCCAGTCACGTGTGCTTGTGGTCGCTTGCTCTTTCCGTCCTCGGGTGTGTGCGCTTTTCTCTCATCCGCCCTCTCTCTCCGCGGCCCCTGCTGATAAGGGTGACAGGTGATTTGATAATCAGCCCCAGCTGGGCAATCTACTCACCTGTCAGCTGGGCTTCGAAGCCGAGCCATACACACTCCATTCCCGCAGGAGGCGCGCCGACCACGCCCCCCCTCCACATATATCGTGCATATATACAAATAAATAGAGCTAAAACGACCTCCCTCCTTGTCTGTGCCGTCTCCTCCCCCTGTACACGACATCACAGGTGTCATAGTTTTGATGCCTTCAGTGACAATCTACAATGTAAATAGTCATGTAAATAAAGAAAACACATTGAAATGAGAAGGTGTGTCCAAACTTTTGGCCTGTACTGCATAGAGCGAGGTGCAAATGTTCGTACACCGAAAAGGTAGCAAACAGAGGTGTTCGTAGATCGAGGTTCCACTGTACTGCTGTACAAGCTGTACACTGACTACTCCAAAGTGTCACGACTAAAGTAGTGTCCCCTAAGATACGCTATCATAACAATCCAATTGTTGTGAGCTACTGTTTAAGGTTGTTATTGTTCGACTGACATAATCATTGCATTTCACTTTTATGCAGCTAACTATTTCCAGAGGATGTGAGGCAGGCCTTGACGTTGGCAATGTTCAAATTCAGGCTAGAACCTTTCTATTTACAGAATACAATGATTTGCAAATCCTTTTCAACTTATATTCAACTGAAAAGACTACAAAGACAAGATACTTAATGTTCGAACTGAGGAACGTATTTTTTTTGTTTTGTTACATGTTTTATGAATACTTCCGGAGCCCATGTGGTGATATCCTTTACACACTGATGTCGCTTTTTGATGCAGTACCGCCTGAGGGATCGAAGGTCACGGGCATTGCCGCTTACGTGCAGTGATTTCTCCAGATTCTCTGAACCTTTTGATGATATTACGGAGCGTAGATGATGAAATCCCTAAATTCCTTGCAATAGCTCCTTGAGAAATGTTGTTCTTAAACAATTTGCTCAGGCATTTGTTGACAAAGTGGTGACCCTCGCCCCATCCTTGTTTGTGAATGACTGAGCATTTCACGGAAGCTGCTTTTATACCCAATCAGGTTCCCAATTAACCCGTTCACCTGTGCGATGTTCCAAATAAGTGTTTGATGAGAATTCCTCAACTTTCTCAGTCTTTTTTCCAATCAATCCAATCCACTTTATTTATATAACACATTTAAGCAACAAATATGTTTCCAAAGTGCTGCACAACAATATTAAAAACAATATTTCAAATATTATCCTTAGCTCCACCAATGACTGAATAAAAACAAAAAATAGATAAATATAAAAACAATATAAAAATAAATATGATTAAAAACGATTTCAAAGTAAAACAATTGATAGAAATCTAAATTTTCATCATTTTTTGCCACTTTCTTGGAACACGTTGCAGGCATCAAATTCCAAATGAGCTAATATTTGCAAAAAATAACAACGTTTCTCAGTTCGAACGTTAAGTATCTTGTCTTTGCAGTCTATTCAATTGAATATAGGTTAAAAAAAGGATTTTCAAATCATTGTATTCTGTTTTTATTTACCATTTACACAACGTGCCAACTTCACTGGTTTTGCGTTTTGTAGTTTATCTACACTCTGTGATTTTAATAGAAATTAAAATCTTGTTATTTAAATTAAAATCACAGAGTGTAGATACAATAATGAATTTTTTAATGATAATTCTGTTTCTATTTTTGCCCTCTTGTAATATTCTGTAAAACACTTTGAATTGCCTTGTGTTCTCAATCGTGCTCAATAAATAAACTTGCTCTGCCTTGCCACTCGTTTTTTTTCCACACCAAACCCATCCAAGCGTGGACTTTTATCCTGGAACTGGAACTTCTCTGTCAACGTGTAGAGAATTGTCCAAAGCATGTCTTGGAAGGAGGAATCATTAGGATTCAAGGGTGAATAAAAGGGAATTTTTACATCATCTGATTGATTAATTAATTGATTAAAAAGGTGTGGTGGCTGAGCTTTTAAAAAGAAAAAAAAAGAAAAAAAAAATAGCAAGGGAGGTTGAGAAAGAGTCCAAAACGTGAGGCGTGCAACATGAGATGCGCCTGCGACCTCTCATCTCATCGATTCAGACGTGGCGCTTCTGGACTTAATTACCCTCAATTTACCCCCAAGCCATCACGTTTCCCCGTTGATCACCTTGTCCCTTCAAGTGGAGGAGGAGAAGAAGAAGAGGTGTATGTTTCCAAGGCCGGTGCGTTTGTGGTTTTCTGGGAATTTACTGGCCGCCTCGTCTGTAATCTGATGTCACTTCAGAAGTTGAGTCAATCACGTCTATGTGTGTGTGTGTGCGTGTGTGTGTGTGTGTGTGTGTGTGTGTGTGTTGCAGGAGGTTAAACACTTACAAGGCAGCACTCAGTCAGGCTGTCGCTTCCCGCCCCACGTGAGGCATCCTGGGAGCGCTTGATTGGGGAGTACAGTCAATTAGGCTGTGTTCACACATGTGGTTCGGGTCCAGAGCGAAAATGCTGAAAAGTACCCGGTGAGCGCATGGTTCTCTGAGCGGTCACAGTTTTGTGTATTATTGCATGATGTAACTCCAATACAGCGAAGGAAAATGCGGGGTTGAATGCGTCTGTATTTTTTTATATCCCGCTTTAATTAGAGCTGAGATTGTGCGAAAAGTTTCAAAAACACACCTGTAAAGGGCCACTTTCATGACATAATACATGACGTGACTCAATTATTCCAAACCAAAATGCTTGCCGTTGGTTTTAATATGTTGGTAATTTGAAATATTTAGTTATTTTAAATGTTTTAAAAATTTTATTTATTTATTTATATATATATATCTTTTAATTGTATTTATTTTATTTTTTTTTAATATTATTTTTACCAACTCCAATTTTGCAAAAAGCATTTTTGGGAATTATTGCATGATGTAAATGGTCTCCTCTGGGCTGATATTTCCAACAAAAACGGCGTCTACCAGGTTGAATACGTAAGTTATTTTTATTATCTGCTATTAACAAACTTAAATTTAATTAAAAAAGGCTTACAAAATATAATTGTATTTATTTATTTTTTTAATTTAATTTCTTTTTTTTTTTAAATGCAGCTTTCATGAAATATTACATGATGTAACGCGAACATTTCCAAAAAAAATGGCGTCTACTAGGTTGAATACATAAGTTATTTTTATTATCTGCTATTAACAAACTTACATTTAATTAAAAAAAGCTTATAAAATATACTTTTATTTTAGAAAAACATTTTTTTGTTTAATTTTAAAAACATTTTTATTTTTAGAGGCAGCTTTCATGAAATATTCCATGATGTGACGCAAATATTTATAACAAAAATGGCGTCTACCAGGTTGAATATGTACGTTATTTTTATTATCTGCTATTAACAAACTAAAATTTCATTTAAAAAAAGCTTGTAAAATATACTTTTATTTTTTTAATTTTTTTAATTTTTTTAATTTTTTTAATTTTTTTAATTTTTTTCATTTTTTTTTATTTTTTTCATTTTTTTTTATTTATTTTTTTTTTTTTTTTATTTTTTTATTTTTTAAGGCAGCTTTCATGAAATATTACATGATGTGACGCAAATATTTCCAACAAAAATGGCGTCTACTATACGTACATAAGTTATTTTTATTATCTGCCGTTAACAAACTTAAATTTCATTAAAAAAAAGCTTGTATATATATATATATATATATATATATATATATATATATATATATATATATATATATATATATATATATATATATTTTTTATTATTATTTTTTTAATATTATTATTCCCAACTCCGATTTTGCAAAAAGCATTTTTGGGAATTATTGCATGATGTAAATGGTCTCCTCTGGGCTGATATTTCCAACAAAAACGGCGTCTTCCAGGTTGAATACGTAAGTTATTTTTATTATCTGCTATTAACAAACTTAAATTTCATTAAAAAAGGCTTATAAAATATGATTGTATTTATTTATTTTTTTAATTTAATTTCTTTTCTTTTTTTAAATGCAGCTTTCATGAAATATTCCATGATGTAATGCGAACATTTCCAACAAAAATGGCGTCTACTAGGTTGAATACATAAGTTATTTTTATTATCTGCTATTAACAAACTTACATTTCATTAAAAAAAGCTCATAAAATATACTTTTATTTAGAAAACAATTTTTTTGTTTAATTTTAAAAACCTTTTTATTTTTAGAGGCAGCTTTCATGAAATATTCCATGATGTGACGCAAATATTTCTAACAAAAATGGTGTCTACCAGGTTGAATATTTACGTTATTTTTATTATCTGCTATTAACAAACTACAATTTCATTTAAAAAAAGCTTGTAAAATATACTTTTATTTTTTTTATTTTATTTTATTTTTTTATTTTTAAAGGCAGCTTTCATGAAATATTACATGATGTGATGCAAATATTTCCAACAAAAATGGCGTCTACTATACGTCCATCCATCCATCCATTTTCTACCGCTTGTCCCTTTTGGGGTCGCGGGGGGCGCTGGAGCCTATCTCAGCTACAATCGGTGGAAGGCGGGGTACACCCTGGACAATTCACCATCTAATTGCAGGGCAACACAGATAGACAGACAGCATTCACACTCACATTCACACACTAGGGCCAATTTAGTGTTGCCAATCAACCTATCCCCAGGTGCATGTCTTTGGAGGTGGGAGGAAGCCGGAGTACCCGGAAGGAACCCACGCAGTCACGGGAAGAACATGCAAACTCCACACAGAAAGATCCCGAGGCCGGGATGGAACTCACAACTACTCAGGACCTTCGTATTGTGAGGCAGACGCACTAACCCCTCTCCCACCGTGCTGCCCTCTACTATACGTACATAAGTTATTTTTATTATCTGCCATTAACAAACTTACATTTCATTAAAAAAAGCTTGTATATGTACATATATATATATATATATATATATATATATATATATATATATATATATATATATATATATATATATATATATATATATATATATATATATATATATATATATATATATATATATATATATATATATATATATATATATGTGTGTGTATATATATATATATATATATATATATATATATATATATATATATATATATATATATATTGTATTTTTATTTTTATTTTTTTTATTTATTTTTTTTTATATTATTATAAGTTATTTTTTATTATCTGCTATTAACAATCTTAAATTTAATTAAAAAAAAGCTTATAAAATATATTTTAATTAAAAAAAAAAACATTTATATTTTATTTTTTGGTTTTTAAAGGCAGCTTTCATGAAATATTACATGGTGTGATGCAAAATATTTCCAACAAAAATGCCGTCTACTAGGTTGAATACGTAAGGTTTTTTTTATTTATTATCTGTTAACAAAATTTAATTGAATTAAAAAAAGCTTGTAAAATATACTTTTATTTTTTTTATTTTATTTTTTATTTTTTATATTTTAAAGGCAGCTTTCATTAAATATTACATGATGTGATGCAACATATTTCCAACAAAAACGGCGTCTACTAGGTTAAATACGAAAGTTATTGTTCATCATCTGTCATTAACAAACTTACATTTCATTAAAAAAAGCTTGTAAAATATACATTTATTTTTTTTACATTTGTTTTTATTACATTTTTAAATGTTTTAATATTTTAAAGGCAGCTTTCATGTAATATTACATGATGTGACGCAAAATATTTCCAACAAAAATGGCGCCTACTAGGTTGAATACGAAAGCCATTTTTATTAACCGCTATTAACAAACTTAAATTTCATTAAAAAAAAGCTTGAAAAATATGCTTTTATTTAATTTTTTTTAAATTTATTTTTTAAAGTCAGCTTTCATGAAATATTACATGATGTCATGCAAAATATTTCCAACAAAAATGGCGTCTACTCGGTTGAATACGTAAGTTATTTTTTATTATCCTTTATTAAGAAACTTAAATTTCATATAAAAAAGCTTATAAAATATACTTGTATTTAAAAAAAAAAAAAATTATATATGTCTTTAATTTTTGCAGGCAGCTTTCATGAAATATTACATGATGTGATGCAAAATATTTACAACAAAAATGTCATCTACTAGGTTGAATACGTAAGTTATTTTTTATTATCTGTTATTAAAAAACTTAAATTTAATTTAAAAAAGCTTGTAAAATATACTTTAATTTTTTTAAAATTAGTTTAAAAAAATATATACATTTTAAAGGCAGCTTTCAGGAAATATTACATGATGTGATGCAAAATATTTCCAACAAAAATGGCGTCTACTAGGTTGAATACCTAAGTTATTTTTTTATTATATGTTATTAACAAACTTAAATTTCATTTAAAAAAGCTCATAAAATATACTAAAACATTTAAAAAAATTTTTTTATTTTATTTTAAAATTTTCAAAGGGAGCTTTCATAAAATATTACATGATGTGATGCAAAACATTTCCAACAAAAATGCCGTCTACTAGGTTGAATACGTAAGTTATTTTTTTATTATCCATTATTAACAAACTTAAATTTAATTTAAAAAAAGCTTGTAAAATATACTTTTATTTTTTTAAATTTGTTTTTATTTAATTTTTTAAATTTTTTTGTTTTTAAAGGCAGCTTTCATGAAATATTACATGATGTGATGCAAAATATTTCCAACAAAAATGTAATCTACTAGGTTGAATACGTAAGGTTTTTTTTTTATTATCTGTTAACAAAATTTAATTTAATTAAAAAAAGCTTGTAAAATATACTTTTTTGTTTTTGTTTTTGTTTTTATTTTTTATATTTTAAAGGCAGCTTTCATTAAATATTACATGATGTGATGCAAAATATTTCCAACAAAAACGGCGTCTACTAGGTTAAATACGAAGGTTATTGTTTATCATCTGTCATCAACAAACTTACATTTCATTAAAAAAAGCTTGTAAAATATACTTTTATTTTTTTTACATTTGTTTTTATTAAATTTTTAAATGTTTTAATATTTTAAAGGCAGCTTTCATGTAATATTACATGATGTGACGCAAAATATTTCCAACAAAAATGGCGTCTACTAGGTTGAATACGTAAGTTATTTTTATTAACCGCTATTAACAAACTTACATTTCATTAAATAAAGCTTGAAAAATATGCTTTTATTTAATTTTTTTTAATTTAATTTTTTATTTATTTTTTAAAGGCAGCTTTCATAAAATATTACATGATGTGATGCAAAATATTTCCAACAAAAATGGCGTCTACTAGGTTGAAAACGTAAGTTATTTGTTATTATCTGTTATTAAGAAACTTAAATTTCATATAAAAAAGCTTATAAAATATACTTGTATTTAAAAAATATAAACATTTTATATATGATTTGAATTTTTAAAGGCAGCTTTCATGAAATATTACATGATGTGATGCAAAATATTTCCAACAAAAATGGCGTCTACTAGGTTGAATACGTAAGTTATTTTTTATTATCTGTTATTAAGAAACTTAAATGTCATATAAAAAAGCTTATAAAATATACTTGTATTTAAAAAATATAAACATTTTATATATGATTTGAATTTTTAAAGGCAGCTTTCATGAAATATTACATGATGTGATGCAAAATATTTCCAACAAAAATGGCGTCTACTAGGTTGAATACGTAAGTTATTTTTTATTATCTGTTATTAAGAAACTTAAATTTCATATAAAAAAGCTTATAAAATATACTTGTATTTTAAAAAAAAAAAAATATTATATATGTTTTTAATTTTTAAAGGCAGCTTTCATGAAATATTACATGATGTGATGCAAAATATTTCCAACAAAAATGGCGTCTACTAGGTTGAATACATAAGTTATTTTTTATTATCTGTTATTAAAAAACTTAAATTTAATTAAAAAAAGCTTGTAAAATATACTTTTATTTTTTTTAAATTTGTTTTTATTTTTTATTTTTTATATTTTAAAGGCAGCTTTCATTAAATATTACATGATGTGATGCAAAATATTTCCAACAAAAACGGCGTCTACTAGGTTAAATACGAAAGTTATTGTTTATCATCTGTCATTAACAAACTTACATTTCATTAAAAAAAGCTTGTAAAATATACTTTTATTTTTTTACATTTGTTTTTATTAAATTTTCAAATGTTTTAATATTTTAAAGGCAGCTTTCATGTAATATTACATGATGTGACGCAAAATATTTCCAACAAAAATGGCGTCTACTAGGTTGAATACGTAAGTTATTTTTATTAACCGCTATTAACAAACTTACATTTCATTAAATAAAGCTTGAAAAATATGCTTTTATTTAATTTTTTTTAATTTAATTTTTATTTTATTTTTTAAAGGCAGCTTTCATGAAATATTACATGATGTGATGCAAAATATTTCCAACAAAAATGGCATCTACTAGGTTGAAAACGTAAGTTATTTGTTATTATCTGTTATTAAGAAACTTAAATTTCATATAAAAAAGCTTATAAAATATACTTGTATTTAAAAAATATAAACATTTTATATATGATTTGAATTTTTAAAGGCAGCTTTCATGAAATATTACATGATGTGATGCAATATTTCCAACAAAAATGGCGTCTACTAGGTTGAATACCTAAGTTATTTTTTTTATTATATGTTATTAACAAACTTAAATTTCATTTAAAAAAGCTTATAAAATATACAAAAACATTTTTAAATTTTTTAATTTTTTAATTTTTTAATTTTTAAAGGGCGCTTTCATAAAATATTACATGATGTGATGCAAAACATTTCCAATAAAAATGGCGTCTACTAGGTTGAATATGTAAGTTATTTTTTTATTATTTGTTATTAAAAAAATTAAATGTAATTTAAAAAAGCTTGTAAAATATACTTTTTAAATTTTTTTTATTTTACTTTTTAATTTTTTTAATTTTTAAAGGCAGCTTTAATGAAAATATTACATGATGTGACGCAAATATTTCCAACAAAAATATCTTCTACTAAGTTGAATACATACGTTATTTTATTAACTGCTATAGACAAATTTAGATTTTATAAAAACTTGTAAAATATACTATTAAAGAGCAGATTTCATGACATATCACAGGAAATGACTCGGATATCTCAAACCAAAATGTCGACTGTCGGGTTGGACACACAGGTTATTTTCATTATCTGCTATTAATTAACTAAAATTTGAAGGCCGCCTTAAACACACTTAAAGGAGGAGGAGCCGAGTGGATCATGTGACCGCAGCTCCAGCCGCATCAACAGGTAGCTAATATTTTCGCAACATTTCCAGCCGTCAATCAACAGGCTGGTGATTACAGAAGCGGACGTGAGAAAATAGACACAAGAGCCCGAAAAGGCAAAACAATCAACACCCAGTAAGAAACAAGCTTGATTGCCTCATGGGACCCTTCCCTTTTCCCAGGAATTAGACACGTCCACTCGCCACGCCGCCTCGCACGCACACACGCACAAAGGCCCGCCACTCCAACTTACGCTGTTTACCGTAATTAGCATCAGTTCATTGGCGGCCCGCTGACCCGGCGTGACCCCTCTTGGAGGGATCTGGGTCAACGGGGATGGACGGGACGGCAAGCTGTCCGGGGCGAGAGAGGAAGGTGGAGGGCTGGTGGGGCTGAGGGGAAAGTGTGTAAAGTACGCATGAGTGTGTGTTAGTGTGTGTGTGTGTGTGTGTGTGTGTGTGTGCTGATGGATGACAAAAAGCTGCTTTGGCAGATGACAAAAGCCGGTGTCTGTTGTTTGTGTGTATGTAGGTGTTTCAGCACACGTGTTCAACCGTGTGTGTGTGTGTGTGTGTGTGTGTGTGTGTGTGTGTGTGTGTGTGTGCACGCCTCATTGTGCTGGACTTCAGAGGCCCAAACGTCTTCTGCTTCCTCTCGGAGGCAGTGGGTTAAAAATAATGTGGTGTGCAGTGAGCGGCAGGGAGCAAGGCGCAGACAGCTAGGAGCCAGAGCCTCACGCTCATCCACCCACCCGACCCCTCCACCTCCCATCCAGACCCACACACACACACACACACACACACACACACACACACACACACACACACACACACACACACACACACACACACACACACACACATTCACGCACACACACACTAAAGCCATAGCAGCAAGGATATATGGATTTCTGGTTTATGGACATCTCACTCTCTGACTTAATATCCTCATAAACGTTAGTCTGCACAAACACAAATAGATGCTCATCCATTTGCTACCACTTCATTTCATGCCTTCCTTCTAAAACACAGGAAAAAAAAAAAAAGACATCTCAACTGCGTCTTTCTTCTCAAATGTCCAATCTTAACCCCTTTTAGCACTTCTATAGTTTATTTGTATGTAATTATTCAGAGACTAGGAAGTCAATACATCCACGGGCCATCATTACATAACATCTCATAACAAAAAACGTGTCATATATAAAACATCCATCCATTTTCTACCGCTTCTCCCTTTCGGGGTCGAAAGGGGTGCTGGAGCCTATCTATGCTAAAAAAAAAAAAAAAAAAAAGTGTATTGTGGAATTCATTACATTTTGGTGCAGATATGGATATGTTTTTATGGTAACACTTTAGTATGGGGAACATATTCTAAGTAAAAAAGACTTAATTTAGAGTTATTTGATTAGGGATAGGGTTAGGGTTAGGATTAGGGTTAGGGCCATAATAAGGCCATGCAGAATAAGGCATTAAAGGCCTACTGCGGGGGTCGGCAACCCGCGGCTCTAGCGCCGCCCTAGTGGCTCTCTGGAGATTTTTCAAAAATGTATGAAGAATGGAAAAAGATGAGAGGAAAAAAAATCTATTTTTTTGTTTAGTATGGTTTCTGTAGGAGGACAAACATGACACAAACCTCCCTAATTGTTATAAATCACACTGTTTATATTAAACATGCGTCACTGATTCGAGTGTTTGGCGAGCGCCGTTTTGTCCTACTAATTTTGGCGGTCCTTGAACTCACCGTATAGTTTGTTTACATGTATAACTTTCTCCGACTTTCTAGGACGTGTTTTATGCCACTTCTTTTTTTGTCTCGTTTTGTCCACCACACTTTTAACGTTGTGCATGAGTACACAAAGGTGAGTTTTGTTGATGTTATTGACTTGTGTGGAGTGCTAATCAGACATATTTGGTCACTGCATGACTGCAAGCTAATCGATGCTACATGCTATTTAGGCTAGCGATATGTACATAGTGCATCATTATGCCTCATTTGTAGCTATATTTGAGGTAATTTAGTTTCCTTTAAGTCCTCTTAAATAAATGTATATCTCATGACACATGTAATATGGTTTTTAATTTTTTGCGGCTCCAGACAGATTTGTTTTTGTTTTTTTGGTCCAATATGGCTCTTTCAACATTTTGGGTTGCCGACCCCTGGCCTACTGAAATTAGATTTTCTTATTTAAACGGGGATAGCAGATCCGTTCTATGTGTCATGCATGATCATTTCGCGATATTGCCATATTTTTGCTGAAAGGATTTAGTAGAGAACATCGACGATAAAGTTCACAACTTTTGGTCTCTGATAAAAAAGTAGCGTGACGTCACAGGTTGTGGAGCTCCTCACATCTGCACATTGTTTACAATCATGGCCACCAGCAGCGAGAGCGATTCGGACCGAGAAAGCGACGATTACCCCATTAATTTGAGCGAGGATGAAAGATTTGTGGATGAGGAAAGTGAGAGTGAAGGATTAAAGGGCAGTGGAAGCGATTCAGATAGGGAAGATGCTGTGAGAGGCGGGTGGGACCTGATATTCAGCTGGAAACGACTAAAACAGTAAATAAACACAAGACATATATATACTCTATTAGCCACAACACAACCAGGCTTATATTTAATATGCCACAAATTAATCCCGCATAACAAACACCTCCCCCCTCCCGTCCATATAACCCGCCAATACAACTCAAACACCCGCACAACACACTCAATCCCACAGCCCAAAATACCGTTCACCTCCGCAAAGTTCATACAGCACATATATTTCCCCAAAGTTACGTACGTGACATGCACATAGCGGCACGCACGTACGGGCAAGCGATCAAATGATTGGAAGCCGCAGCTGCGTACTCACGGTAGCACGTATCCAACTCAAAGTCCTCCTGGTAAGAGTCTCTGTTGTCCCAGTTCTCCACAGGCCAATGGTAAAGCTTGACTGTCATATTTCAGGAATGTAAACAATGAAACACCGGCTACGTGTTTGTGTTGCTGCAGCCGGCCGCTAATACACCGCTTCCCACCTACAGCTTTCTTCTTTGCTGTCTCCATTGTTCATTAAACAAATTGCAAAAGATTCACCAACACAGATGTCCAGAATACTGTGGAATTTTGCGATGAAAACAGACGACTTAATAGCTGGCCACCATGCTGTCCCAAAATGTCCGCTACAATCTGACGTCACGCGCAGGCGTCATCATACCGAGACGTTTTCAGCAGGATATTTCGTGGGAAATTTAAAATTGCACTTTACTAATCTAACCCGGCCGTATTGGCATGTGTTGCAATGTTAAGATTTCATCATTGATATATAAACTATCAGACTGCGTGGTCGGTAGTAGTGGGTATCAGTAGGCCTTTAATAAGTACTTAATAATGACTATTTAAGAGCCAATATGTTACTAATTTGCATGTTAAAAAGCAACTAATTAATAGTGAATATGTTCCCCATAGGGTTAGGTTTGGGTTAGGGTTAGGGTTAGGTTTGGGGTTAGGGTTAGGGCTAGGGTTAGGGTTAGGGTTAGGGCCATAATATGGTGATGCAGAATAAAGCATTAATAAGTACTTAATAATGACTATTTAAGAGCTAATATGTTACTAATTTGCATGTTAAAAAGCAACTAATTAATGGTGAATATGTTCCCCATAGGGTTAGGTTTGGGGTTAGGGTTAGGGGTTAGGGGTTAGGGGTTAGGGTTAGGGTTGGGTTGGGGTTAGGGTTGGGTTAGGGCTAGGATTAGAGTTAGGGCCATAATACGGCGATGCAGAATAAAGCATTAATAAGTACTTAATAATGACTATTTAAGAGCCAATATGGTACACATTTGCATGTTAAAAAGCAACTAATTAAAGGTGAATATGTTCCCAATAGGGTTAGGGTTAGGGGTTAGGGTTAGGGTTGGGGTTAGGGTTAGGGCCATAATAAGGCCATACAGAATAAGGCATTAATAAGTACTTAATAATGACTATTTAAGAGCCAATATGTTACTAATTTGCATGTTAAAAAGCACATAATTAATAGTGAATATGTTCCCCATAGGGTTAGGTTTGGGGTTAGGGTTAGGGTTAGGGTTGGGTTAGGTTTGGGGTTAGGGTTAGGGTTAGGGCCATAATACGGCGATGCAGAATACGGCATTAATAAGTACTTAATAATGACTATTTAAGAGCCAATATGGTACAAATTTGCATGTTAAAAAGCAATTAATTAATGGTGAATATGTTCCCCATAGGGTTAGGGTTAGGGTTAGGGTTAGGGTTAGGGTTGGGGTTAGGGCCATAATAAGGCCATGCAGAATAAGGCATTAATAAGTACTTAATAATGACTATTTAAGAGCCAATAGGGTACAAATTTGCATGTTAAAAAGCAACTAATTAATGGTGAATATGTTCCCCATACTAAAGTGTTACCATATATATATATATATATATATATATATATATATATATATATATATATATATATATATATATATATATATATATAGCTCGGTACGGCAAATATATGTAAAATTATTTATTTCCTCTAAAATTTGGTGGGCGTGTCTTGAATATCGCTCTATAGCCCGGAAAGTACGGCAGCATTTCACACTACATGAATGATAGCGGTTGAGAACTGTTGATATTTGACCTGAACCTAATTTAGCGAGTTGTGCCTTGTGCAGGTGTTCCTAACCATGCGTGTGCACGCTCGCCCTGGTTGTCCTCCCAGGTTCCCTTCACGCCAACAAGGGAGAACGCGAGGCGGCACGGAGACGTCGACACTCACCCTTTGACCTCCACACTGGCGACACGTGCCAGTCAAGCAGCATGGCCGACAACACAGGTAACAGGCCTATCGTGTGCACACCCCACCCACGCCATAAACACACACACACACACACACACACAGACACATCTCCCCCTCTCCGCCTCTCCCTCCATAGCGTGAGGAAGCCAGGGCGGCTGCAGTCTTCCCCCGCCCCGAGATAAGACTGTCTCCAAGCGGCCTCACACACCTCCTGTCATCTGTCTGCTCTCCTTATCAGCCGGCTGCCGCTGCCGCATGCTGGTGTTGATGCTCTAATTAAAGCCACCTTGTCATATCTGCGCCGCCGCGCCGCCACTCTCGATCCGGGACATAAACTTTAGTCTTTGTTGCATTGTTCAGCGCTTTTGTTTTGCACTGTAAGGGAACTTGTTGTGCCGCACCGAGACGTCTACTGTATATCATTGTGACTACTGTATGCCCGCCATTGTACTGTACTGTACTGTACTGTACTGTACTGTAAGTCTTAGCTTTTTTGGCCTATTTTGGGTCATTTGGACAATGTGAAACAGCAAATATAAATGGTAAATGGTAGGGATGTCCGATAATGGCTTTTTTGCAGATATCCGATATTCCGATATTGTCCAACTCTTAATTACCGATACCGATATCAACCGATACCGATATAATAATAATAATAATAATAGATTGTATTTGTAAAAAGCACTTTATATTGAGTAAACAATCTCAAAGTGCTACAGTGTATTAAAAAAAAAAAAAAAAAAAAAAAAAAAAAAATCAACCGATACCGATATTTTCAGTCGTGGAATTAACACATTATTATGCCTAATTTGGACAACCAGGTATGGTGAAGAAAGGTCCTTTAAAAAAAAATAAAAAAATAAAATAAAATAAAATAATAAATTAAAAACATTTTCCTGAATAAAAAAAAAAAAGTAAAACAATATAAAAACAGTTACATAGAAACTAGTAATGAATGAAAATGAGTAAAATTAACTGTTAAAGGTTAGTACTATTAGTGGACCAGCAGCACGCACAATCATGTGTGCTTACGGACTGTATCCCTTGCAGACTGCATTGATATATATTGATATATAATGTAGGAAGCAGAATATTAATAACAGAATGAAACAACCCTTTTGTGTGAATGAGTGTGAATGAGTGCAAATGGGGGAGGGAGGTTTTTTGGGTTGGTGCACTAATTGTAAGTGTATCTTGTGTTTTTTATGTTGATTTAATAAAAACAACAAAAAAAAAACCATACCGATAATAAAAAAAACGATACAGATAGTTTCCGATATTACATTTTTAAGCATTTATCGGCCGATAATATCGGCCTGCCTCTAGTAAATGGGTTATACTTGTATAGTGCTTTTCTACTTTCAAGGTACTCAAAGCGCTTTGACACTATTTCCACGTTCACCCATTCACACACACATTCATACACACTGATGGCGGGAGCTGCCCTAACCACCACCCATCAGGAGCAAGGGTGAAGTGTCTTGCTCAAGGACACAACGGACGTGACTAAGTCGGTAGAGGGTGGGGATCGAACAAGGAACCCTCAGATTGCTGGCCCCTATATTGGAGCTTTAGCAACCGTAATGCTTTGGGTGTGATTCCTTTGTTGTTGTTTTTAGCTGCGGCCTTTTTTGGGACAGGTTGAGTCATGCAAGTGTGAACACATGATTTTTCTAAAACCATTCCTTTCAAATAGGGAAACTTGTGAGTTAAACCACTATTGTTTGTTTTCACCCCTTATTTAACTTATTTTTAAGTTAAAAGTTAAAGTGCCAATGATTGTCACACACCCACACTAGGTGTGGTGAGGTTATTTGCTACATTTGACCCATCACCCTTGATCACCCCCTGGGAGGTGAGGGGAGCATTGAGCAGCGGCGGTGGCCGCGCCCGGGAATCATTTTTTGGTGAATTAACCCCCCAATTCCAACCCCTTGATGCTGAGTGCCAAGCAGGGAGGTAATGGGTCCCATTTTTAGAGTCTTTGGTATGACTCGGTTTGAACTGACGACCTACCGATCTCAGGGCGGACAGTCTAACCACTAGGCCACTGAGTAGGTATGTATCATGGTATTAACGCGACATTTTTTAAAAATTGTTTTGTGTGTAGTTTTTGTCACTTTTTTTTACCCCCTTGTTTGAATCCTAATTTTAGTGATATTTGCTAAATTTTATGAAAAAAGTAAAAATAAAAATGTGATCTTTTGGGTTAAAAAGTGTTACCCTATTTTCCGGACTATAAGGCGCACTTAAAATCCTTTTTTTTTTTCTTTTTTTTTTTTTTCTTCGAAAGTGCGCCTTCCAGTAATTTTTTGCCATAATTTTTGTTGTGTCAGTCTATCATACATATTTTTTTTTTTAGTTGTATTTTAACATTTAAATGTCCAGTTCTTTCCCAGGTGGCAGTTATTCCAAAATACCCCAAAGCTAAAGGGCATTAAAGACCCCATTTTTTTTCTCTCAAATCTCTTACTTACTAAACAAAAATACCAAACATATATTGGTTTGTTTTTGTTTAACCCTTTGAAGAACATTTGATCAAATGACGACACAGTTGTCAATTCGTAAACATTTGCATAACAGTTATTTTACTAATTTAAACTTATGTGATATTATCTAATCAAGATTTTTTTTTTAATCATTTTTTAACTTTTAATCTATTTTTGTTAAAGACTGTAGTTCGGAAAAAAAATCAGCAAAAAAAAAAAAAGTCTGAAAAACTAATGAATCCAGAATGTTTTTTGCGACCTTCAAAAACATTTTTCTTTGAAGTTCCTCGAATGCAGGACTTTTAAGTCCTGTTTGGCTTTGAAGATAATACAATCAAATGTCTCCCACAGGGTTGAGTCATGATACAACTGTTCCCAGCACCAGATTTTGAATAGTATAGTTAGTATAGTATTAGATGTGTTTAAAAAAAAAATCGATTCACATGCGAATCTCAATTATTTATTCTGATTCTAAGTCGATTCATAATTTTCAAAAGTCACTTGAAATAATTTTTTAGGCCAATCTCCTTGTTTTATTTATATATATATATATATATATATATATATATATATATATATATATATATATATATATATATATATATATATATATATATATATATATATATATATAAATAATATTAAATAATTATATTAAATAATATAATATAACCTTACAAAACAGGTTACAAATATATTATACTAT
>NC_084751.1:4081543-4106543 GCF_033978785.1 Entelurus aequoreus
ACACACACACACACACACACACACACACACACACACACACACACACACACACACACACACACACACACACACACACACACACACACACACACACACACACACACACACACACACACTAGGTGTGGTGAAATTATCCTCTGCATTTGACCCATCCCCATGTCCAAGTCCAGGCTTGTAAGGTGACGTAGTAAAAATTACCAGCCCAAAATTGTTGTTCTTTTATCCTATTTCGGACATATTTTAAAAGTTTCATGTAAACCAACCAACCAAAGTAAAAAATTGGCGGTACAAACTTTTCATTGTACGGCTTTCTCTTCTTTCTGCTATTTAGCAGTAATGAAGTCGTCTGCAACTCCAACTACCATATATAGAAGGATGGAACATTCTGAATGTGAATCATACTTTAAGGTAATAATGTTTTATAATCATGCTGTATGAAAATGTCATCCTAAGGAACACTAAACCAGATTTTGTTTTTGGAAAAATATATTAGTTTTAACTAGGGATGTCCGATAATGGCTTTTTGCCGATATCCGATATTCCGATATTGTCCAACTCTTTGATTACCGATACCGATATCAACTGATACTGATATATACAGTCGTGGAATTAACACATTATTATGCCTAATTTGGACAACCAGGTATGGTGAAGACAAGGTCCTTTTTTAAAATATTAATAAAATAAAATAAAATAAATCAATCAAAAACATTTTCTTCAATAAAAAAGAAAGTAAAACAATATAAAAACAGTTACATAGAAACTAGTAATTAATGAAAATGAGTAAAATTAACTGTTAAAGGTTAGTACTATTAGTGGATCACAATCATGTGTGCTTACGGACTGTATCCCTTGCAGACTGTATTGATATATATTGATATATAATGTAGGAACCAGAATATTAATAACAGAAAGAAACAACCCTTTTGTGTGAATGAGTGTAAATGGGGGAGGGAGGTTTTTTTTGGGTTGGTGCACTAATTGTAAGTGTATCTTGTGTTTTTTATGTTGATTTAATAAAATCAAATGCACCAAATGATAATATAAATACATTTAATAAAGTCAAATACAAATAAGGCAACAAGAGAAGTATCCTACACTTCTCTTTTGTAAAGGAGATCTGAACAGGCGATATGGGCATCTACATCAACTATATGATTTGCCTGAGAAGCTGGACAGGACAAAAAAAAATAAATAAATAAATAAATTAAATAAAAACTATACCGATAATAAAAAAACCGATACCGATCATTTCCGATTTTACATTTTAAAGCATTTATCGTAGTTTTAACTAAGGATGGATACCATACAGAATCACAGTACTATTAATGTTTTATGGGCCAAAGCTTAAAACAACCACTTAGGCATCTTCAGAATGGATCTGACTATCATTTAAAAAGGTTTCCCTTTAGAGCAGTGGTCCCCAACCGCGCAAGAAAAAATAAAAAATAAAAATATGTATATATTTTTTATTTTATTTTATTTATTAAATCAACATAAAAAACACAATATATACAATATATATCAACATAGATCAATACAGCCTGCAGGGATACAGTCCGTAAGCACACATGATTGTATTTCTTTATGGAAAAAAATAAAAATAAAAAAAATAAAAATAAATTTCACCCCCCCACACTCCCGGTCCGTGGGACAAATTTTTAAGCGTTGACCGGTTGACCCAGCTACAAAAAGGTTGGGGACCATTCGGGATGATGTTTGATAAGGAATTATCGAGTTCGAGCCTATTATCGAATCCTCTTATCGAACCGATTCCTTATCGATTCTCTTATCGAGTCCAGATAGGTTGTTGTCTATGGAAAAAAACACACAATATTTGGTTTAACAAAAGCTCACTTTTATTATATAATAAAAAAATAAAATCTAATAAATAAATAAATATTGACTGTTACCCACCTAAAAAAATAAAATAAAATAAATAAATATTGACTGTTGTTACCCAAAGTATATTAAGTGGGATTTTTCAGAGAAACAAATATATACAGTAACACAAAAACAACCTGTCTCTGTGATCACTATAGGTGTATAAATAATAATATAGTGTTAAATAAAATCAGTCCCTTGGGCACAAAACTGAAAATAATACAGCTCTCCAAAAAGTGCACTTCTGCTGCTATTGGAACATAACTGTTTGTTATGATGCTTTGACATTTTTGCACTTTATTTCTTTATTGAAAGAACATTCTATGAAGAGAAAAGTTCTTTGCAAATGTGGTTACAATGCTAATAAATGAAAAGTCAAAGCTAAAAAAAGAAATACACTTTATTGAGTTAACATTATTTCTTTATGGGGGAAAAATGTTATGAGCTGGAGAATATGACAACTACACTACCCAGCATGCAACGGGAGTTACGAGCATGCGCGGTAGCCCCGAAAAGTGTTGCATGTTGCCACGCTGTGAAAGTAAACGTCAAGAACTCAGCCAACACGCCTCGTCTGCATTATTTATAATCAGACAGACAAGGAAAGAAAAACAAAAGTTAAAAAAGGGAGATATGTTGTATATATATATATATATGTATGTATGTGCTGCGGTTGTTTTAAGAACGTTGCGACAGCTGCCGTAAAGGAGGTGCGTTGCTATGTTTCCGGTTGGTCGTAAAAGTGTTCGTCATGTGTTTTTACCCTGCTAAAATCTCTCAGTAAAGTTATTCCATGGATTATAGCTTTTGTTTTGAACTTTATTACACCTTGGAGCGCTTTTTCCCGTCCATTGTTTTCCTGCTTTCGCTATCTGCGCCTAATGACTGAGCTACGTGACGTCATTTATTGTGATGTCCCACGGAGCATTTCGAATAAAGAATCAACTCTTTTCCTTTACTATAGTGGTCTCGATAACGGGTACCGGTTCTCAAAAAGGGATTCGAGTCCGAGGACTCGGTTCTTTTTCTTATCAAACAACCGGGAAAAGCGGTTTCGAGTATCATCCCTAGGGACCACTGCTTTAGGGGGACCTGTTTTTTCGTCCCCATACCGTCAGAGGTCCCCTAAAGGTGACTGTGTAAACAGAGCGATGTCCCCATTAAGTAGGCATTGCCAGAACACACACACACACACACACACACACACACACACACACACACACACACACACACACACGCACACACACCACTCAACATTTTTTCCCCTGGCCCACCTTATCTGATTAAAGTGTTTACAAAGTGGGAGTGCTGTAAAAACAGGTCCGGCAGATTATTTTTATTATATTCCTCTTACTCGAAACAAAGCCGACCTTGTGTCTCATGTTTTTCCAAGCACTGTTTTCACACCTTTCGGGCTTTCTTATCAGCGCCTTTTGACCCCGGAGTCATTCAATGATCCAATCAGGCGAGCAAAAGAATATATGTACACACAGACACACACACACACACACACACACACATCAATGCTTCGCCGGAGTGACGCCGATCTTAACAAACAGGTTACGTGGGTGCCGGCAGCTTGTTTTGTCTCCTATTCACTGTAACTCTGACATCAGCGTATCTGATAAGAGGAGCCAGTCCCAAAGAGATACTCTAGCACCGAAAAAAAAAAAAAAAAGCATACTCATAAATGTTTACAGCTCGCCATTAAACTTTGCTTTAGATGTTGAATGTGTCAGTGGCTGATAGCGGGGGGCCTGTCAGCTGATTTACGGTCATGGCTGAAATTACCTTAGTGACGCCTGGAGAGGATGACTAACCAACTCAGGTAGGGTCAACAAGCGCAGACGGTCTGATAAGGAGGAGATAGAGAGGAAGACAGAGAGAGAGAGAGGCTTTGGGATGGACAAGAAGAATGAGGGTCACTTCACGTAAACATGGCAGACATCTCTTCATCTACCCTGAAGACACGAGACCAGACGCAAATGGCTATCTGATTGATTCCCCTGTTGGTCCGAGGATCGCTATCAGCGGTACACACTTTCACGTGTAGTCCATGTTCTGGAGAGCTCGCCAAGCCCCGTTCAAAGCGTCCATCGAGAATCGTCCTGTTACTTAAAGGGTGGAGCTTAGACACTTGGGGGTCAAATGTTGTGGTCGTAGAAAAATGACGGCCATGGTTACGTTTGTTGGTTTCGGTTTGTTCGCTTTGGTTTGTTCGCTTTCATCAGTTCGTTTGTAGTAATTCCTATGAAAATGGCCAGGTGCTATAGTCATACTTGCCAACCTTGAGACCTCCGATAACGGGAGGTGGGGGTGGGGGGCGTGGTTAAGAGGAGAGTATATTTACAGCTAGAATTCACCAACTCAAGTATTTCACATATATATACACAACCGTTCAAAAGTTTGGGGTCACCCAATCAATTTTGTGGAATAGCCTTCATTTCTAAGAACAAGAATAGACTGTCGAGTTTCAGATGAAAGTTCTCTTTTTCTGGCCATTTTGAGCGTTTAATTGACCCCACAAATGTGATGCTCCAGAAACTCAATATGCTCAAAGGAAGGTCAGTTTTGTAGCTTCTGTAACGAGCTAAACTGTTTTCAGATGTGTGAACATGATTGCACAAGGGTTTTCTAATCATCAATTAGCCTTCTGAGCCAATGAGCAAACACATTGTACCATTAGAACACTGGAATGATAGTTGCTGGAAATGGGCCTCTATACACCGATGTAGATATTGCACCAAAAACCAGACATTTGCAGCTAGAATAGTCATTTACCACATTAGCAATGTATAGAGTGTATTTTTTTAAAGTTAAGACTAGTTTAAAGTTATCTTCATTGAAAAGTACAGTGCTTTTCCTTCAAAAATAAGGACATTTCAATGTGACCCCAAACTTTTGAACGGTAGTATATATATATATATATATATATATATATATATATATATATATATATATATATATATATATATATGTATATGTATATGTATATATATATATATATATATATATATATATATATATATATATATATATATATATATATATATATGAAATACTTGACTTTAGATTCTAGCTATATATATGTATATATATATATATGTATATATATATATATATATATATATATATATATATATATATATATATATATATATATATATATATATATATATATATATATATATATATATATATATATATATATATATATTTATTTTATTAAAAATAAATACTTGAATTTCAGTGTTCCGGAGGCTATCCAGTAGATGGCAGCATTGTCCTGTTTAACGTCTCCGTTCGTGAATGAGTATATCACTTCGGCCACCGTGTTCAATGGAGAAGTCTGTTCTACAAAATGTACAGGCAACATAATTACATACCCCTTCCCCTTCCAACTGTCCTGGATGAACTGAAATTCTTGTTTCCATTCGTTTTGGAACTTGCAAGCGTATTTCTTCATCTTGCTCGTCGACGGCGTCGCCATGTTCTTCTGCTTCGTCTCCTTGTTGTGTGCGCAGTTGTGCACTCTACTCTCTAAAAGCCCTAGATGTGATGACGTCATTGGGCAGGCAAGCTGTTTATATTGTGGGAAAGCGGACGTGAGAACAGGCTGTCCCCACTCAGGTCGGCATTGAGCTGGAGGGGGCGTGGCCTCCAGCTCCGGCTGAATACCGGGAGTTTGTCGGGAGAAAATTTCTGCCGGGAGGTTATCGGGAGACGGGCTGAATACCGGGAGTCTCCCGCTAAAAACGGGAGGGTTGGCAAGTATGGCTATATAGTTCTACACATTACCCTTTTGTACTCCCTCGTCCCAGGAAGAATGCTTTGCAGAAATCTTTTATTTATAGATCTTTATCGCTCTGGAATAACCTGCCTCGAATTCTCACCGGCATTGAAAGTAAACAGGTTTTTAAAAAGAGAGTAATATTTTATGTGAGTCTTTAAATTAGTTTGCTCATTGATGATTTGTTTGGTTTTATATTGTGTAGTTATATTTATATGGTAATTATTATTCTGTGACTGTAAATTGTTTGCTTGTTTTCTTATTGATGCTTTTACTTTTGATTTTTTTCTGTATTGTGTAGTTATAATTATATGCTTTTACTTGTAATTGTATTGAATTGTGGACCCCAGGAAGACTAGTGGGTTGTTGAGGCAGCCAGCTAATGGGGATCCTTAATAAAAATCAAAAATCAAATCAAACATTTACACATACAGTCGTGGTCAAAAGTTGTAAGAACATAATGTCATGGCTGTCTTGAGTTTCCAATGGTTTCTGCAACTCTTATTTTTTTTGTGATAGAGTGATTGGAGCACATACTTGTTTGTCACAAAAAACATTAATGACGTTTGGTTCTTTTATTATGGGTCTACTGAAAATGTGAGCAAATCTGCTGGGTCAAAAGTATACATACAGCAATGTTAATATTTGGTTACATGTCCCTTGGCAAGTTTCACTGCAATAAGGCGCTTTTGGTAGTTTCTGGTTGAATTTTTGACCACTCCTCTTGACAAAATTGGTGCAGTTCAGTTAAATTTGTTGGTTTTCTGACATGAACTTGTTTCTTCAGCATTGTGGTCCCCTTTATTTCTAAAAAAGTATCGAAATATATTTTGGTACCGGTACCAACATATTGGTATTGGGACAACCCTAGTGTGCAGTGTAAATGGGGCCTAAATGACTCAACACACAGCCATTGTACAAACAGCTGGCTACACAAGAAGCAAAAAAATCGTGTCTTGAAAGGGGGCTGCACGAGTGCTGACGGCAACAGGGGAACTACGGTTTATCGACATCATGAAGCGGCCATAACCCACGTTTTCATTATTTTAAAACTGGAGCGCTTGTTGCAAATGTACCCATGCTAAATCCACCACGGAGCCTTTAAAGGCCTACTGAAAGCCACTACTACCGACCACGCAGTCTGATAGTTTATATATCAAATGATGAAATCTTAACATTGCAACACATGCCAATACGGCCGGGTTAACTTATAAAGTGCAATTTTAAACTTCCTGCTAAACTTCCGGTTGAAAACGTCTTTGGATGATGACGTATGCGCGTGACGTAGCCAGTGAAACAGAAGTATCGGTACCCCATTGAAAACAATACAAAATAGCTCTGTTTTCATTTCATAATTCCACAGTATTCTGGACATCTGTGTTGGTGAATCTTTTGCAATTTGGTTAATGAACAATGGAGACTGCAAAGAAGAAAGTTGTAGGTGGGATCTGTGTATTAGCGGCTGGCTGTAGCAACACAACCAGGAGGACTTACTTGGATAGCAGACGCGCTAGCGGCCAACCGCACGGATGATCGGGTGAAGTCTTTGGTCGCGCCGTCGATCGCTGGAACGCAGGTGAGCACGGGTGTTGATGAGCAGATGAGGGCTGGCTGGCGTAGGTGGAGCGCTAATGTTTTTTATCATAGCTCTGTGAGGTCCGGTTGCTAAGTTAGCTTCAATGGCGTCGTTAGCAACAGCATTGTTAAGCTTTGCCAGGCTGAGAATTATTAACCGTGTAGTTACATGTCCATGGTTTAATAGTATTGTTGATCTTCTGTCTATCCTTCCAGTCAGGGATTTATTTATTTTGTTTCTATCTGCATTTTTAGCCAGATGCTATCACGTTAGCTCAGTAGCTAAAGAGCTTCGCCGATGTATTGTCGTGGAGATAAAAGTCACTGTGAATGTCCATTTCGCGTTCTCGACTCTCATTTTCAAGAGGATATATAATATCCGAGGTGGTTTAAAATACAAATCCGTGATCCACAGTAGAAAAAGGAGAGAGTGTGGAATCCAATGAGCCAGCTTGTACCTAAGTTACGGTCAGAGCGAAAAAATATATGTCTTGCACTGCATTCCAGTCCGTCACTCTAACGTTCCTCATCCACGAATCTTTCATCCTCGCTCAAATTAATGGGGTAATCGTCGCTTTCTCGGTCCGAATCGCTCTAGCTGCATTGAAAACAATAGGAAAATATGAGGAGGCGAATAACTGACTACGTCACGCTACTTCCGGTAGGGGCAAGGCTTTTTTTTAATCAGAGACCAAAAGTTGCGAACTTTATCGTCGTCGTTCTCTACTAAATCCTTTCAGCAAAAATATGGCAATATCGCAAAAATGATCAAGTATGACACATAGAATGGATCTGCTATCCCCGTTTAAATACAAATAAATCATTTCAGTAGGCCTTTAAGTGTGCACCGTCGTTAGCCCAGAATGACCCAGTCGAGACACGAGGGCATCAACGCCCATTCGTCTCAATCAGCCTCCATTTTCATTCAATATTCACAAAAAAAACAAAAAAAAACAAAAAAAACAGCGGCTCCTACTTCAGGCCATAAAAGGCGCGCGCACGCACCGCCGGCGTGTCTCGCCGCCGCGCATGCTGCCATAATACCATTTAGAGTAATAGCACGGCTAGCAAATAACAGTTAACCGCGTTAACGTCTGTCTCTGGCGCGCCGTGCGCCCGTGCGAGCATCTGTCATCTTTATCAATGAGCAGGAGAGGTAAGGGGGGCAGGGGGGGGGCCTTTGACACAAATCTAATTTGCCCCCTGAAACATCTCGTCCTCCTGTGTCATTTGCCTCCATGGCTCCGCTAACAATGATGTCACAGGTGTTCTCCGAGCTTTAAGGCCTCCTTCAACATTTGTGCTTCGGGACTGGAAATGAAAATGGGACAATTGGTGTGCACTTCTCATTGCTATTTTTTTGCCATGCGCAGTAAAGAACATACGCATTAAGTAAGGACCTAATTGGACAGCTTGAGTGACATACGCTATATTGCCAAAAGTATTTGGCCACCCATACAAATGATGAGAATCAGGTGTGCTAATCACTGGTGTATAAAATCAAGCACTTAGGCGCGGAGACTGTTTCTACAAACATTTGTGACAGAATGGGCCGCTCTCAGTGATTTCCAGCGTGGAATTGTCATAGGATGCCACCTGTGCAACGGACTGCATTGTAGTGTGACATTTGGTGGAGGATGAATTATGGTGCGGGGTTGTTTTTCAGGGAGTTGGGCTTGGCCCCTTAGTTCCAGTGCAAGGAACTTTGAATGCTCCAGGATTCCAAAACAATTTGGGCAATTCTCCCAACCGTGTGGGAACAGTTTGGAACGGGCCCCTTCCTCTTCCAACATGACAAGGTCCATAAAGACATGGATGACAGAGTCTGGTGTGGATGAACTTGACTTGCCTGCACAGAGTCCTGACCTGAACGGCGACTGAGAGCCAGGCCTTCTCGCATACTTTCCAACCCTCCCGATTTTTCCGGGAAACTCCCGAATTTCAGTGCCCCTCCCGAAAATCATTCTCCCGAATTTCTCCCGATTTTCAACAATATTGAGGGCGTGCCATGATGGCACTGCCCTTAGCGACCTCTACAACCCGTCGCCGTGTCCGCTTTTTCTCCATACCAACAGCGTGCCGACCCAGTCACGTGTTGTATGCGGCTTCTTCAGACACACGTAGGTGACTGCAAGACATGCTTGATCAACAGCCATACAAGTCACACTGAGGGTGAACCGTCTAAACAACTTTAACACTGTTACAAATATGCGCCACGCTGTGAACCCACACCAAACAAGAACGACAAACACATTTCGGGAGAACATCCGCACCGTAACACAACATAAACACAACAAAACAAATACCCAGAAACCTTTGCAGCCCTAACTCTTCCGGGTTACAATATACACCACCAAACCCCGCCCACCCCCCCCCCCCCCCATCTCCCGAATTCAGAGGTCTCAAGGTTGGCAAGTATGCCTTCTCGACCAACATCAGTGTGTGACCTCACCAATGCGCTTTTGGAAGAATGGTGGAAAATTCCTATAAACACACTCCGCAACCTTGTGGACAGCCTTCCCAGAAGAGTTGAAGCTGTAATAGCTGCAAAAGGTGTACCAACATCATATTGAAACCCTATGGGTTAGGAATGGGATGGCAGTTCAAGTTCATATGTGAGTCAAGGCAGGTGGCCAAATACTTTTGGCAATATAGTGTATTTTTTCTTTCTTTTAGTTTATTTCGAACATGAACACATTTACATCATAATACATCACACAATTTCATATCATTTCATTTACATCATGCCCGAAAAGGAGTAGGAAGAAGCAAAGCGTATTTAATCCTACCCCTTTCCCACTTCAAAGCGCTTACAATTATATAAAATCATTTACTGACCTTTTTGTATAATAAAATAACATCTATGAATTTGTATATACAACAGTTTGTAATATATAATTAATTAATTCAGTCATTATTAACATACTGAGATGAAGAATATTTTCAATAAGGTTGGAAGTTTTTCTCAAAATTCTTCTTCTTTGTACTTTGTAAGCACTATTAATTTAAACAACCTCTTAAACTGGATCATGTCAGTACAATTTTTAACTTCTTTACTTAATCCATTCCATAATTTAATTCCACATACTGTTATGCTAAACGTTTTAAGTGTTGTACGTGCATATAAATGTTTTAAATTATTTTTTCCTCTAAGGTTACATTTCTCCTCTTTAGTTGAGAAGAATTGTTGTACATTCTTTGGTAGCAGGTTATAGTTTGCTTTGTACATCATTTTAGCTGTTTGCAATTTTACCAAATCACCAAACTTTAATATTTTTGACTTAATAAATAAAGTGTTTGTATGTTCTCTATATCCAACATTATGTATTATTCTAACTGATCTTTTTTGTAACATGGTTAGCGAATGTAGCGCACATTTGTAGTTATTTCCCCATATTTCTGCACAATAACTCAGATATGGTAACACTAGCAAGCAGTAGAGAATATGAAGTCATTTTTGGCCCAGGACGTGTTTTGTTTTATTCATTATTGAAATGTTTTTTGCCACCTTATGTTGTATGTTTTGTATATGAGATTTCCAGTTCATTTTATCATCTATTAATACTCCCAAAAATCTGGTTTCTTTTACCCTTTCGATGTCTACTCCGTCTATTTGTATTTGCGTATGATGCTCTTTCCTACTATTACCAAATTGCATTATTTTAGTTTTACTGAGATTCAAAGATAGTCTGTTTTTGTCAAACCATCTTTTTAATTTGTTCATTTCTTCTGTTATTATTTGTATTATCTTCTGTGTGTTCTCTCCTGAACAGAAAGCAGTTGTATCATCTGCAAATAAAACTAACTTTAAGTCCTTTGTAACTTTACAAATGTCGTTTATATAAAGATTAAACAATTTTGGTCCCATTATTGATCCCTGATATTTTAGGTGGCCTAACTCAGATATAGTCAAACTATAGACAGGTGGCCACTATATGCAGGTTGGGAACAACAATCCAGAATTTACATAAACCCCGACCGAGCGTCTTCATCAATTGCTATCATTTATTAAATCATTAAAACGTAAATACCATATTTTAGTGCGTGAGGCAACTTACCAATTTAAGTGCAATTCGCCATTTTCTGAGTGTACTGAATGAAAACATCATAGAAACCAGTCGATGCAGTGCAGATAATTAGTTTTCTCATTTAGTGCACAAGCAAGTATTTCCTGTATGCTTTAGCACTAGAAGTCCCAGCATTTTTCTGTCTACCTAGAAGACCCAGAGAGGGGTCATTTGGCCCGACGCTTTTCCCGAATACACTAATCACTCATTTTGTTATGGTAATGAGGCTGTTAGGGGCAGTTTGTCTAGGTAGACAGAAAAATTATACATGTGGGAAATGCCGAAAGGAGCAATGGCAGTGCCAGGATTGTGAGTGACTGCTCAAATGTATGTCAGTCACGTTTACATGGACATGGTTTTTCATTCTTTGTAAATATGCTTTTTTCTTTGTAAATTTTTTTTTTTAAACTATTTTTGGCACACAAAAATAACAATTGCTTCTACAACAACCCTCCACACCAAAAATGGGAAAACAGTTGCTTTTTCATTCTTTGTAAATATGTTTTGTTTTGTATTTTTTTTAACAATAAATGTCAGAGTGTTGATCCCTTCATTCTGTTGATCCTTGCAAAAACACACACAACCTACCTCAGAACTAAAGCTTGAGCTGTAAGGTCCCCTCCCCCACACAGGCTCAAGTGGCCCCCTGCCGTGTGCCACTAACAGCCACATTTTCATAACAAAAGGAGTGTCCACAGGGGGACTAGGGGTCAAATGACCCTCTTGTGTGTTTTCTAGGTAAAAATGTCAATTGACCCTTCTCTGGGACTTCGCGTGTTAGTGCTGAGGGTGTGGCTATTTATGTTTGTTGGCGATGTCGCCAATACAACTTTTCTAGAAACATGACTTTCTACACTGGATAATTTACAGCCTGTGCAATGTATTAAATGTAAGTGTGATATTATAATTCTTGCCAATAGGACTATAAATACAGGACAATCAATATGAAAGATGCTGCAGTACTCTTAGTTGCCACACACACTGAGTTGGCGTACGTGAGCGAGCTGACACTTTTTGCTACAATACCAGTTTTTTTTTTTACATAGGTTAAAAACTGTATTTACACAAACTAAAGTAAATATTTGAATGCTATACCACATGAATAAAAAAATAATGTGACTACCAAGATTATATATACACTCAAAAATCCCTCCAATTTGAACTTTTAGACAACAAAAAAAAGGTAATCAGACGTTCACAATCAAAGTATGGTACATGTGTAAGAGCTTTAAAGTAGATATATATGACTAAGTATTTGATAGTATTTTTATAAAAGGGAATTTATTGCAACCCTCTTAATGAGCACCTGTAATAACATTGATGAGAGCATATGAAACGTAATTATTTTTAAATTTTCGAAGTGTCTCACCACACCACAAACTTAGACTTCACAAATGTCTTTTAAATATACTTTTAAGGGACAGCTTTTACAGCATATTACATGATGTTACTCAATTTTCCAAATCAAAGTCCCATCTGCGAGGTTAAATGTGTAGTTTAATTAACTATTCTGGTATTTTTAAGTAACCTAAATTTCACAAAAACCTTTAAAAATATACCTTTATAGGACATATTTCACAACGTATTACATGGCCTGAATAAAAAAGTGTATAGAATACTTAAAAAAAAAAAAAATCTGTTAATTTTACCATCTGAAATTTCACAATAAGCTTCTAAATTATACTTTAAAAATAATGATTTCAAGACCTAACTCAAATATTTAAAATGCAAATCCCATCTGCTAAACTGAATATTTAGATTTAAAAAAAAAAATATATATTCTGTTATTTTGACAATTTTAAATTTCACAAAAAGTTTCTAAAATACAACTTTTAAAGGACACTTTTCACAAATGTCTTTTAAATATACCTTTAAGGGACGGCTTTTACAGCATATTACATGATGTTACTCAATTTTCCAAATCAAAGTCCCATCTGCGAGGTTAAATGTGTAGTTTAATTAACTATTCTGGTATTTTTAAGTAACCTAAATTTCACAAAAACCTTTAAAAATAGACCTTTATAGGACAGATTTCACAACGTATTACATGGCCTGAATAAAAAAGTGTATAGAATACTTTAAAAAAAAATAAAAATCTGTTAATTTTACCATCTGAAATTTCACAATGAGCTTCTAAATTATACTTTAAAAAGAATGATTTCAAGACCTAACTCAAATATTTAAAATGCAAATCCCATCTGCTAAACTGAATATTTAGATTTAAAAAAAATATATATATTCTGTTATTTTGACAATTTTAAATTTCACAAAAAGTTTCTAAAATACAACTTTTAAAGGACATTTTTCACAACATATTACACGGCCTAACTCAAGTATTGCAAATTAAATCTCATCTTCTAGGTTGGATATGTAGATTATTTTTAAATTCTGTTATCATTACCATCGTAGATTTCACAAAAAGCTTTTAAAATGTACTTTTAAAGGACAGCTTTCGTGACATATTACATGACCTAACTCAAACATTCAAAATCCTGTCTGTTAGGTTGAATATGTCGATTTTATATTCTGTTATTTTTACCATATTAGATGGAATAAAAAAGCGTATAAAATACTTTTTTTTTTTTTCAAGAACTGCCAAAATTAGTAGGACACAACGATGTTCACCAAATACTGTCATCATTGAAGCATACACACGAACATATTAAATAGTGGGCTTTCTAACAAGTGGGAAGGCTTGTGTCATGTTTGTCTTCCAACAGAAACCATATTACAATAAAAAACATATTTTTCACCCCATTTTTTCCCATTGCCATACATTTTTGAAAAAGCTCTATGGAGTTCCTCATGGCTACGCATATACATACAGCTAGCCTAAATAGCATGTTAGCATGGATTATTAGCACTCCACCCAAGTCAATAACATCAACAAAGCTCACCTTTGTTCATTCGCGCACAGCATAAAACCTTTGGTGGACAAAATGAGACAAAGAAGGAGTGGCATAAAAAATGTTTTTC
This sequence comes from Entelurus aequoreus, assembly GCF_033978785.1. Classification (NCBI taxonomy): domain Eukaryota; kingdom Metazoa; phylum Chordata; class Actinopteri; order Syngnathiformes; family Syngnathidae; genus Entelurus; species Entelurus aequoreus. The sequence continues at coordinate 4,095,836 of NC_084751.1, forward strand.
TGTGGCAGCGTCAGAGAAAGCTGTACATGTAAACCCACTACGGTGAGTTCAAGGACCACCAAATTTAGTAGGACAAAACAGTGCCGGCCAAATACTGTCATCAGTGAAACATAAACACAAACATATTAAACTGTGGGCTTTCTAACAATTAGGAAGGTTTGTGTCATGTTTGTCCTCCTACAGAAACCATATTATAATAAAAAACATATTTTTCACCTCATTTTTTTTTCCATTTCCATACATTTTTGAAAAAGCTCTATGGAGTCCCTCATGGCTATGCATATACATACAGCTAGCCTAAATAGCATGTTAGCATGACTTATTAGTACTCCACCCAAGTCAATAACATCAACAAAGCTCACCTTTGTGCATTCACGCACAGCATACAACGTTTGGTGGACAAAATGAGGCAAAGAAGGAGTGGCATAAAAAACGTCTTTCTGTTGCAGCGTCGGGGAAAGTTGCACACAGTAAACCAACTACGGTGAGTTCAAGGACCACCAAAATCAGTAGGACAAAACGGCTCTGGCCAAATACTGTCATCAGTGAAGCGTAAACATATTAAACTGTGGGCTTTCTAACAATTGGGAAGGCTTACGTCGTGTTTGTCCTCCTACAGAAACCATATTACAATAAAAAACATATTTTTCACCCCATATTTTGTCCATTTCTATACGTTTTTGAAAAAGCTCTATGGAGTCCTTAATGGCTATGCATATACATACAGCTAGCCTAAATAGCATGTTAGCATGGCTTATTAGCACTCCACCCAAGTCAATAACATCAACAAAGCTCACCTTTGTGCATTCGCGCACAGCATAAAACCTTTGGTGGACAAAATGAGACAAAGAAGGAGTGGCATGAAACACGTCTTTCTGTGGCAGCGTTGGGGAAAGTTGTACATGTAAACCCACTACGGTGAGTTCAAGGACCACCAAAATCAGTAGGACAAAACGGCGCTGGCCAAATACTGTCATCAGTGAAACATAAACATATTAAATTGTGGGCTTTCTAACAATTAGGAAGGCTTATGTCGTGTTTGTCCTCCTACAGAAACCATATTACAATAAAAAACATATTTTTCACCCCATTTTTTGTCCATTTCTATACGTTTTTGAAAAAGCTCTATGGAGTCCTTAAAGGCTATGCATATACATACAGCTAGCCTAAATAGCATGTTAGCATGGCTTATTAGCACTCCACCCAAGTCAATAACATCAACAAAGCTCACCTTTGTGCATTCGCGCACAGCATAAAACCTTTGGTGGACAAAATGAGACAAAGAAGGAGTGGCATAAAAAACGTCTTTCTGTTGCAGCGTCAGGGAAAGTTGCACACAGTAAACCAACTACGGTGAGTTCAAGGACCACCAAAATCAGTAGGACAAAACAGCGCCGGCCAAATACTGTCATCAGTGAAGCTGTGGGCTTTCTAACAATTAGGAAGGCTTGTGTCATGTTTGTCCTCCAACAGAAATTATATTACAATTAAAAAATATATTTTTCACCCCATTTATTTTCCATTGCCATACATTTTTGAAAAAGCTCTATGGAGTCCCTCGTGGTAAATGGGTTGTACTTGTATAGCGCTTTTCAACCTTCAAGGTACTCAAAGCGCTTTGACACTATTTCCACATTCACCCATTCACACACACATTCACACACTGATGGCGGCTGCCGTGCAAGGCCCTAAGCACCACGCATCAGGAGCAAGGGTGAAGTGTCTTGCTCAAGGACACAACAGACGTGACGAGGTTGGTAGAAGGTGGGGATTGAACCAGGAACCCCTCAGGTTGCTGGCACGGCCACTCTCCCAACCGCGCCACGCCGTCCCCCAATTGCTACGCATATACATACAGCTAGCCTAAATAGCATGGATTATTAGCACTCCACCCAAGTCAATAACATCAACAAAGCTCACCTTTGAGCATTCGCGCACAGCATACAACGTTTGGTAGACAAAATGAGACAAAGAAGGAGTGGCATAAAACAAGTTTTTCTGTGGCAGCGTCGGGGAAAGTTGTACACAGTAAACCAACTACGGTGAGTTCAAAGACCACCAAAATCAGTAGGACAAAATGGCGCTGGCACCAGTGAAGCATAAACACAAACATATTAAACTGTGGACTTTATAACAATTAGGAAGGCTTGTGTTATGTTTGTCTTTCTACAGAAACAATATATATATATATATATATATATATATATATATATATATATATATATATATATATATATATATATATATATATATATATATATATATATACACTACCGTTCAAAAGTTTGGGGTCACCCAAACAATTTTGTGGAATAGCCTTAATTTCTAAGAACAAGAATAGAATGTCGAGTTTCAGATGAAAGTTCTCTTTTTCTGGCCATTTTGAGCGTTTAATTGACCCCACAAATGTGATGCTCCAAAAACTCAATCTGCTCAAAGGAAGGTCAGTTTTGTAGCTTCTGTAACGAGCTAAACTGTTTTCAGATGTGTGAACATGATTGCACAAGGGTTTTCTAATCATCAATTAGCCTTCTGAGCCAATGAGCAAACACATTGTACCATTAGAACACTGGAGTGATAGTTTCTGGAAATGGGCCTCTATACACCTATGTAGATATTGCACCAAAAACCAGACATTTGCAGCTAGAATAGTCATTTACCACATTAGCAATGTATAGAGTGTATTTCTTTCAAGTTAAGACTAGTTTAAAGTTATCTTCATTGAAAAGTACATTGTTTTCCTTCAAAAATAAGGACATTTCAATGTGACCCCAAACTTTTGAACGGTAGTATATATATATATATATATATATATATATATATATATATATATATATATATATATATATATATATATATATATATATATATATATATATATATCTTCTCTTAATTTTTATTTTATTATTTTTTTTATTTTTTTTTATTGTTTTATTTTTTTATTGAGACAAAGATTACTTATGTATTTAATATTTACTATGGCATATTATTTATTTATTATGTATTTATTTATTCACTGTTCCGTCACAGAGAACAAGGTAATCGGATACAATTGCTATGGTATGAAAAGGGGGTAGGATCAAATAAGCTCTGCTTCTTCCTACTCCTTTTCGGACGTGCTGTAATGAAACAACTGCAATTGTGTGATGCATTACAGTGTATCGTATGCATGTTCCAAATAAACTGGAACTGAAACTGAACTGAACAAATATATTTCCCCCCCACCCCCATCTTTTTCCATGTTTGAAAAAGCTCCAGGGAGCCACTAGGGCGGTGCTAAAGAGCCGCATGCCGACCCCCCGTTTTAGGTAAACCAAACATAACCAGTGTGGACTAATTAGAATACCGCATGAGCTATAACATAAACAATTTCCAAAGAGGCGTCTTTGATTTTGGAGGGTAAGCATGTAGGATGGAGGTACCGCCCCCTTCCTCAGGTCCTTTCCACCCTGCGACCTCCTGACCTCCTTGACCCGCCCGGCCGCTTCGGACAAAGGACGCCTTTCCCTTTTAATTCTGCACAGGGAGCGTTATATTGCGACCTGACCCGCTGCTCCTCTTAACCTTTCGGACCTCCGGCCTGATGTCCGTGATTTAGGGCAAATTTCATTACATGCATTCTCCGGATGAGACTCTCAGGCTGGAGGGGATGTGGCGGCGCAACAACTCAGCCTGATTAAAACGTCAGGTTCGGCGGACGAGAAGCAAACGCCACGCTAAGCCCGCCTGAAAGAGGTGCGAAGGGTGTGATCCCGCCGTCATAACCAAACTGTTCATGATCGCCCGCCCGACACAAAGCCGGCGGCGTAACCGCAGAGCTTCCATTGAAGAATACAGGAGATTCGATTGCATGGAAAGGCGAGCCCTCGCCATGGGTAAACAACTTTGAAGCCAACACAACGCCAACACCGAAGGGGACAAAAAGATGAGCGCGAGGAGAGGCGAGGCCCTCGAGATGGGGCCGCCATCGCAGGCGCCTGCACCCGTCTACCTGTCTCTCAGTCCTCGTGTTGACACCCTGTCAGCCCCACCTAGAGCGCCGCGGCCCAGGCAAGCGGCGCGGCCAAGTGCCGGAGCTCACACAAAAGCCAGGCTGAATGGGGGTCTGGCTGGGCCCCCGCGATGGAGCCAGTCTTCCAGACGCAGACAATAGCGGGGCCCGAGGCCGGGGCCTGAAACCTGAAGCCCGGGCCTGGTATTTTAAGAGGCATGAGTGGCCGTGGAGCCACTTGTCAATCAATAGGTGCACACAATCAGACGAAAACAAGACCTGGAATGGCGGAAAAAATGGAGACGATGACAGGAGGAGTGAAGAAAATGAAAGATAGCCCTCTTGTTTACCCCCCTGCACATTTTTAGTCAGGTATGAAGCAGGATTGGGACTGGAAAGGACGAAAATATTTAAAATCACGATAAAGATCTTGGAATGTAGTGAAAATTAAGCGTGGACAACTATAATTATGAATACTTTTTTTTAAAGGACCAAAGTTGTAATGAAATGCAAAGAATAAAAACCATTATGTAATTTAAAGGCCTACTGAAATGAAATTTTTTTTATTCAAACGGGGATAGCAGATCTATTCTATGTGTCCTACTTGATCATTTCGCGATATTGCCATATTTTTGCTGAAAGGATTTAGTATAGAACAGGGGTCACCAACCTTTTTGAAAGCAAGAGCTACTTCTTGGGTAGTGATTAATGCGAAGGGCTACCAGTTTGATACACACTTCAATAAATTGCCAGAAATAGCCAATTTGCTCAATTTACCTTTAACGTTATTATTAATAATTAATTATATTTACACTTAATTGAACGGTTTAAAAGAGGAGAAAACACGAAAAAAATGACAATTAAATTTTGAAACATAGTTTATCTTCAATTTCGACTCTTTAAAATTCAAAATTCAACCGAAAAAAAGAAGAGAAAAACTAGCTAATTCGAATCTTTTTGAAAAAATGTAAAAAATAATTTATGGAACATCATTAGTAATTGTTCCTGATTAAGATTCATTTTAGAATTTTGATGACATGTTTTAAAATCCAATCAACACTTTGTTAGAATATATAACAAATTGGACCAAGCCATATTTCTAACAAAGACAAATCATTATTTCGTCTAGATTTTCCAGAACAAAAATTTTAAAATAAATTCAAAAGATTTTGAAATAAGATTTAAATTTGATTGTACAGATTTTCTAGATTTGCCAGAATATTTTTTTTAAATTTTAATCATAATAAGTTTGAAGAAATATTTCACAAATATTCTTTGTCGAAAAAACAGAAGCTAAAATGAAGAATTAAATTAAAATGTATTTATTTACAATAAAAAAAATACATTTACTTGAACATTGATTTAAATTGTCAGGAAAGAAGAGGAAGGAATTTAAAAGGTAAAAAGGTATATGTGTTTAAAAATCCTAAAATCATTTTTAAGGTTGTATTTTTTCTCTAAAATTGTCTTTCTGAAAGTTATAAGAAGCAAAGTAGAAAAAAATAATGAATTTATTTAAACAAGTGAAGACCAAGTCTTTAAAATATTTTCTTGGATTTTCAAATTCTATTTGAGTTTTGTCTCTCTTAGAATTAAAAATGTCGGGCAAAGCGAGACCAGCTTTCTAGTAAATAAATACAATTTAAAAAATAGAGGCAGCTCACTGGTAAGTGCTGCTATTTGAGCTATTTTTAGAACCGGCCAGCGGGCTACTCATCTGGTCTTTACGGGCTACCTGGTGCCCGCGGGCACCGCGTTGGTGACCCCTGGTATAGAACAACGACGATAAAGATTGCAACTTTTGGTATCTGATTAAAAAAAGGCTTGCCCCTACCGGAAGTAGCGTAACGTAGTCAGTTGAACATATACGCAAAGTTCCCTATTGTTTACAATGATGGCTGCATGAAGTGAGAGAGATTCGGACCGAGAAAGCGACAATTTCCCCATTAATTTGAGCGAGGATGAAAGATTTGTGGATGAGTAAAGTGCAAGTGAAGGACTAGTGGGGAGTTGAAGCTATTCAGATAGGGAAGATGCTGTGAGAGCCGGGGGTGACCTGATATTCAGCTGGGAATGACTACAACAGTAAATAAACACAAGACATATATATACTCTATTAGCCACAACACAACCAGGCTTATATTTAATATGCCACAAATTAATCCTGCATAAAAACACCTGCGTGTTTGTTACGCTATCTCCTAGCTCCTCTGCTAGCTCCTAGCTCCATAGAACACGCCAATACAATTCAAACACCTGATCAACACACACAATCACTCAGCCCAAAAGACCGTTCACCTAACCCAAGGTTCATAAAGCTTATATATTTTAAAAAAGTTACGTACATACGCAAAAAAAAGTTGCGCACATACGGTCAAGCGATCAAATGTTTAGAAGCCAAAGCTGCATACTCACAGTAGCACGTCTGCGTCTTTGACATCCAAATCAAAGTAATCCTGGTAGGAGTCTGTGTTGTCCCAGTTCTCTACAGGCGTCTGTGTATCGAAGTCAAAAGTCCTCCTGGTTAGAGTCTCTGTTATCCGAGTTCTTCCATCTTGACTGCATCTTTCGGGAATGTAAACAAAGAAGCGCCGGCTGTGTACTGTTGTTGCTGACTACGTTCGAAAAATACGTCCATTTCGCACCGACAACTTTCTTCTTTGCTTGCTCAGCTTCCTTCTCCATAATGCAATGAACATGATTGGAACAGATTCACGAACACAGATGTCCAGAATACTGTGGAATTATGAAATGAAAACAGAGCTTTTTCGTATTGGCTTCAATGTGGAAGGCATACCCGTGTTCGCCGGGCTACGTCACGCGCATACGTCATCCTCAGAGGCGTTTCGAACCGGAAGTTTAGCGGCAAATTTAAAATGTCACTTTATAAGTTAACCCGGCCGTATTGGCATGTGTTATAATGTTAAGATTTCATCATTGATATATAAACTATCAGACTGCGTGGTCGGTAGTAGTGGCTTTCAGTAGGCCTTTAAGGCAAGGCGAGGCAAGGCAACTTTATTTGTATAGCGCTTTTCATACACAAGGCAGACTCAAAGTGCTTCACAGACAACAAAGTGAAATGAAAGAAAATAAAAGCAAAATTAAAATGCAGACAATAAAAATAAAAACAGTGCAGACGTTAAAAGTTAAAAGATTAAAAGATTTAGCTGAAAGCTAAGGTGAACATAAAAGTCTTCAGTCTAGTTTTAAAAGTAGTGAGAGTTGGGGAGAGTCTGACATCTTCAGGAAGTTTATTCCAGCTATGTGTTGCATAGTGACTGAATGATGATCTCCCTTGATTTGAGTTTACTCTTGGAACCGCTGACAGATTGGTCTCAGAAGATCTTAGTGATCTAGAGGGCGTATATAGTGGGAGCATATCAGTGATATACTTGGGCCCTAGACCATGTAGTGATTTATATGTGAGCAGGAGGATTTTGAAATCTATTCTCTGATGTACAGGGAGCCAATGTAAGGATTTAAGAATTGGTGTAATGTGCTCACATTTTTTGGTCTTTGTTAGAACTCTTGCAGCAGCGTTCTGAACAAGCTGTAGCTGCCTGACAGTTTTTTTTGGGAAGACCTGCAAGGAGACCATTACAATAGTTTAGCCTACTGGTAATAAAGGCATGTACAAGTTTTTCAAAGTCTTGAGCTGACATGAGCCCTCTAAGTCTTTTTACATTTTTGAGGTGATAGTAGGCCGATTTTGTTACTGATTTGATGTGACTGTCGAAATGTAAATCAGAATCTAAAATAACCCCAAGATTTCTGGCTTAATAGAGATGTTATACCGTATTTTTCGGACTATAAATCGCATTTTTTTTCATAGTTTGGCCGGGGGTGCGACTTATACTCAGGAGCGACTTATGTGTGAAATTATTAACACATTACCGTAAAATATCAAATAATATTATTTAGCTCATTCACGTAAGAGACTAGACGTAGAAGATTTCATCGGATTTTTTTTTTTTTTCTTTCCCATAAAGAAATACAATCATGTGTGCTTACGGACTGTATCCCTGCAGACTGTATTGATCTATATTGATATATAATGTATATATTGTGTTTTGTATGTTGATTTAATTTAAAAAAAATAAATAAAATATATATATATATATATATATATATATATATATATATATATATATATATATATATATATATATATATATATATATATATATATATATATATATATATATACATATATATATATATATATATATATATATATATATATATATATATATTTCTTGCGCGGCCCGGTACCAATCGGTGGTTGGGGACCACTGCATTATGTAATTTAAAAGAGCTGTCATAGTTAATGTGTTAATACGTGCGATTCATGACGGACATTTCGAATTAATCATGTATAAACACAGATTAATTACACAATTTATTTGAAATGAAAAATAATTTTTTTTTTTAGAATTTTGTCAAAAATGTCGGAATGTAATGAAAATTAAGTGTGGAAAACAGTCGTTATAAATACATTTTTAAAAGGTACAACGTTGTTATGATATGTTAAGAATTAAGTAGGTAGCGGTAGAAAATGGATGGATGGATGGATGGATGAATATACATGTATTTTTGATAGGGATGTTAAAGTTAACAAATGAAATAAATCCCCAAAAATATGGAATTAATCATGTATAAATACAGATGAATTACACAATTTATTTACAGATTAGTCAGATTAGTAATTTATTTTGAATACAAAGGCCAAACACATTTTTTAATTTTGACAAAAATGATGGAATGTAATGAAAAATTATGTGTGGAAAACTATAATTATGAATACATTTTTTAAATGACCAAAGTTGTAATGAAATGCAAAGAATAAAAACCATTATGTAACTTAAAAGAGATGTCATATTCATCACAAAACATTTGAATTAATCATGTATAAACACAGATTAATCACGCAATTTATTTTAAATGAAAAAGACAAAAACATTTAGAATTTTGTCAAAATGTCGGAATGTAATGAAAATTAAGTGTGGAAAACAGTAATTATGAATATATTTTTAAAAGGTACAACGAAGAATTAAGTAGGCTCCAGCACCCACCGCGACCCCGAAAGGGACAAGCGGTAGGAAATGGATGGATGGATGAATATACATGTATTTTTAATATGGATGTTAAAGTTAACGAATGCAATACATCCCAAAAATATGGAAATAATCATGTTAAAATACAGAGGAATCACACAATTTATTTACAGATTAGTCAGATTAGTAATTTATTTTGAATACAAAGGGCAAAAACATTTTAAAATTTTGACAAAAATGTCGGAATGTAATGAAAAATTAAGTGTGGAAAACTATAATTATGAATATATTTTTTAAAGGACCAAAGTTGTAATGAAATGCAAAGAATAAAAACCATTATGTAATTTAAAAGAGATGTCATATTAATCACAAAAAATGTGAATTAATCATGTATAAACACAGATTAATCACGCAATTTATTTTAAATGAAAAAGACAAAAACATTTAGAATTTTGTCAAAAATGTCGGAATGTAATGAAAATTAAATGTGGAAAACAGTAATTATGAATATATTTTTAAAAGGTACAACGAAGAATTAAGTAGGCTCCAGCACCCACCGCGACCCCGAAAGGGACAAGCGGTAGGAAATGGATGGATGGATGAATATACATGTATTTTTAATAGGGATGTTAAAGTTAACGAATGCAATAAATCCCAAAAAAATATGGAAATAATCATTTTAAAATACAGAGGAATCACAAAATGTATTTACAGATTAGTCAGATTAGTAATTTATTTTGAATACAAAGGGCAAAAACATTTTAACATTTTGACAAAAATGTCGGAATGTAATGAAAAATTAAGTGTGGAAAACTATAATTATGAATACATTTTTTAAAGGACCAAAGTTGTAATGAAATGCAAAGAATAAAAACCATTACGTAATTTAATTGTGATGTTATAGCTAACGTGTTAACTAACACCTGTGATTCATCACAAAAATATCAAATTAATCATGTATAAACACAGATTAATTGGGCAATTTATTTTGAATGAAAATTTCGGAAACAGAACATTTTTATATATATTTTTTTAAGGAACAACGTTGTAATGATATGCTAAGAATAATGTCCATTATGAATATATTAGATTTTTTTTTTTTTTAAGTTAACACATTAACACATGCGATTAATCACAAAAATCTCAAATTAATCATGTATAAATACAAATTAATAACGCAATTTATTTATAGATTAATCACACAATTTATTTTGATCGCAAAGTGAAAAATGTATTTACATTTTTTACTGGCAAAAACAGTAGGTATAAGTACATTTTTTTTAAAGGAACAAAATTGTAATGATGTTAAGAATAAAATCCATTATGAAGATACTTGTGTTTCATTAGTAATGTCAAAGTTAACTCATGTGATTAATCACAAAAATTATTGAATTAATCTTGCCTTTAATTTCGCGATTTGTTTTGATGGCAAAGGACACAAACAGTGAAGTCATTTTTGGAGTGAAGAAAACGAAATGTAACAAAAATAAAGTCAAAGAATTCGGTGAATGAAGGCATATTTTACAAACAAAAAAGTACCATTTAAAACAAGGGCCCCCCAACTTTTTGACTCGGGGGCCGCATTGGGCTAGAAAAATGTGTATATATATATATATATATATATATATATATATATATATATATATATATATATATATAT
>NC_084751.1:4109043-4224043 GCF_033978785.1 Entelurus aequoreus
GGCAGACCATAATAACCCAGTAAAGCATCGAAGGCCGCTACGTGCGTAACAAAGGTGGACAAATCCTCGCATTCTGAGCCTGTTTACTTAGAATTGGGTAGGACATTGTTCAAAAAGTGTACACGACATCCCTTAGAATCTTACTGACATTTAAACAATAGACATTACACCATCACGAAAAAAAAATAACAAAAAGACATCATACATGACCAACACATTTACAGGCTTGTCAGACAGGGAAGTCTTGGAATGAACTTAAATTGAGGCCTTTTGCCAGTGGAAGTCTCCTTCTAATAATATTATGAGTAAATAGAATAAGGCAAATGGGACACAAGCAGGATGTTCTCCATTTGAGTTTAACGTGAGGATGGTTAAGTCATTACTGCATCATCGGACTAGTTCAACTTTCTGGAATAGTCCGAGTGGTCAGTTTTATAGAGGAAACTTCTGGATGGATGTATTATTAGTAGTGCTGTCAAATTATTTATTACACACTTTTGAAATTGGATTATTCATGATTAATCACAGGTTATTGCTATAAAAAAAAAGAGGCCAATATTGGACATAAATGCAATTTAATTGTCAGAATGTAATGGAGGATTTTTCCAAAATGTTTTTACTTGAATGTACGTCATTTATGTTGTATGTCAGACCTGGGCTAATTAACCCTTGTGTGGCGTTATTTGAACTGAGAAACTAATTTTTTTTTTTGCAAATAATCATTAACTTAGAATTTAATGGCAGCAACACATTTCAAAAAAGTTGGCACAGGAGCATTTTTACCACTGTGTTACATGGCCTTTCCTTTTAACAACACTCAGTAAACGTTTGGGAACTGAGGAGACCAATTTTTTAAACTTTTCAGGTGGAATTCTTTCCCATTCTTGCTTGATGTACAGCTTAAGTTGTTCAACAGTCCGGGGGTCTCCGTTGTGGTATTTTAGGCTTTATATTGGGCCACACAGTTTCAATGGGAGACAGGTCTGGACTACAGGCAGGCCAGTCTAGTACCCGCACTCTTTTACTATGAAGCCACGTTGTTGTAACACGTGGCTTGGCATTGTCTCGCTGAAATAAGCAGGGGCGTCATGATAACGTTGCCTGGATGGCAACATAGGTTGCTACAAAACCTGTATGTACCTTTCAGCATTAATGGTGCCTTCACAGATGTGTAAGTTACCCATGTCTTGGGCATTAATACACCCCCATACCATCACAGATGCTGGCTTTTGAACCTCGCGCCTATAACAATCCGGATGGTTCTTTTCCTCTTTGTTCCGGAGTTCACAAAGTTTCCAAAAACAATGTGGACTCGTCAGACCACAGGACACTCTTCCACTTTGCATCAGTCCATCTTAGATGAGCTCGGGGCCCAGCAAAGCCGGCGGCCTTTTCCGGGTGTTGTTGATAAATGGCTTTCGCTTTGCATAGTAGAGTTTTAACTTGCACTTACAGATGTAGCGACCAACTGTAGTTACTGACAGTGGTTTTTTGAAGTGTTCCTAAGCCCATGTGGCGATATCCTTTACACACTAATGTCGCTTTTTAGATGCAGTACTGAAGAAGAAATACATATAAAGTTCTCAATTGCATTCAATTCCGGAGGGTTGGCAATCATTTTTATTCCCCGGGACTGTCGCAGAAATGTTGACAGAAACTGAGAAGCAGTGTAATACATCAACATGCTGCTGTAAATATTATTTATATTTTACCACGACACAACTTGAAATATCGAGGGTTTGAGTATAAAATACTAAAAATTTAATAATAATAAATAATAAATATATTAATAATAATAATAATAAATAAATAATACATAATAATAATAAAATAATAAATACATAATACATAATAATAATAATAAAATAATAAATAAATAATACATATATAATAATAAAATAATAAATAAATAATACATACATATATATATATATATGTATATATATATATATGTGTGTGTATATATATATATATATATATATATATATATATATATATATATATATATATATATATATATATATATATATATATATATATATATACATATATATATATATATATATATATATATATATACACACACACATATATATATATATATATATATATATATATATATGTATATATATATATATATATATATATATATATGTATATATATATATATATATATATATATATATATATATATATATATATATATATATATATATATATATATATATATATATATATAATAAATAAAAAATAATACAAAAATAATTGTTTGTATTTTATACTTAAACCCTAGATATTTCAAGTTGTGTCGTGGTAAAATATAAATAATATTTACAGCAGCATGTTGATGTATTACACTGCTTCTCAACTAGTTTCTGTCAACATTTCTGCGACAGGGTTTTTTGAAGTGTTCCTAAGCCCATGTGGCGATATCCTTTACACACTGATGTCGCTTTTATATGCAGTACCAAAGAAGAAATACATATTAAGTTCTCAATAGCATTCAATTCCGGAATGTTGGCAATCATTTTTATTCCCCGGGACTGTCGCAGAAATGTTGACAGAAACTAGTTGAGAAGCAGTGTAATACATCAACATGCTGCTGTAAATATTATTTATATTTTACCACGACACAACTTGAAATATCTAGGATTTGAGTGTAAAATACTAAAAATAGAGTAATAATAATAAATATTAAATATATTAATAATAATAATAATTATCAATAATAAATAATACATAATAATAATAAATAATAAATAAATAATACATATATAATAATAATAATATAATAATATATATATATATATTTATATATATATATATATATATATATATATAAGACAAAAAATAATAATATAAAAATAATAATCAAATACTTTAAACTCAAAGACGCAATCAACGGTGGAGGATGTTTATGACCTCTCATGGTGCATAAGTTCCTCAGTTCAAGCAAACATGCCAGCTATCAGGAGATTAGTCAAAATATCCCGTCAAGGTCCAAACCCCCAATTGAGTAGGGGGGTTGAGATTACACGCACACACACACACACACACACACACGCACACACGCAGACACTTGAGTCCTGACCGGAGTGTTGCAGTTCTCCCTTGTCAGCGAGATGCAGATTAGAAGTGAGCGGCGGTACCATCAGAGAGCAGGCGCCTGCCTCGCGTTGGCCGCTGCAAACATGCGTCCAGACACATCTGCAAGCAGTTGACTGGGCCTTTTCCTGCCCGGGTCTGCAAGGGCGACACGCCGATGCTGACCTTATTGTGCCCCGCCTGTCACTTAACCTCCATGTTCCATGTCAGCTCCCCTGCCACCGACGCTCAAGCCGCGCCAACCCTGACGCTGAACACACCACCGCTTGAAAGTTGTGACCTCGAAACGCCGACCAAACACCAGGCGAGCAGCGGGCAGGAAAAGAACGGACATTTTTGCAAAGATTGGACGCAGAGTGGAGAAAATCTACAGGGGACCACTGATATAGAGGATCTTTGCAGCAGCCAGTTCTGAAAAAAAAACCAGCAGAGTACTTCTGTCACATGTAGGAACTTTGATTACTGTCTTTGCAGTAGGTCGCCATGACAGAAACTCTTGTCATATACAGGATCTTTGACCTATTCACAGTAAGTGCCTAAAAAGGAAGTTTCCTGTGACTTATGTTTTACCAGCACCTTCTTAAAAAAATGTAGCTGAACTATGAACTATATGAACATTATAAAGAAATGTCAAATAGTACCAAACACAATTGAAAAATTCACACATTTAACCCATTGTGGAGGGGGGCGTGGCCTGTGGGCCTGCCGCGGAGCGGGGTTTGCAAGGTCCGGCCTCGAAGACAGCGACAGGTGAGTAGATGGCCCAGGTGGGCCTTGTTATGTAATCACCTGTCGCCTTTATTAGCAGCAGTCGGAACGAGACACGTAGTTGGAGTTGGAGTGGGAGCCAGGGAGAGAGAGAGACACGGACTAAGAAAAATACATTTTGCTGGAAAGCAAAAAGCCTCTCAACATTTATGAAAATAAAACAGTGTTGTACTGTCAGGTTCAAACCCTGATGACATCTATTAAAATGAGACAAGAAGCAAATAATTAAATAGAGACTGAATTAAACTTGGCTCAACTTGAGGAGAAACATGTCGACCTGTAACCTCTTACAGTGTCTGGCAAAAGATTGTACGCCACCTCTTTTTATTTGGACTTTCCCTGTTTACATAACAACATCTGTTTCTAAAGGAATGGAGGGTATGTAAACAGCCATTGTTTTTGGTCACATTAACACAAACGAAAAAGATGCCTCGGGCTTGGACTGGTCCTGGATCGAGCTTGGGCGGGTCTTGGATCAAAATAGATAACCCCTCCTGTCTCCTCCCATTGTACACAGCGGAATTTTCCAAGCCTTTGGCTTGGTGCAACAAAGACAGCTTTCGTCCGTTCACTGGGAACTCTGAGAACGGAAAGTTTTTTTGATAATTTACATACAATTTTTCTGACATGTACCCTGAAATCCGGGCTCTCGTGGCAGTGTGTGGTGGTCCGAGGAACCCACTAGAGGGCAACCTCTACACCCATTTCCTAAGTCTGATGGGTAATATGCAAAACACTCTCCCCACTTCGATATGTTTGACGCATTTTAGTTGGTTGAGGGACGTCAACAGAAAATACAGTGAGTGTGGGTGTTGTTGTGTGCGCATGTTTATGTGAGTTGCCCCGAAAATGTGGCTTTATCGCTGATTGTATTGAATTAGTAAAACTTCCCTCTTTGAACCTCAGTAGAAGCATTTAAGTCCCATCTTAAAACTCATTTGTATACTCTAGCCCAATGGTTCTTAACCTTGTTGGAGGTACCGAACCCCACCAGTTTCATATGAGCCTTCACTGAACCCTTCTTTAGTGAAAAATATAATGTTTTTTTTCAAATTCAAGACAAAGTTATGTTTTTTTTACTGGTGCACAAAATGAACCGTGCATGAACGTCACCTTGTTCAAAGAACAACACAAACAGTGCATGAACTCACAACAAATTACACACCTGCAAATCAGATGGAAAATTAGAGGGAACATTGTTTTGGGGGTATCCATAATACGCCGATAGGGAGAAGTTTTTATTTACACGATGAGTTGGGTGTGTGTCGACCTCAGCGGCGGAAGCTCCGCCGAACCCCTGAAGCTGACTCACCGAACCCCTAGGGTTCGATCGAACCCAGGTTAAGAACCACTGCTCTAGCCTTTAAATAGACCCCCTTTTTAGACCAGTTGATCTGCCGTTTCTTTTCTTTTCTGCTCTGCCCCCCTCTCCCTTGTGGAAGGGGGGCATGGATGAAGTGCTTGCTGTCCAGAGTCGGGACCCGGGGTGGACCGCTCGCCTCTGCATCGGTTGGGGACATCTCTGCGCTGCTGACCCGTCTCCGCTCGGGATGGTCTCCTGCTGGCCCCACTATGGACTGGACTCTCACTATTATGTTAGATCCACTATGGACTGGACTTTCACAATATTATGCTAGACCAGGGGTCACCAACCTTTTTGAAACCAAGAGCTACTTCTTGGGTACTGATTAATGCGAAGGGCTACCAGTTTGATACACACTTCGATAAATTGCCAGAAATAGCCAATTTGCTCAATTTACCTTTAACTCTATGTTATTATTGATAATTAATGATATTGACACTTAATTGAAGGGTTTAAAAGAGGAGAAAACACGAAAAAAAATGAAAATTAAATTTTGAAACATAGTTTATCTTCAATTTCGACTCTTTAAAATTCAAAATTCAACCGAAAAAAAGAAGAGAAAAACTAGCTAATTCGAATCTTTTTGAAAAAATATTTTTTTTTTTTATGGAACATCATTAGTAATTTTTCCTGATTAAGATTAATTTTAGAATTTTGATGACATGTTTTAAATAGGTTAAAATCCAATCTGCACTTTGTTAGAATATATAAAAAATTGGACCAAGCTATATTTCTAACAAAGACAAATCATTATTTCTTCTAGATTTTACAGAACAAAAATTTTAAAAGAAATTGAAAAGACTTTGAAATAAGATTTAAATTTGATTCTACAGATTTTCTAGATTTGCCAGAATAATTTTTTTGAATTTTAATCATAATAAGTTTGAAGAAATATTTCACAAATATTCTTCGTCGAAAAAACAGAAGCTAAAATGAAGAATTAAATTAAAATGTATTTATTAATCTTTACAATAAAAAAAATGTGTTTTACTTGAACATTGATTTAAATTGTCAGGAAAGAAGAGGAAGGAATTTAAAAGGTAAAAAGGTATATGTGTTTAAAAATCCTAAAATCATTTTTAAGGTTGTATTTTTTCTCTAAAATTGTCTTTCTGAAAGTTATAAGAAGCAAAGTAAAACAATTAATGAATTTATTTAAACAAGTGAAGACCAAGTCTTTAAATATTTTCTTGGATTTTCAAATTCTATTTGAGTTTTGTCTCTCTTAGAATCAAAAATGTCAAGCAAAGCGAGACCAGCTTGCTAGTAAATAAATACAATTTAAAAAATAAAGGCAGCTCACTGGTAAGTGCTGCTATTTGAGCTATTTTTAGAACAGGACAGCGGGCTACTCATCTGGTCCTTACGGGCTACCTGGTGCCCGCGGGCACCGCGTTGGTGACCCCTGTGCTAGACCCACTCGACGTCCATTGCATCCGGTCTCCCCTAGAGATCTGCGGTCCTCTCCAAGGTTTCTCATTGTCATTCTCATTGACATCCCACTGGGTTGTGAGTTTTTCCTTGCCCTTATGTGGGATCTGAACCGAGGATGTCGTTGTGGCTTGTGCAGCCCTTTGAGACACTTGTGATTTAGGGCTATATAAATAAACATTGATTGATTGATTGATCTTAGACTGGTGTTTTGCAGTAGATTGTTAAAAATAGCAGTACTGCTGTCAAATAGAGGACATCTGACTAGATTTTTCTTGTTTATAGTATTCCCTTAAAATAGCGGTGCTTATGTCATGTACTGGAGCTTTCTACTGGAGATACCTAAAATCAGCAGGACTGCCCTGTCATTTACGGCACGGGATCGTTGACTCGTGTTTTTTGAAGTGGTTCCTTAAAAATAGCAGTGCCCCTGTCATGCAGAGGACCTTTGGCAAGCGTCTTTACAGTAGGTTCTAAAAATGGCGAAGACACCAGTCGAGCGGCAGGCGGAAAAAGCATTGAAATATGGCCAAGAAAGGACAGATGATGTCTAAAAACTCCCAAGTGTCTCCTGTAAACAAACGGTGCTGTTGTTAGACCGCGCTGTCTTGTAAAGATGAATCCCAAAAAACCTCGAAAAACAAACCGGACTTCTCACCCAAAGTGTTTACGGTCGTCAACCTTTGAAAGCTGCGCTAGTCACCGTGATAAAGTGTTTCGAAAAGTTTACATTTTCTTTGCCTCGAGAGCCCAAGAAACACAAGCTCGTGCTGTATAAATCTGTCAGGGCCGCAAAGTCGAGCGTATACAGAGTCGTGATTTACACGTTCCAGATGGGAGATTACAGGACGGGACGGAGGCGCTCGGAGCATCCCGCGCACTCCCTCTCCGTGCACCTACTTCCCAGCCCAGAACCCTTTGAACGCTGAGAACCAGCCCTCTTCAACTCGGGCCTTCGGGATATCGGAACAGCCCCGCGTGTTCAGCTTAAAAACTTGAAACAAATATTTTAGCAGCGGATTCGCCAAAACAGGATCTCTGACTCGCGTTTTTTTTCCGGGAGATTCTCAAAAAGAGCAACGTGCTCTGGTTTTAGCTCCTGTTTGGGGTCTGTTTCTTTGTGTCAGAGTTACACATTCCTGTAAAAAGCTAGACCTGTTGTGCATGTCCACGGTTTTAAACTGAGTGCACCACACGGCTAGTGACAGTGTGTGTGCGTATGAGCAGGGCGGCTGAAAATGACGATAATTCATCTAGTTGTTGCTGTTTTGGCTTTGTTATTTAATATAAAGTTGATCCATCACCCCCTTATGTTTGTTTGAAATACAGTATTATTTATTTAACACATAAACCTTAGACTTAGGTCAGACGGATTAGAAAAATGAGAATTAACCAAATATACTGCATAAGAAGGCACTCAAATTGACAAACTGAAGAAAAAATAAATAAACAAAGAAAATGTATATATATTTTTTAACTGAACCATAAATAAAATTAAAATCCAAATGAAAATACAGTTTCACCACTTCAGTCATAATTTTTGCATTTAAAAACTTCTCTCTATGACTTTTGCTCCAGGCTTCTTCTGTTTGTTTAATATTGTCATTACTGCCACAAGTGGTGGAAAAGTGTATCACAACTGATTTATTTATTCCTGGTCATAGTAGCAACTTCGGTGTTAAAAGTTGAGGAGTTTCGAGATTTTAAACTGAGTGCACCACACGGCTAGTGACAGTGTGTGTGCGTATGGGCAGGGCTTCAGCAAATGAGGACAATTCATCTCGTTGTTGCTGTTTTGGCTTTGTTATTAAATAAAAAGTTGATCCAACACCCTCTTATGTTTGTTTGAAATACAGTACTGTGTATCGCTTTATATTGTGTTCCAAGTGTACAAACCTTTACTAAAATATGGACTTTTGTCGAGGCTGGAACCCATTATTCATGTTTACATAGTTTATCAATATACAAACTTTTAATTTCTGATCCAATTCAGTTGTTAAATCGATGTGCTTTTGCAATAGACCCCTAAAAACCGTAGAGCAGGGGTTCTTAACCATTTTGACCTCGGGGCCCAAGTTCTCCACTACAGAGGGGTCTGGGGCCCACTCAAATATTACCACTGAATTAGTAATCTTGTTCTTGATTTTAATGGTATTGAATAATTATATTTAACCTACTTTCAATTTACAAGCTTGTCAAATTATATGAAACCATGCGTCAATCACAAATAGTATTATTTATTTAACAAATAAACCTTAGACTTAGGTCAGACGGGTTAGAAAAATGACAATTAACCAAATATATTGCATAAGGAGGCACTCAAATAACTGACAAAAAAATTAATTAATTGATTCAATGAATGAATCAATCAATCAATCAATCAATCAACGTTTATTTATATAGCCCTTAATCACAAGTGTCTCAAAGGGTTGCACATTCTCGGCTCAAATTCCGCATCAGGTCAAGAACAAACTCAACCCAATGGGATACAATGGGAAACCTTGGAGGGGACAGCAGATTAATTACATTTAAAAAAAAAAATGTTTTAACTGAACCGTAAATTACATTTAAATCCAAATGAAAATACAGTTTCACCACTTCAGTCATACTTTTTGCGTTTAAAAACTTGTATGACTTTTGCTCCAGGCTTCTTCGGTTTGTTTAATATTGTCATTACTGCCACAAGTGGTGGGAAAGTGTATTACAACTGAGTACCGCTGTGGCCCGTATGGACCGAAGCTGAACAACCAATATTTTTTGGCAGCCCTCTAGGGGGCTCTCGCGGTCCAACAATTGGCCCCCCGGCCCTATGGTTAAGAAACACAGCAGTAGAGCACTCCTGTCATAGAGGATCTTTAGGTGGCTTTATTTAATTTAATTTAATTTTATTATTTTAATTTTAATTTTTTTTTCATTTTATTTTTATTGACATCCAGCATCAGACATTCCTATCAATTACATCATATTCACATACATCATATATCTGTTCTCTGCCCTAAATGTCAAAATATTTTTTGTTTATATCCCAACCATACCACCCACCCCCCCAAAAAAAGAAAGAAACGGCAAAAAAACAAAGTAATATCTACAAATACACTACCGTTCAAAAGTTTGGGGTCACATTGAAATGTTCTTGTTTTTGAAGGAAAAGCACTTTACTTTTCAATGAAGATAACTTTAAACTAGTCTTAACTTTAAAGAAATACACTCTATACATTGCTAATGTGGTAAATGACTATTCTAGCTGCAAATGTCTGGGTTTTGGTGCAATATCTACATAGGTGTATAGAGGCCCATTTCCAGCAACTATCACTCCAGTGTTCTAATGGTACAATGTGTTTGCTCATTGGCTCAGAAGGCTAATTGATGATTAGAAAACCCTTGTGCAATCATGTTCACACATCTGAAAACAGTTTAGCTCGTTACAGAAGCTACAAAACTGACCTTCCTTTGAGCAGATTGAGTTTGTGGAGCATCACATTTGTGGGGTCAATTAAACGCTCAAAATGGCCAGAAAAAGAGAACTTTCATCTGAAACTCGACAGTCTATTCTTGTTCTTAGAAATGAAGGCTATTCCACAAAATTGTTTGGGTGACCCCAAACTTTTGAACGGTAGTGTACATCAATTATATTAAATTAAATTATTTTAATTTTAATTTATGTATTATTTTGTTTTATTTTATTTATATTTATATTTTGTTTTGTTTTGTTTTGTTTTGTTTTATTTTTATTTTTAAATGTATTTTAATTTTAATTTTAATTTATTTTTAATTTATTTTTATTTTTTCAAAAAAAAATTTAATTAATCAATCCAACAAAATAATACACAATAATACCAAAATAATACAATTCCAATTCCAAAACCAACATTCAGAATAGCAATGAACAGAGCAATTGAGAGGACACACAAACATGACGCAAAACAATCCAAAAGTAGTCAAACAAAAATGAATAATATCAACAACAGTATCAATATTAATAAGAATTCCAACATAGCAGTGATTACAAATCCCTCATTGACATTATCATCACAGCTATATCTAAAAAATAAAAACATAAAAAAATGAATAGTGTCACTAGATGGCTATAAAAGTCTTCCATTGATATTATACACAAAATAATAACAGAGAAGCGAAACGTGCAGCTCTTCTGCTTCTTAGCTTTCTGAATTTTTTTTGCTGTAAACAAACATAAGCGCTAACACATTTAAACATTGGCCTTTGGTGCAAGAAAGTGTAGAATCCAGAGTCCCAGATGGTGAAAAACCCAACCATTCCGCCTTTGGTTCACCACAATAAGACATTGTTGATTATGTATCTGCGCAGTCGTCTCCCGGGCGACCTTGCATAATAACAATTTGCAGAAACAAAGGACTCACACAGAATAAAAGGAGCGCTCATAACGGGACGACCGGGGTGAAACTTGGGTCTGTTTGTGCTTATACGCGGCGGAGGCGGCATGCTTTCCTCACCCCAGGCTTCGGCCCTGGGTGCGTAAACAGTGATCCTATGGTGCCGGGCACAACAATTCAGTGTCAGAGGAAAAGGTCAGCTATCACTGAGGAAAAGGGAAAAAAAAAACAGGGGGAAAAGTGGCGAGGGCCTGGAGAATATGTTTCCAATAGAGCCTCGTCAGGCTGCGTTAGCATCTGCGTCCAACACGTGCACCGCAGGGATCGTGACCCCTCCGCTTCCCCTTCCCTCCGCGCTCCCCAGTGGGCAGAGCAGCCTGCAAGGTCACCACATGCATGAACGAGGCACAATATAAGCTGACCCCCCCCCTACCCCTACCCACACCCCCCTCGTCCACTTCCCCGTGGACATTTCGAGGGAGCACCGCCGAGGTAGTAGTACACCATCCCTGGCAGGGTTCACTGTCAGCCTGCAAAATCACACCAGCGCCCGGAGCGCTCCATCCGGAGCCGGACCCGGTCTTTCAAGGTTTGGGGTTGGCAGGGAACACGCCGGGGGCACGGCGGCGTTGATCAACACCGACGCCGGGGCGGGTCCTGTCGGCCGGGCTTAAACACGGACGGACCGCCGAGACCTTTACGGCGCTCTTACCTGCAGTGACGCCAGCATTAGAAGCCCTAACAGAAGCTGATGGCCTCGCAGAGGGAATAACCGTCACTCGCAAACTATGTCGGAGGTGAACTTTTCCGTATCGTTGTTGGGGGGAAAAGCGAGGCGCCGTAGATCATAGTTCCGTGTCAATATGCGAGTGAAGGCACTCACACCGCATTAAAGATTCAGTGAGAGTTGATGTCCAGACAAAGTGCAAACCTGCAGCGCACGGGGTCGTTTAAGGCGGTGTTTTCCAACCACTGAGATACAGTCTGGTGTGCCCTGGGAGATTATGTAATTTCACATAATTGTTTTTTTTTGCAAATCCGCAAATGGGTCGTTGTTGAGTGTCGGTGCCGTGTAGAGCTCGGCAGGGTAACCGTGTAATACTCTTCCATATCAGGAGGTGGCAGCAGGTAGGTAATTGCTTTGTAGATGTCGGGAATATGGTTGGCCGTGATCACAATATGCGGGAGGCAGCGTGTAGGCATACTTGCCAACCTTGAGACCTAAGAATTCGGGAGATAGGGGGGGTTGGTGGGGAGACGGGGACGGGGGTTGGTAGCAGGGGGTATATATATATTTATATATACACAGTATATAGCTGTAATTCACTGAAATTCAAGTATTTCTTATATATATATATATATATATATATATATATATATATATATATATATATATATATATATATATATATATATATATATATATATATATTTATATATATAAAAATACTTGAATTTCAGGGAATTACAGCTATATACTGTGTATATATATATATATATATATATATATATATATATATATATAAGAAATACTTGAATTTCAGTGAATTACAGCTATATACTGTGTATATCTCCCGAATTCTGAGGTCTCAACGGGGGACGGTAGCGGGGGGTATATACATATATATATATATATATATATATATATATATATATATATATATATATATATATACATATATATATATATATATATATATACATATATATATATATATATATATATATATATATATATATATATATATATATATATATATATATATATATATATATATATATATATATATATATATATAGTATATAGCTGTAATTCACTGAAATTCAAGTATTTCTTGTATATATATATATATATATACACTACCGTTCAAAAGTTTGGGGTCACCCAAACAATTTTGTGGAATAGCCTTCATTTCTAAGAACAAGAATAGACTGTCGAGTTTCAGATGAAAGTTCTCTTTTTCTGGCCATTTTGAGCGTTTAATTGACCCCACAAATGTGATGCTCCAGAAACTCAATCTGCTCAAAGGAAGGTCAGTTTTGTAGCTTCTGTAACGAGCTAAACTGTTTTCGGATGTGTGAACATGATTGCACAAGGGTTTTCTAATCATCAATTAGCCTTCTGAGCCAATGAGCAAACACATTGTACCATTAGAACACTGGAGTGATAGTTGCTGGAAATGGGCCTCTATACACCTATGTAGATATTGCACCAAAAACCAGACATTTGCAGCTAGAATAGTCATTTACCACATTAGCAATGTATAGAGTGTATTTCTTTAAAGTTAAGACTAGTTTAAAGTTATCTTCATTGAAAAGTACAGTGCTTTTCCTTCAAAAATAAGGACATTTCAATGTGACCCCAAACTTTTGAACGGTAGTGTATATATATATATATATATATATATATATATATATATATATATATATATATATATATATATATATATATATATATATATATATATATATATATAGAGTCAAGGTTTCTGTGGTTTATCCGTTATACAGTGCTCAATACCGGGGTAAAGCGGAATATAAGTTAGGTCAGGAAAAGACACAAGAGGCTATATCATCCCTACAAGCCTGCGAAACAGGCTTGTAGGGATGATATAGCCTCTTGTGTAACGCATATATATATATATATATATATATATATATATATATATATACACACAAACGTATATGTATTATAGCTTGTATTAAACTAATTCAATGCACTGATATAGAATTCATGTAAATTGTTTCTCTTTATCCGAAGATAATAAGAAAACATTTTTCTTCTGGGTCTTGGGGGTTCCCAAACTGAAGGCCGGGGGCCCTAAATGGCTTGCGAGGCAGTTTTTGTTGGGCCCCTGTCACAGTAAATGGTTGTTTATGCCAATATTACATCAATATTATTATCTATTTTATCACTCTGCAGTGCAGCAAACCTTGTAGGTGTACTTATTGCTTTGTCCAGTGAGTTTATCGTCCATAAATAATACACCTCAATGGAAAAAGAAGATATAATGCAATGAAACGAAAGGGATGATCTGCCAAAAGGTACTCAAAGTAGATCAAGTGCCTTTAAATGAACATAAATGCAATTACACACGCGCTCACAATTACAGATCCTCTCCATATGGATTTAAAAGCTTCAAATTGGCAACATTTCATTAAATCCCTCGTTATTTCCCAACAATGTGGTACATTTTTTTGCCTGGCTATTAAAAAAACAGCCTAATCAAAACAACACAACATGTCAAATAATGAAGGGGAGAAAAAAAAGAACGTAATCTTCCGCTTGACAGGGGGAAAATAATTATTAATTAGGAGGGAACGCCTCATTCAATTAGTTCTTCTGCTAAGACAATGAAGGGAGAGCGGAACATGTATTTTTTAACGCACAGGAGGAGGCGGAAAAGAACATCTCTGGCTAATTTGAATACAGTCCTATTAGTCTAATGACCAGAGTCTGTGATCACTACTCATCACCATTAATGCCACAACTCTCCTTTGCACCCATGGCCCAAGGCTCGGCTTTTTTTCCCCCCCTTAGCCCACATTCAGCTGTGGAACCGACGCGTTCTCCCTTCCGCTACACATGAAATGTGACATGGGGACACTAATGTATGTGGAAAGGTGGACGGCGAGCAGGGATGCCGAGACACGGCGCGCTCCTCCTTTGGCGGCTAATGATACGGCGTGCCGCACGGAAACTGGAAAAACGCTCCTCAATAGGCACGCTTCCGTTAGGAACCCTCTTAAACGCACTAATAGGTCCACCTAACGAGCTTTGACCTACCCCCGTCCGCCGCCATATTGCCTGATCAGAATGATGAAGACGCGCCATTGCGGTCAAATGAGTTGAAAAACGGTGAAATGGTCGAATTTGTCGTCGCATGATTTGCTGCCGTTTTCTGCTTCACGTCGCACGGCGGACGTTTATACCCGAAGCACATGTTTGACTGAAGTACGGGCATGTACGGGGTAAACACACGAGCGTGAGAATGCGCAGAGAAGCAGAAAAAGTGGAAAGCGTCGGTCAAAGCAAAACGTGGTACTAACGAACCTCCCGTTTGTTCTCATTTAAATGAATGCTAACTCGAAATAATGTGGAATGCAATATGTTCTCGCTATTGTAAAACCTGTATTATTGTCCTTACCAAAACAGCACCATTTTAACATGGATCAAACTTTGTATAAAACAATACAATAAGATGTAATACCGTATTTTCCGGACCATAGGGCGCACCGGATTATAGGGCGCACTGCCGATGAGTGGGTATATTCAGGTCAATTTTCATACAAAAAGGCACGCCAAAAGTAGTGAGAATATCTCCATGTTAAGAAAAATTAAAAATATTTTAATATTTAAATTTGTTTTTCAAAATGTAAAACCCTTCCTTGTGGTCTACATCAGTGGACCCCAACCACCGGGCCGCGCAAGAAATTAAAAAAAATAAAAAAATACATATTTTTATTTTTTAATTAAATCAACATAAAAAACACAATATATACATTATATATCAATATAGATCAATACAGTCTGCAGGGATACAGTTCGTAAGCACACATGATTGTATTTCTATATGAAAAAAATATATATATATATTATTTTTTTTAATTAAATCAACATAAAAAACACAATATATACATTATATATCAATATAGATCAATACAGTCTGCAGGGATACAGTTCGTAAGCACACATGATTGTATTTCTATATGAAAAAAAAAAAAAATCCACCCCCCACCACACAATTTTAAGGACTTATGCAGATCCCAAATACAGATCAGCAGGTACCAGAAGGTAAGAAAAGTTGCTTTTGCAATATATTGCAAAACAAAACGCCAGACAAAATGTCTTACCTTATACACACACCATAATAATACTCGTACTTTTAATGCGCCGACAATCCATCAAGCGGTGTGGCTTCATAGCTTACCAAAGTCGTACTAAAACATTTTGATAGATTTTTGAGCCGTGTGTAATGTTCTATATTTTCAATGGAACATATCAAATGTTGGCGTTAAGTTAAAATTAAAGGCCTACTGAAATGAATTTTTTTTTATTTAAACGGGGATAGCAGATCCATTCTATGTGTCATACTTGATCATTTCGCGATATTGCCATATTTTTGCTGAAAGGATTTAGTAGAGAACATCGACGATAAAGTTGCAACTTTTGGTCGCTGATAAAAAAAGCCTTGCCTGTACCAGAAGTAGCGTGACGTCAACAGAGGAAGGATTCCTCAAAATTTCCCATTGTTTTCAATGCAGCTAGAGCGATTCGGACCGAGAAAGCGACGATTACCCCATTAATTTGAGCGAGGATGAAAGATTTGTGGATGAGGATCGTTAGAGTGAAGGACTAGAATGCAGTGCAAGACATATCTTTTTTCGCTCTGACCGTAACTTAGGTACAAGCTGGCTCATTGGATTCCACACTCTCTCCTTTTTCTATTGTGGATCACGGATTTGTATTTTAAACCACCTTAGATACTATATCCTCTTGAAAATGAGAGTCAAGAACGCAAAATGGACATTCACAGTGACTTTTATCTCCACGACAATACATCGGCGAAGCTCTTTAGCTACTGGGCTAACGTGGTAGCATCGGGCTCAAATGCAGATAGAAACAAAATAAATAAATCCCTGACTGGAAGGATAGACAGAAGATCAACAATACTATTAAACCATGTACATGTAACTACACGGTTAATAATTCCCAGCCTGGCAAAGCTTAACAATGCTGTTGCTAACGACGCCATTGAAGCTAACTTAGCAACCGAACCTCACAGAGCTATGATAAAAACATTATCTCTCCACCTACGCCAGCCCTCATCTGCTCATCAACACCCATGCTCACCTGCGTTCCAGCGATCGACGGCGCGACGAAGGACTTCACCCGATCATCCGTGCGGTTGGCGGCTAGCGTCGGCTAGCGCGTATGCTATCTAAGTAAGTCCTCCTGGTTGTGTTGCTACAGCCAGCCGCTACTACACCGATCCCACCTACAGCTTTCTTCTTTGCAGTCTCCATTGTTCATTAAACAAATTGCAAAAGATTCACCAACACAGATGTATTCTCTGCATTTGACCCATCATCCTGGGAGGTGAGGGGAGCAGTGAGCAGCAGCGGTGGCCGCTACACTGCTACAACAAAGATGACGGAGAAAAGACTCTGCTAAAAGGTGAGCCACGTAAATAAGACCGCCCACAAAACGGCGCATCCTGAAGCGACTGTCAGAAATTGGCTTGAAGATGATCTGTAAAACATAATCCAAGCAACATTTTGACCAAAGAACCACCATTACATGTTATGTAGATTAGAAGTGTTTTCCATTTAGAATTAAAAATAATAATATGACTCCTTTAATGCGCCCTATAATCCAGTGCGCTTTATATATGAAAAACAATCAAAATAGACCATTCACCGGCAGTGTGCCTTATAATCCGGTGCACCCTATGGTCCGGAAAATACGGTATACACTAACACTGTGTGCATTAAACAATGATGGAGGCTTTTGGATATTTTTTGGAGTTCTTTATAAGCGGAAAAGAGCAAGTTCCACTCAATTGTTAGCTGACTTTTGCTGACATTTGTTTACGATTTAGAATGTAAAAAAAGAGAATAACAAGGTGTTTTTTTGTCTTACATAAGGATTGTCAATGACAGACAAAATTCCCCTTTAAGTTGAGGTACCACTTTATTTGCTAATTCTACACTAAAAAATTACTTTCAGTCCTGTTGCTCAAATGAGTCATGTGCTGTTTTAGGAACTTTAATTAACAATGACAAACTGCATGAGATGGGCCCATACACATTTCGAGGAAAAACACAGATATTTGAGATATTACAACAGGCAAATGACATTTTTTTCAAATTCATCGATAGAAAATGCGTCTTTAAAAACTTTTCGGTGAATTGCATCCAATTTCCTGCGATGAGGTGGCGACTTGTCCAGGGTGTACCCCGCCTTCCGCCCGATTGTAGCTGAGATAGGCTCCAGCGACCCCGAAGGGAATAAGCGGTAGAAAATGGATGGATGGATGGATGCATCCAATTTCAGTTCCAGCCAGCGCTTTCTTGACTGTTATTTCTATGAAAGTATGCTAGGCCCTTTTTTGCCTCTTCACCCTTTCATAAGTGTAACACGGCTTTATATGTCATTTATTTGATGCTTCTGCCTTGCCAAGAGCTTTATGAAGGAGGTGTTGTCAAGGGTAAAAGACCATTTCATTGCAATGAAATAAAAGCCCACCAATAACGAGATGAGGCAATTCCTGAAGGAATTGTGTGTGAAGGCTCCAATGCTGAAGTTGAACAGAAATGCTGACAGAATGTAATATAAATGTAAGAATAGTTTGAATATTGGAATGGTTTGAATGTTTGAGTTTGAGTTTGAGTTTGAGTTTATTTCGAACATGCAAGCATACAACATGATACATCACAATTTCCAGTTTCTCTTGTCAACATGTTGAAGAGTTAGAATTTCCAGGAAAAACGGAATTTGATTTGGAACTTGGGAAGTGTTAGTTTGAATGTCCAGGATGAGTTGGATGTGTTGAAGGTGGAATGGTTTGAATAAGTTGAAAAATGTGGGAATTGTGGACGTTTGAAAAATGGACAATTCATTTTTAATTGGGAAAATGAAAAAATAAAAAGGAATTTTGGGAAATCCTGGAACTTTTTTTAGAAGTGTTGAAGTAGAGCACACAATTCCCAAACAGGCTGAATATTTTGAAGTTGGAACAGTTGGAATCAGATGAAAATTGTGGGAGTTGTTGAATTTTGAAGAATGTCCCATTGATTTCAATGGGAATTTCAAAACAATGTGGGAAATTCGGGAAAAGCCGTAACTTTTTTAAAATTGGTGAAAAAACTTGAATGGTCTGACTAAGTTGAAATGGTTGGTGTGAAATTTTTCAAATCGGTCGAGAAATGTTGAAGTAGTAACATTTTTGATTGAGAAATAGTATTACGGAATTCCTGGAATTTCGGGAAAACCAGGAATTTTTCCAGTTCAAAAAATTTATTTTTTTTTGCCCTGATTAAGAGGAAAGGTTTTGACGGTGGAACGGTTAAAGTGGGTTGAAAAATGTGTGAGGAGTAGTCGCCAGAAAAAAGGGTGGAAATAGGGCTTTGGAAAACCAGGAATTCTGGAAAATCATGGAATTTTTTGGAACTTGGAAAAAGGGTAGTTTGAATTTCCAGAATGGTGCAATGTGTTGAAGGTGGAATGGTTTGAATCGGTTGAAAAATGTGGAAATGGTGGAAGTTTGAAAAATGGCCAATTCATTTTGAATTGGGAAAATGAAAAAATAAAAAAGAATTATGGGAAATCCTGGAACTTTTTTAGAATTGTTGAAGTAGAGCAAACAATTCCCAAACAGGCTGAATATTTTGAAGTTGGAACAGTTTGAAACAGATGAAAAATGTGGGAGTTGTGGAACTTTGAAGAATGTCCCATTGATTTAAATGGGAAATTCAAACAAATGTGGGAATTTCGAGTAAAGCGAGAATTTTTTTGAAATTGGTAAAAAAACAAACTTGAATGGTCTGAATGAGTTGGCGCCAATGGTTGGTTTTGAAATTTTTCAAATCAATCGAGAAATGTTGAAGTAGTAACATTTTTGATTGAGAAATAGTATTACGGAATTCCTGGAATTTCGTGAAAACCAGGAATTTTTCCAGTTAAAAAAACAACTTAATTTTTTGTCCTGATTAAGAGGAATGTTTTGACGGTGGAGCGGTTGAAGTGGGTTGAAAAATGTGTAAGGAGTAGTCGCCAGAAAAAAGGGTGGAAATAGGGCTTTGGAAAACCAGGAATTCTGGAAAATCCTGGAATTTTTTGGAACTTGGAAAAAGCGTAGTTTGAATTTCCAGAATGGTGCAATGCGTTAAAGGTGGAATGGTTTGAATCGGTTGAACAATGTGGAAATGGTGGAAGTTTGAAAAATGTCCAATTCATTTTGAATTGGGAAAATAAACAAATAAAAAGGAATTATGGGAAATCTGGGAACTTTTTTAGAATTGTTGAAGTAGAGCATACAATTCCCAAACTGGCTGAATATTTTCAAGTTGGAACAGTTTGAATCGGATGAAAAATGTGGGAGTTGTGGAACTCTGAAGAACGTCCCATTGATTTCTAAGAGAATTTCAAAAAAATTTGGGAAATTCTGGAAAAGTGGGAACTTTTTTGAAATTGGTGACAAAACTTGAAGGGTCTGAATGAGTTGAAATGGTTGGTGTTGTGAGAAATGTTGAAGTAGTAACATTTTTAATTGAGAAATGGTATTATGGAATTCCTGGAATTTGGGGAAAACCAGGAATTTGTCCAGTTCAAAAAACAACTTCATTTTTTTCCTGATTAAGAGGAATGTTTTGACGGTGGAACGGTTGAAGTGGGTTGAAAAATGTGGAAAGAGTAGTCACCAGAAAAAAGGGTGGAAATAGGGCTTTGGAAAACCAGCAATTCTGGAAAATCCTGGAATTGTTTGGAACTTGGAAAAAGGGTAGTTTGAATTTCCAAAATGGTGCAATGTGTTGAAGGTGGAATGGTTTGAATCGGTTGAAAAATGTGGAAATGGTGGAAGTTTGAAAAATGTCCAATTCATTTTGAATTGGGAAAATAAACAAATAAAAAGGAATTATGGGAAATCTGGGAACTTTTTTAGAATTTTTGAAGTAGAGCATACAATTCCCAAACAGGCTGAATATTTTGAAGTTGGAACAGTTTGAATCAGATGAAAAATGTGGGAGTTGTGGAACTCTGAAGAATGTCCTGTTGATCTCAATGGGAATTTCTAAAAAAATTGGGAAATTCGGGAAAAGTGGGAACTTTTTTGAAATTGGTGACAAAACTTGAAGGGTTTGAATGAGTTGAAATGATTGGTGTTGTGAGAAATGTTGAAGTAGTAACATTTTTAATTGAGAAATGGTATTATGGAATTCCTGGAATTTTGGGGGAAACCAGGAATTTTTCCAGTTAAAAAAACAACTTCATTTTTTGTCCTGATTAAGAGGAATGTTTTGACGGTGGTATGGTTGAAGTGGGTTGAAAAATGTGGAAAGAGTAGTCACCAGAAAAAAGGCTGGAAATAGGGCTTTGGAAAACCAGGAATTCTGGAAAATCCTGGAATTTTTTGGAACTTGGAAAAAGGGTAGTTTGAATTTCCAAAATGGTGCAATGTGTTGAAGGTGGAATGGTTTGAATTGGTTGAAACATGTGTAAATGGTGGAAGTTTGAAAAATGGCCAATTCATTTTGAATTGGGAAAATAAAAAAATAAAAAGGAATTGTGGGAAATCCTGGAAATTTTTTAGAATTGTTGAAATAGAGCACACAATTCCCAAACAGGCTGAATATTTTGAAGTTGGAACAGTTGGAATCAGATGAAAAATGTGGGAGTTGTGGAACTTTGATTTCAATGGGAATTTCCAAAACATGTGGGAAATTCGGGAAAAGAGGGAACTT
Source organism: Entelurus aequoreus (assembly GCF_033978785.1). NCBI lineage: Eukaryota > Metazoa > Chordata > Actinopteri > Syngnathiformes > Syngnathidae > Entelurus > Entelurus aequoreus. The sequence continues at coordinate 4,130,527 of NC_084751.1, forward strand.
TTTTGAAATTAGTGAAAAAACTTGAATGGTTGAATGAGTTGAAATGGTTGGTGTTGTGAAATTTTTCAAATTGGTCGAGAAATGTTGAAGTAGTAACATTTTAAACGAGAAACGGTATTACGGAATTCCTGGAATTTTGGGAAAACCAGGAATTTTTCCAGTTCAAAAAACAACTTTGTTTTTTGTCCTGATTAAGAGGAATGTTTTGACGGTGGTATGGTTGAAGTGGGTTGAAAAATGTGGAAAGAGTAGTCACCAGAAAAAAGGGTGGAAATAGGGCTTTGGAAAACCAGGAATTCTGGAAAATCCTGGAATTTTTTGGAACTTGGAAAAAGGGTAGTTTGAATTTCCAGAATGGTGCAATGTGTTGAAGGTGGAATGGTTTGAATCGGTTGAAACATGTGGAAATGGTGGAAGTTTGAAAAAAGGCCAATTAATTTTAAATGGGGAAAATGAAAAAATTGAAAGGAATTATGGGAAATCCTGGAATTTTTTTAGACTTGTTGAAGTAGACTGCACAATTCCAAAACAGGCTGAATATTTTGAAGTTAGAACAGTTTCAATCAGATGAAAAATGTGGGAGTTGTGGAACTCTGAAGAATGTCTCGTTGATTTCAATGGGAATTTCCAAAAAAAAGTGGGAATTTCGGGAAAAGCGGGAACTTTTTTGAAATTGGTAAAAAAAAAGCGTGAATGGTCTGAATGAGTTGAAATGGTTGGTGTTGGGAGAAATGTTGAAGTAGTAACATTTTTAATTGAGAAATGATATTACGGAATTCCTAGAATTTTGGGAAAACCAGGAATTTTTCCAGTTCAAAAAACAACTTTGTTTTTTGTCCTGATTAAGAGGAATGTTTTGACGGTGGAGCGGTTGAAGTGGGTTGAAAAATGTGGAAGGAGTAGTCGCCAGAAAAAAGAGTGGAAATAGGGCTTTGGAAAACCAGGAATACTGGAAAATCCTGGAATTTTTTGGAACTTGGAAAAAGCGTAGTTTTAATTTCCAGAATGGTGCAATGCGTTAAAGGTGGAATGTATTGAATCGGTTGAAAAATGTGGAAATGTTGGACGTTTCAAAAATGGCCAATTCATTTTGAATTGGGAAAATGAAAAAATAAAAAATAATTATGGGAAATCCTGGAACTTTTTTAGAATTGTTGAAGTAGAGCAAACAATTCCCAAACAGGCTGAATATTTTGAAGTTGGAACAGTTTGGATCAGATGAAAAATGTGGGAGTTGTGGAACTTTGAAGAATGTCCCATTGATTTAAATGGGAAATTCAAACAAATGTGGGAATTTCGAGTAAAGCGAGAATTTTTTTGAAATTGGTAAAAAAACAAACTTGAATGGTCTGAATGAGTTGGCGCCAATGGTTGGTTTTTGAAATTTTTCAAATCAATCGAGAAATGTTGAAGTAGTAACATTTTTGATTGAGAAATAGTATTACGGAATTCCTGGAATTTCGTGAAAACCAGGAATTTTTCCAGTTCAAAAAACAACTTAATTTTTTGTCCTGATTAAGAGGAATGTTTTGACGGTGGAGCGATTGAAGTGGGTTGAAAAATGTGTAAGGAGTAGTCGCCAGAAAAAAGGGTGGAAATAGGGCTTTGGAAAACCAGGAATTCTGGAAAATCCTGGAATTTTTTGGAACTTGGAAAAAGAGTAGTTTGAATTTCCAGAATGGTGCAATGTGTTGAAGGTGGAATGGTTTGACTTGGTTGAAACATGTGTAAATGGTGGAAGTTTGAAAAATGGCCAATTCATTCTGAATGGGGGAAAAATGTCCCGGAAAACCTGGAATTCTGGGAAATCTGGGACATTTTTGGAATTTGTCAAGGGAAAGCCCGTGAATCCCGAATAGGCTGAACAGTTTGAAGTTGGAACGGTTTGAATCGGGTGAAAAAGGTGGAAGGTAGAGCGTGCCAAAATCTGGAGAAGAAGAAGTAGAGGAATAATAATAAATAGAGGAATTTTGGTGTAGAAAACCATATGTGTGAATGCTTTGGAGCATTCACTCAATAATAATATTGCAGCAGCAAATGAGCCGCTGCAGTCATCTTGATTAGTGACGTCTCCCCACCTCCTCGCACGTACCGGCAGCACATGACAAAACAAACAGGTCACCGAGCATGAGGTGAAAAGATGAAAGTCACACGTCTAATGCCTCGTCGCGGTGGTGGTGGTGGTCATGATGCCACTCTGCCAGACAAAGTGGCACAGCTGGCAAAGAAAAGAGCAAGCGCGTAGCAAGCAAGAGTGTTAAATGACCCACGGTGCTCAACAACCTTGGTGACTGGGGAAGGCCAGCACTAATTAACGCCGCGCGGCCATGTTGGCTGTCAGGGGGAATCGTCACTGTTGCGCAGTCCTTGCGTTCGCCCCCCTCGGACGTCCTCGTCACCCGCCCTGGCCGACGCGCCCGGGGAATGCTTTTCACCACCCCCACAAACAACAACCTCTCACGCCAGCCTCCTCCGCCTGCCCGCGCTAATGAGGGCGTGTGCGAGGCAAAAGGACAACCCCGAGTGTGTCAATCAAAGTGTTGGCCTAATAACGCCGTCACGTTGCTGCTATGATCGCCTCCTTCCAATGATGACTCAGCATTTCGCTCACGGACAGCACAGGACCTACATGAGCCTATTTAGTCCGACTACACCCGTGATATGAACTGTGGAACTACTACACCCCAATTAGGTATGGGCAGTATAGCTTAAAGGCCTACTGAAATATTTTTTTAAAAATTTAAACGGGGATAGCAGATCCATTCTATGTGTCATACTTGATCATTTCGCGATATTGCCATATTTTTGAAAGTATTTAGTAGAGAACATCGACGATAAAGTTCGCAACTTTTGGTTCTGATAAAAAAAAAGCCTTGCCTGTACCCGAAGTAGCGTGACGTCACATTTCCCCATTGTTTACACCAGCAGCGAGAGCGATTCGGACCGAGAAAGCGACGATTACCCCATTAATTTGAGCGAGGATGAAAGATTTGTGGATGAGGAACGTCAGAGTGAAGGACTACAGTGCAGTGCAGGACGTATCTTTTTTCGTTCTGACCGTAACTTAGGTAAAAGGGCTCATTGGATTCCACACTTTCTCCTTTTTGTATTGTGGATCACAGATTTGTATTTTAAACCAGGATACTATATCCTCTTGAAAATGAGAGTCGAGAACGCGAAATGACATTCACAGTGACTTTTATCCCCACGACAATACATCGGTGAAGCACTTTAGCTATGGAGCTAACGTGATAGTATCGTGCTTAAATGCAGATAGAAACAAAATAAATAAGCCCCTGACTGGAAGGATAGACAGAAGATCAACAATACTAGTATCAGGAGACACCGAACCAAACACTGGACCTGTAACCACACGGTTAATGCTGTGCCGTCTGTCGAAGCCTAGCAATGCTGTTGCTAACAACGCCATTGAAGCTAACTTAGCTACGGGACCTCGTCAGAGCTATGATAAAAACATTAGCGCTCCACCTACGCCAGCCCTCATCTGCTCAACAACACCCGTGCTCACCTGCGTTCCAGCGATCGACGGCGCGACGAAGGACTTCACCCGATCATCGATGCGGTCGGCGGCTAGCGTCGGATAGCGCGTCTGCTATCCAACTCAAAGTCCTCCTGGTTGTGTTGCTGCAGCCAGCCGCTAATACACCGATCCCACCTACAGCTTTCTTCTTTGCTGTCTCCATTGTTCTTTAAACAAATTGCAAAAGATTCACCAACACAGATGTCCAGAATACTGTGGAATTTTGTGATGAAAACAGAGCTGTTTGTTGATGCTTCAACCATCAACGTCACGCGCAAACGTCATCATACATAGACGTTTTCAACCGGAAGTTTCCCGGGAAATTTAAAATTGCACCTTATAAGTTAACACGGCCGTATTGGCATGTGTTGCAATGTTAAGATTTCATCATTGATATATAAACTATCAGACTGCATAGTCGGTAGTAGAGGGTTTTAGTAGGCCTTTAAAATGTATACAGGATAGGATAGGATAGGATAGGATAGGATAGGATAGGATAGGATAGGATAGGATAGGATAGGATAGGACTTTATTGTCATTGCACAAGTACAACGAAATTATGTTTTCAGCACAAACCCGTTCAAGATTAGACAAACAAACAGTGTACAGGGTTGCAGAACAGGAACGCTGATGGGCCGCCAAAGGCGCCCCGTAAAAGATGAGAAAAGGTAAAACGTTGGGGAAGGAGTTGAGTAAAAAAATACAATCTAGACTGGACTCCTAAGGGGGCCTAGTCTGGAGTGGGAAAAAAACCTCAACGCAATGCACACATAAACACGTTACATTTAATCACGACAAACTCGCAACAGAGGGGCGGGGAGTTGGGGACCCTGGAGGACGACTGCTGCTATGAAGCGCTGCCAGCCGACCATCACCCCGAGGGGAAACAAGCGGTGGTGAAGGCATGGGGTGTGTGTGTGTGTGTTCCCAATTGTCTTGGGTGTGATGATGTAATGTTTATAGACTGAGGCCGATCTGCAAAAGTTCGACTCCAGGTGTCGTTGAGTAGGGAGGGAGGTCAAAAGCGTCCATCATTGAGGTAGGTGTCCTCGGGGGTGTTTTCAGAACAGCCTGTTCCTGTTGTTCACAGCGTCAAGGCCATTCGAGGGAGTCAAATCGTAGATTAGGAGGTTTGTTTTCCGCGAGCAGACAATACAATGACTTGTCTGTTCTATTCGTCCATGAGCGATTTATATTCTAGTCTCCTGCGGTAACAATTAGGGTTGTACGGTATACCGGTATTAGTATGGTACCGTGATACTAATGAATCATATTCGGTACTAGACCACCTCTGAAATGTACCCACCCCTCCCCGTCACGTCGTGTCATTACTGTGTTTTTATGAGCAGAGGAGCATGTTCGGCAGCGCACAATCACGTAGTACCTACAAGCAGACACAGTGTGTAGATTTGTATTTGGGATCTGCATAAATCCTGAAAAATTGCGTGCGTCCGCCTTTGTAGTCCGTGTCGACAACGTAGTGGATAAGCCGTTTCTTTTTCTCTATCTTCTTGTTATGGGACATTCATCCTCCGCTGTTGCCATTTCTAATATAAAGTAGTGTAAAGTTCCTACTTATATCTGTCAGTAAACTCACCATGGAAGCTCTAAAACATACCGGTGTAGTGAGTTTACATTATTCACCCAAGGAACTTTAGTTATTAGAGAGTTCCGGTCGGACGGTTTTTCACATTTCCGGCCTTGTTGTTGCACTAGTGAGGATGAGGAGATACTACTCCGTTATTGATTGAAGTAAAGTCTGAATGTCATTAAAACAGTTAGTTCCATCTTTGGACACTTCTTCCACTCCCGCCCTTGCACGCTACACCGCTACGACAAAGATGACGGGGAGAAGAAGGTGAGCCACGTAAATAAGACCGTCCACAAAACGGCGCATCCTGAAGCGACTGTTAGAAAGCGGCTTGAAGATGACCTGTAAAATATAATCTATGCAACATTTTGACCAAAGAACCACCATTACATGTTATGTAGACCAGTGTGTTTCAACCACTGTGCCCCGGCACACCAGTGTGCCGTGAGATATTGTGTGGTGTGCCGTGGGAAATTATGAAACTTCACCAAATTGGTCCAAAAAATATTATTTGCAAATCCATCCATTTTCTACCGCTTGTCAATAATTATAATCTGCAAATAATGTGCCGTTGTCTAGTGTCTGTGCTGTCTAGAGCTCGGCAGGGTAACCATGTAATAATACTCCATATCAGTAGGTGGCAGCAGGTAGTTCATTGCTTTGTAGAAGTCGGAACGCGTCGAGAATGGTTTGTCATGATCCTAATATGCAGAGCACAGCGGAAGGCAGCGTGCAGGTAAAAAGGTATGTTACGCTTAAACCAAAAATTAACAAAAAGGCAAGTCCCGCTAGGAAAAGGCTATGCACAACGAAAGTAAAACTGAACTGGCTACAAAGTAAACAAAAACTGTCAGGACGTGGACTATGGCGACGCAAGTTACTGCGTGGATTGCTTTCCCGGAATGCAAGCGAACCAGACTGGACATGGCATGAAGGTAAATACATGTTTAATTTTTACTATAAACTACAAAAAGGGTACAAACAAAAGGCGCGCACAAGGCGGAGAACAAACTTGGCTATGAAAACAAAAAAACTAGTACAAAGGCAAAACTATGGACATGAAACAAATAAACACTTACTGTGACCAGAAAGAACAGCATGAACTATGATATACAAGAGTATCATGGGTAGTATGGGTAACAGAGGTAATGTCGCCAGCCCGACTGCCTGGCAGCTACAAGCTTAAATACTAGTGACCTAATTAGTGACAGGTGCGTGAGTCCAAAACGTGAAACAGGTGAAAACTAATAGGTCGGCATGGTAACAAAACAAACAAGAGTGCACAAAGAGTCCAAAAACCAACGGAACATAACCAAACAAAACATGATCACAAAGACATGACAAAAACAGAATGCTGGACGACAGCAAAGACTTACAGCGTGTGTCCGTACATGACATGACAATCAACAACGTCCCCACAAAGACGGATAGCGTCCGCACAACTGAAATAGTCGTGTTTTGACAATACAAAGCAGGTCAGGCAATAGCACTCAAAGGAAGGCGTGAAACTGCTACAGGAAAACACCAACAAAACAGGAAGCGCCACCGAAATAACAGCGCAAGACAGGAAAACAACAACGAACTAAAAAAAAAAAGACAACCTGGTGGAGTTTCATTTTTAACGTTTCTGCTGGTGGTGTGATTCCGTATTTTTTCAAGGAAAAAAATGTGCCTTGGCTCAAAAAAGGTTGAAAAACACTGATGTAGACCACGAGGAAGTGTTTTCAATTTAGAAAAAAAAATGGAGAGATCTTGCCACAAGTGGAGGAGTTCAAGTACCTCAGAGTCTTGTTCACAAGTGAGGGAAGAGTGGATCGTCTTCAGTAATGCGGACGCTGTATCGATCCGTTGTGGTGAAGAAGGAGCTGAGCCGGAAGGCAAAGTTCTCAATTTACCGGCCGATCTACGTTCCCATCCTCACCTATGGTCATGAGCTTTGGGTTATGACCGAAAGGACAAGGTCACGGGTACAAGCGGCCGAAATGAGCTTCCTCCACCGGGTGGCGGGGCTCTCCCTTAGAGATAGGGTGAGAAGCTCTGTCATCCGGGAGGAGCTCAAACTAAAGCCGCTGCTCCTCCACATCGAGAGGAGCCAGATGAGGTGGTTCGGGCATCTGGTCAGGATGCCACCCGAACGCCTCCCTAGGGAGGTGTTTCGGGCATGTACGACCGGTAGGAGGCCACGGGGAAGACCCAGGACACGTTGGGAAGACTATGTCTCCCGGCTGGCCTGGGAACGCCTCGGGATCCCCCGGGAGGAGCTGGATCAATCGGCTGGGGAGAGGGAAGTCTGGGCTTCCCTGCTTAGGCTGCTGCCCCCGCGACCCAACCTCGGATAAGCGGAAGAAGATGTATGGATGGATGGGAAAAAAAACTATAATAACATGACTCCTTTAATGCGCCCTGTCATCCGGTGCGCCTTTTGTATGAAAATAGACCTGACTAGACCCGCTCATCGGCAGTGCGCCTTATAATCCGGTGCGCCCTAAATACGGTATGTGAACAGAGAAACCGACACTATCCATTTTCTAGTGTTTCATACTTAGGATCACAAGGGGGTGGAGCCTATAACAGCGGATTGAAAAAAAAGAGGCTAAAAGCTACATGAAACCTCTAGAAACCATTACCCTTGTGTGGTGTTCGGGTCTGTGGGACCCGTTTTCATTTTTTATAAAAAATAAAAATGATACAATGAATTCATTTTTCAATCTGAGACTCACTGACTTTGGCTCATTTTCTGTGAAGAACATATATCAGAATACATATTTAACCACCATACACCCCCCTACACATTTATATTACATATAAGATGTCCGGGTCCAATGGACCCAGGGCTAATAGAAGTGTGGAAATTGATGTTCTGTGTACCACACACACACACACACACACACACACACACACACACACACACACACACACACACACACACACACACACACACACACACACACACACACACACACACACACACACACACACACACAGCAGCCCTAGACAGGAGGAGGACAGGGTGTAGGTACACAGAACATCAGAGGGTCAAAAGTGCGAGAAAATGAGAGCAGACAGTGTTGCCAAACAATGTTGCAACCTTGTGTGGGAACCGCAGGTGTAGAAACACAAAAGAAGAATCCCTGTGGGACGCAGAAACTGGCAGATACATTTTCCGTGCAACGTTCATATTGTTGTTACTCAGCCAGCGTTTGTGGGTCTGATGGACCTGTTGCATTTACAGTTTATTGGGATAAGGTAAACATCTGTTCAGTATTTGAACATAAAAGTGTTTGATTGTGAGGCATTAAAAGCCACAAAATGCAACGGGTCCATCAGACCCACAAACACTGGCTGAGTAACAACAATATGAACATTACACAAGGGTTGAATAAAATAAAAAAGAGACTAAAAGCTACATGAAACCTCTACAAACCATGACCCTTGTGTGGTGTTCGGGTCTGTGGGACCCGTTTTCATTTTTTTATAAAAAATAAAAATGATACAATTAATTAATTTTTCAAACTGAGACTCACTGACTTTGGCTCATTTTCTGTGAAGAACATATATCAGAATACATATTTAACCACCATACACCCCCCTACACATTTCTATTACATATAAGATGTCCGGGTCTCACACACACACACACACACACACACACACACACACACACACACACACACACACACACACACACACACACACACACACACACACACACACACACACACACACACACACACACACACACACACACACACACACACACACACACACACACACACACACAGCAGGCCTAGACAGGAGGAGGACAGGGTGTAGGTACACAGAACATCAGAGGGTCAAATGTGCGAGAAAATGAGAGCAGACAGTGTTGCCAAACAATGTTGCAACCTTGTGTGGGAACCGCAGGTGTAGAAACACAAAAGAAGAATCCCTGTGGGACGCAGAAACTGGCAGATAAATTTTCCGTGCAACGTTCATATTGTTGTTACTCAGCCAGCGTTTGTGGGTCTGATGGACCTGTTGCATTTACAGTTTATTGGGATAAGGTAAACATCTGTTCAGTATTTGAACATAAAAGTGTTTGATTGTGAGGCATTAAAAGCCACAAAATGCAACGGGTCCATCAGACCCACAAACGCTGGCTGAGTAACAACAATATGAACATTACACAAGGGTTAAATAAAATAAAAAAGAGACTAAAAGCTACATGAAACCTCTACAAACCATGACCCTTGTGTGGTGTTCGGGTCTGTGGGACCCGTTTTCATTTTTTTATAAAAAATAAAAATGACACAATTAATTCATTTTTCAAACTGAGACTCACTGACTTTGGCTCATTTTCTGTGAAGAACATATATCAGAATACATATTTAACCACCATACACCCCCCTACACATTTCTATTACATATAAGATGTCCGGGTCACACACACACACACACACACACACACACACACACACACACACACACACACACACACACACACACACACACACACACACACACACACACACACACACACACACACACACACACACACACACACACACACACACACACACACAGCAGGCCTAGACAGGAGGAGGACAGGGTGTAGGTACACAGAACATCAGAGGGTCAAATGTGCGAGAAAATGAGAGCAGACAGTGTTGACAAACAATGTTGCAACCTTGTGTGGGAACCGCACAAACGCTGGCTGAGTAACAACAATATGAACATTACACAAGGGTTAAATAAAATAAAAAAGAGACTAAAAGCTACATGAAACCTCTACAAACCATGACCCTTGTGTGGTGTTCGGGTCTGTGGGACCCGTTTTCATTTTTTTTATAAAAAATAAAAATGATACAATTAATTAATTTTTCAAACTGAGACTCACTGACTTTGGCTCATTTTCTGTGAAGAACATATATCAGAATACATATTTACCCACCATACACCCCCCTACACATTTCTATTACATATAAGATGTCCGGGTCTCACACACACACACACACACACACACACACACACACACACACACACACACACACACACACACACACACACACACACACACACACACACACACACACACACACACACACACACACACACACACACGTCACGTCGGCGGTCACTCGAAACGAGTATGACTGTCCTCCAAGGGATGTTAGGGTGGATTCCCTATATGGAGGACGCCTGTGCGTGGAATCTTTTAATGTGGGGAGACTGGTGCACGGTCAGCCACCACACAGTCCTTGGCATTGAGCGGGCCAGGGTCCAGTGGCATGGAAACCAAGACGACTGGGGACCCGTCTTTGCTGCAGCCTTCATCCGCCTTCCCAGCCGTTGTGGTGCATTCCGCTGCCGCCATCTTCCGCCTGGTCCACCGTTGAGGCGGTTTTCACTATTCGCCCATAGCTGGGGTTATTTACCCATAGCTGGGACAGGGGTTGACTGGGCACCAGGGCATGTCCACACACCGGTGGGCCTGCATGCCCCGTCTCTGGGGCCCCCTGCTGCTCCGAGATCCCGTACAACTTAGCCTGGAACCGCGAGGTTCCAGTTACCGTGTGTGGCCACGAGGAGGCATGTACGAGTCTTGACAATGGAGAGGCTATGTACCGGCTGAGGAGGCTTATGCACTCGGCTCCTCTTTTCGCCCTCTGAGACAGAGGGCTAGCCGGCGGCACTAGCTGAAAGCAATGAGTATCAGGCAGAAGCAGCATGCAGCATAGCAAGCAAAAGCGGCATGCAGCATGCACTAACTACAGGTACTACTACTCCAAGGCTACTGCACTAGACGCATCACATCGCCCTGTGCGATGTTTTCTGCACACACACACACACACACACACACACACACACACACACACACACACACACACACACACACACACACACACACACACACACACACACACACACACACACACACACACACACACACAGCAGGCCTAGACAGGAGGAGGACAGGGTGTAGGTACACAGCACATCAGAGGGTCAAATGTGCGAGAAAATGAGAGCAGACAGTGTTGCCAAACAATGTTGCAACCTTGTGTGGAAAGCGCAGGTGTAGAAACACAAAAGAAGAATCCCTGTGGGATGCAGAAACTGGCAGATAAATTTTCCGTGCAACGTTCATATTGTTGTTACTCAGCCAGCGTTTGTGGGTCTGATGGACCTGTTGCATTTACAGTTTATTGGGATAAGGTAAACATCTGTTCAGTATTTGAACATAAAAGTGTTTGATTGTGAGGCATTAAAAGCCACAAAATGCAACGGGTCCATCAGACCCACAAACACTGGCTGAGTAACAACAATATGAACATTACACAAGGGTTGAATAAAATATAAAAGGAGACTAAAAGCTACATGAAACCTCTACAAACCATGACTTAAGAGTCCAATAAGATTGCACAGCACTCAACCCTCACTTCCTGCCCACGGAGCCGATACAATTCGCCCCAGTTATTAGTCGGCTTCGCCTCATTCGGACACAAAGCGGCGAGGCAGACGTCGCCTTTGCATGAAGTCCTGGAAGCGTGAACATCTTCCGCAGCCAAACACGCCTATCAATCATTCATGGGGAGTCTGACACGCCGCCTTAGACAACATTCTATCACCTTTCCCGGACGACGTGGCGCTATCGCATGGCGGGAGCATGGTAGAATTCATATTCATCAGCGGGCAATTTATGGATTCATTTATCACCCGCTTCCTATTTGCTTTCTTTAATCGGCCCTAGGGGCGCGGCTATGGCCTTGGCGAGCCACCAGCGCTGGAGCTTTATTCCTCTTCACACAGGCCTAGTGTTAACGCCGCCGGCCAACTTCACAGATTTGACTGACTGTGGACTTAATGCCGCTTGCCTTGTTTTCAGCACTTGTCCCTCCAGATTTGCCACCCTGGCTGCACAATTTCCTCCAATTCTAATTATTCATCAGCTCGTTATGCCCGTGCATAGGCGCCTTCCCTAATTAGAAGCGACGCGGGGTCTGGTCCCGGGCTCGCCCCCGAGTGAGGGAACCAGTTCAGAACCAGTCTGCGAGCTGGCGCCCGTGGAGGACCGGGGTAAGTGCCAGCCTCGGCGAGTACACACGAGGGCGAGGGACGGGCCCCGGCTTGACAGTGTGACGTGACGTCCCTCCCCGGAACACGCACACACACCAGCCGACTATCTGTTAGCATCACCGCTAGATATTTATAGCAGCCTTTGTTCCGTGGTGTTATGTATTGCCGCGCTAGTGTCAAAATGTTTTTATTTTTTTTCCTTCATGTAGATTTGTGAAGTTGAGACGCGGGGCGGACGAGAACCGCGTCAGTGAGCGTGAAATATTAAATCATTGTTCCCTAATTAACATCAGCACGGCCCCCCCTTTGGACACGGAATAGCCACTCCGGCTCGGAACAATAGAGCGCGCCCGCGGTTATTTAAATGAACATTTTATGGAAACAGAAACAAAGACTGGCCTCTTGCTCACTATCTGCACAGATGTTTAAATTTAAACACAAGAGGCATTAGCATTAGCATTTGTCGAGAAAATGGCCGCGAGGGAAGCTAGGTAGTTAGCTACTAAACACCAGAAGTAAACAATGAGTAACTGTTTAAATAAGGGCATTTTGAATTGTGCTACTGTAAACGTGAACATAAACTAAACCATTGCTATTATTAATAAAAATGTACTTATATTTAAACGGCATTAGCATTAGCGTTTGTCGAGAAAATGACCGTGAGGGAAGCTAGGTAGTTAGCTACTAAACACCAGAAGTAAACTATGAGTAACTGTTTAAATTAGGGCATTTTGAAGTGTGCTACTGTAAACATGAACATAAACTAAACCATTGCTATTATTAATAAAAATTTACTTATATTTAAACGGCATTAGCATTAGCGTTTGTCGAGAAAATGACCGCGAGGAAGCTAGGTAGTTAGCTACTAAACACCAGAAGTAAACAATGAGTAACTGTTTAAATTAGGGCATTTTGAATTGTGCTACTGTAAACATGAATACAAACTAAACCATTGCTATTATTAATACAAATTTACTTATATTTAAACAAAAGCAGCATTTGTCGAGAAACTGACCGTGAGGGAAGCTAGGTAGTCAGCTACTAAACAACAAAAGTAAACAATGAGTAACTGTTTAAATTAGGGCATTTTGAATTGTGCTACTGTAAACATCAATAAACGATTGCTTAAATTAATAAAAATGTACTTATATTTAAACAAATGTGGCATTAGCATTAGCATTTGTCGAGAAAATGACCGCGAGGGAAGCTAGGTAGTTAGCTACTAAACACCAGAAGTAAACAATGAGTAACTGTTTAAATTAGGGCATTTTGAATTGTGCTACTGTAAAAATGAACATGAACTAAACCATTGCTATTATTAATAAAAATGCACTTATATTGAAACAAAAGCGGCATTAGCATTAGCATTTGTGGAGATACTAACCGTGAGGAAGCTAGGTAGTTAGCTACTAAACACCAGAAGTAAACAATCAGTAACTGTTTAAATTAGGGCATTTTGAATTGTGCTACTGTAACTATGAACATAAACTAAACCATTGCTACTATTAATAAAAATGTACTTATATTTAAACAAAAGCGGCATTAGCATTAGCATTTGTCGAGAAAATGACCACGAGGGAAGCTAGGTAGTTAGGTACTAAACACCAGAAGTAAACAATGAGTAACTGTTTAAATTAGGGCTATTATTGCTATTATTAATAAAAATGTACTTATATTTAAACGGCATTAGCATTAGCGTTTGTCGAGAAAATGACCGCGAGGGAAGCTAGGTAGTTAGCTACTAAACACCAGAAGTAAACAATGAGTAACTGTTTAAATAAGGGCATTTTGAATTGTGCTACTGTAAACATGAACATAAACTAAACCATTGCTATTATTAATAAAAATGTACTTATATTTAAACGGCAATAGCATTAGCGTTTGTCGAGAAAATGACCGCGAGGAAGCTAGGTAGTTAGCTACTAAACACCAGAAGTAAACAATGAGTAACTGTTTAAATTAGGGCATTTTGAATTGTGCTTCTGTAAACATGAACATAAACTGAATCATTGCTATTATTAATAAAAATGTACTTCTATTTAAACAAAAGCGGCATTAGCATTAGCATTTGTCGAGAAAATGACCGCGAGGGAAGCTAGGTAGTTAGCTACTAAACACCAGAAGTAAACAATGAGTAACTGTTTAAATAAGGGCATTTTGAATTGTGCTACTGTAAACATGAGCATGAACTAAACCATTGCTATTATTAATAAAAATGCACTTATATTGAAACAAAAGCGGCATTAGCATTAGCATTTGTCGAGAAAATGGCCGCGAGGGAAGCTAGGTAGTTAGCTACTAAACACCAGAAGTAAACAATGAGTAACTGTTTAAATTAGGGCTATTATTGCTATTATTAATAAAAATGTACTTATATTCAAACGGCATTAGCATTAGCGTTTGTCGAGAAAATGACCGCAAGGGAAGCTAGGTAGTTAGCTACTAAACACCAGAAGTAAACAATGAGTAACTGTTTAAATTAGGGCATTTTGAATTGTGCTACTGTAAACATGAACATAAACTAAACCATTGCTATTATTAATACAAATTTACTTATATTTAAACAAAAGCAGCATTTGTCGAGAAACTGACCGTGAGGGAAGCTAGGTAGTTAGCTACTAAACAACAAAAGTAAACAATGAGTAACTGTTTAAATTACGGCATTTTGAATTGTGCTACTGTAAACATCAATAAACGATTGCTTAAATTAATAAAAATGTACTTATATTTAAACAAATGTGGCATTAGCATTAGCATTTGTTGAGAAAATGGCCGCGAGGGAAGCTAGGTAGTTAGCTACTAAACACAAGAAGTAAACAATGAGTAACTGTTTAAATTAGGGCATTTTGAATTGTGCTACTGTAAACATGAACATAAACTAAACCATTGCTGTTATTAATACAAATGTACTTATATTAAAACGGCATTAACAGCATTAGCATTAGCATTTGTCGAAAAACTGACCGTGAGGGAAGCTAGGTAGTTAGCTACTAAACACCAGAAGTAAACAATGAGTAACTGTTTAAATTAGGGCATTTTGAATTGTGCTACTGTAAACATGAATACAAACTAAACCATTGCTATTATTAATACAAATTTACTTATATTTAAACAAAAGCAGCATTTGTCGAGAAACTGACCGTGAGGGAAGCTAGGTAGTCAGCTACTAAACAACAAAAGTAAACAATGAGTAACTGTTTAAATTAGGGCATTTTGAATTGTGCTACTGTAAACATCAATAAACGATTGCTTAAATTAATAAAAATGTACTTATATTTAAACAAATGTGGCATTAGCATTAGCATTTGTTGAGAAAATGGCCGCGAGGGAAGCTAGGTAGTTAGCTACTAAACACCAGAAGTAAACAATGAGTAACTGTTTAAATTAGGACATTTTGAATTGTGCTACTGTAAAAATGAACATGAACTAAACCATTGCTATTATTAATAAAAATGCACTTGTATTGAAACAAAAGCGGCATTAGCATTAGCATTTGTGGAGATACTAACCGTGAGGAAGATAGGTAGTTAGCTACTAAACACCAGAAGTAAACAATCAGTAACTGTTTAAATTAGGGCATTTTGAATTGTGCTATTGTAACCATGAACATAAACTAAACCATTGCTACTATTAATAAAAATGTACTTATATTTAAACAAAAGCGGCATTAGCATTAGCATTTGTCGAGAAAATGACCACGAGGGAAGCTAGGTAGTTAGGTACTAAACACCAGAAGTAAACAATGAGTAACTGTTTAAATTAGGGCTATTATTGCTATTATTAATAAAAATGTACTTATATTTAAACGGCATTAGCATTAGCGTTTGTCGAGAAAATGACTGCGAGGGAAGCTAGGTAGTTAGCTACTAAACACCAGAAGTAAACAATGAGTAACTGTTTAAGTTAGGGCATTTTGAATTGTGCTACTGTAAACATGAACATAAACTAAACCATTGCTATTATTAATAAAAATGTACTTATATTTAAACGGCATTAGCATTAGCGTTTGTCGAGAAAATGACCGCGAGGAAGCTAGGTAGTTAGCTACTAAACACCAGAAGTAAACAATGAGTAACTGTTTAAATTAGGGCATTTTGAATTGTGCTACTGTAAACATGAACATAAACTAAATCATTGCTATTATTAATGAAAATGTACTTCTATTTAAACAAAAGCGGCATTAGCATTAGCATTTGTCGAGAAAATGACCGCGAGGGAAGCTAGGTAGTTAGCTACTAAACACCAGAAGTAAACAATGAGTAACTGTTTAAATAAGGGCATTTTGAATTGTGCTACTGTAAACACGAACATAAACTAAACCATTGCTATTATTAATAAAAATGCACTTATATTGAAACAAAAGCGGCATTAGCATTAGCATTTGTCGAGAAAATGGCCGCGAGGGAAGCTAGGTAGTTAGCTACTAAACACCAGAAGTAAACAATGAGTAACTGTTTAAATTAGGGCATTTTGAATTGTACTATTGTAAACATGAACATAAACTAAATTGTTGCTACTATAAATAAAAATGTACTTATATTTAAACAAAAGCGTCATTAGCATTAGCGTTTGTCGAGAAAATGACCGCGAGGGAAGCTAGGTAGTTAGCTACTAAACACCAGAAGTAAACAATGAGTAACTGTTTAAATTAGGGCATTTTGAATTGTGCTACTGTAAAAATGAACATAAACTAAACCATTGCTATTATTAATAAAAATGTACTTAGATTTAAACAAAAGTGGCATTAGCAGTAGCATTTGTCGTGAAACTGACTGTGAGGGAAGCTAGGTAGTTAGCTAGTAAACAATGAGTAACTCCTAAAACACTGAGATGAAATGTTTAAATTAGGGCATTTTGAAATGTGCTACTGAGTCAGGTTTACCAACGTACATCTGGCGCAGCCACTTGCTCTCATCCGGGTCACGGCTCCATTGTAGCGGTCTCTGCGTTGTGTTTGTGATCTTCCCAATCTGCCACCGCTACGCGCGGGGCGCAAACTCACATCCGTTCGATAGAAAGGAGATGTGCGCTAGCCACTAAGCTAAAAGCCCGAGCTGCTAACCCAACGGCTAGCACACTATTTGAAGCTATCAGGGAGTGAGGTTTACCAACGTACATCTGGCAGAGCCACTCTCCCGTTCCACTAGCATTAATAACACCGTCAATCAACAACTTTACAAACATGTAACTAAGATATAAGTTTGCATAGTGGATTAAAAGCCAAAACCTCATACCCCTCCGTTTTCAAACAATGCTGTTAGCATGTCGCGTTGACCTAGCTATCCTTATTAGCACCGTCAAACATCAGTGCTGCAAAAACGTAACTGAGATATAGTCTGCAAAACTTTACAATTATATAAAAAGACATGTTTTTAAAGATATTTACCTTCATGTAAACATGGCGTGACCGTCAGGGGACCAACTTATGTGTCATCTTTACGCACATGTTTCATTTTAATTACGTTTTTATTTCTTTAACATTAGCAGATGTATTATTGAGTGTACATTTTTCCACATAAAAAAAATGATGGTAGGAAGTGAGAGAGGAAAGCTTAATTTTTTTAAACTAGCTTATACAGTTAGCAGAACATGGTGACCAAGCTATCATTATTAGCACTTTCACCTCACTCTACCGGCTCCTGTTCTCTCCAACGTCTCACCCTTCCTTCGTTCATCCTCAGTATATTCAGCTTTAAAAATATAAGATTGTGAATACTCATTTGTCCAAAAATAGTTGTCTTTGTTGTCTGTTATTAGAACACACTCACGCGTTTATTTTCTGGAAGTAGGAACACACAGTTGTTGCCAGAAGTCGGACGTGCACTGCTATGTAAACGGAAATCAATGCGCTAATTAACATGACCCAAATACGGTAAATATTGAACATATTACATTGTTATGAACATGTCTGTTATTACCTTATATATACTGTATATACTTGCAGTGTGTATATAAAACGCAGATGGAGGGCTTTGAAGTTGTTTTAGAGGGCTCTGAAGTCTAGAACGGTGACTCCCATTAGCCACATTTTTCAAAAGTTTTTTTTATCATCTTTAAAATCCTCAAAAAATGTTTTTTAAAAGATATAATGATTGTGAACTACTCTCTATTTTATGCTGCACCTGTTACATATACTGTAGTTCTGTACATGGTAATTGTTATATATTGTATATATAATATGATAATATAATATATCAGTATATATTATATACTGTATATATTGAATATATATGGAGATATTTATTTATATGTAAATATTACATATATATTTTATATTGCTACTATGGTACATTTTTAGTCTACTTTATACCTGCATTATCCTTTCCATCCTTCCACTTTCCATCCTTTGTAACTGAACTACTGTGTGGAACAATTTTGAATCAATCAAACTTGATTTATAAAGCGCTTTTCATACATAAAACAAATGCAACGCAAAGTGCTTCACAAAGTTAAAAACAATACCCCGATGACCTATAGCCCCCATTTTCACATTGACCGTGTGTCGGTTTTAAAAGTGCTCCCCCTCTGGTCAACATATGTAATAACACATGTGTGTAAGAAATGGAAATGCGCCCCCTTTGGCCAAAATTCATTAAAAAAAATAAAAATAAATATGTATACAGAGACATACTATAATAACTTGAAGTAAATAATTTTCTTTGTGGATCAATAACGTTTGTCTAACTTAAGTTACAGTTAAAGTATCAATGATTGTCACACACACACTAAGTGTGGCAAAATTATTCTCTGCATTTGACCCATCACCCTTGATCACCCCCTGAGAGGTGAGGGGAGCAGTGGGCAGCAGCGGTGGCCACGCCCGGAAATCATTTTTGGTGATTTAACCCCCAATTCCAACCCTTGATGCTGAGTGCCAAGCAGGGAGGTAATGGGTCCCATTTTTATAGTCTTTGGTATGACTCGGCCAGGGTTTGAACTAAGTCTAAGTCTAAGTCTAACTATAGAAACAATTCCAAAAAAAGAGCAGTTTGCCTTTAAATATTGTACTTAGTTTACCACATAAATTGGTACATTTTAAACTATCTTTTGCTTGACCTAGCTTGCATTAGTAGTATTGGTTTTTCGCAATTGTTTAAAAACAGTGTTTACGTTCTTCATTTTTTTAAAAATAAATCCGGATCATGTTTTGGTATTTTCGGTTAGTTTTGGACTCCCTCAGTTCCTGTTTTGTGCACCCTTGACTTTGTTTTAGTCACCATGGTTGCTTATTATTTTCACCTGCCTCTGGATTGGTGTTCGGGATGCTCACCTGTTCCCCGAGCACTAATCAGAGGCATTATTTAAGCCTGCCTTTGCCGGTCAGTCGGCCTGGCTTCTTTGTTTGCTTATGCTACAGTTACATGAGTATTCCTTGTCTTCTTGCCCATGCTAAGTGTTAGCGTTTGCTTCGAGTGCGATCGGCACATTTTTCCTCTGGCTTGTTTTCAGTTTTTGGTACGTGTTTGAGTTCTACAAATAAATCATGTTCCTACCTGCACGTCCTGTCCGGAGTGGTCCGTTTGCATCCCGAAGGAACAAACCTCGCAGCAAGCTTCGACCCCCCGCACGTAACATAAATAAAAAAATAAAAAAACCCTCAATAGCTATTATTTTAATGTTTTCCACATTTTACCACAATAATTGGTACCACTTTTAAACCATACTTGTTAGCAAATCGTGGCAACTTAGCTTATATTATTACAGCCAAACATCATTGGAAACGTTTTTTAAAGGTCTACTGAAAGCCACTACTTCCGACCACGCAGTCTGATAGTTTATATATCAATGATGAAATCTTAACATTGCAACACATGCCAATACGGCCGGGTTAACTTATAAAGTGCTATTTTAAATTTCCCGCTAAACTTCCGGTTGAAAACGTCTATGTATGATGACGTATGCGCGTGACGTCAATCGTTGAAACGGAAGTATTCGGACCCATTGGATCCAATACAAAAAGCTCTGTTTTCATCTCAAAATTCCACAGTATTCTGGACATCTGAGTTGGTGAATCTTTTGCAATTTGTTTAATGAACAATGAAGACTGCAAAGAAGAAAGTTGTAGGTGGGATCGGTGTATTAGCGGCGGACTACAGCAACACAACCAGGAGGACTTTGAGATGGATAGCAGACGCGCTAGCCGGCGACCTCACCTTGACTTCCTCCGTCTCTGGGCCGCCAACCGCATCTATGATCGTTGCTCCGTCGATCGCTGGAACGCAGGTGAGCACGGGTGTTGAGCAGATGAGTGCTGGCGTAGGTGGATAGCTAATGTTTTTAGCATAGCTCTGTGAAGTCCCGTTGCTAAGTTAGCTTCAATAACGTCGTTAGCAACAGCATTGTTAAGCTTCGCCAGGCTGGAAAGCATTAACCGTGTAGTTACAGGTCCATGGTTTAGTAGTATTGTTGATTTTCTGTCTATCCTTCCAGTCAGGGGTTTATTTCTTTTGTTTTTATCTGCATTTAAGCTCGATGTGCTATCACGTTAGCTCCGTAGCTAAAGAGCTTCGCTAAAGTATTGTCGTGGAGATAAAAGTCACTGTGAATGTCCATTTCGCGTTCTCGACTCTCATTTTCAAGAGGATACAGTATCCGAGGTGGTTTAAAATACAAATCTGTGATCCACAATAGAAAAAGGAGAAAGTGTGGAATCCAATGAACCCTTGTACCTCAGTTGCGGTCAGAGCGAAAAAAGATACGTCCTGCACTGCACTCTAGTCCTTCACTCTCACATTCCTCATCCACAAATCTTTCATCCTCGCTCAAATTAATGGGGTAATCGTCGCTTTCTCGGTCCGAATCGCTCTCGCTGCATTGTAAACAATGGGGAAATGTGAGGAGCCTTTCAACCTGTGACGTCACGCTACTTCCGGTACAGGCAAGGCTTTTTTTTTTATCAGCGACCAAAAGTTGCGAACTTTATCGTCAATGTTCTCTACTAAATCCTTTCAGCAAAAATATGGCAATATTGCGAAATGATCAAGTATGACACATAGAATGGATCTGCTATCCCCGTTTAAATTAAAAAAAAAAATCATTTCAGTAGGCCTTTAATAAAAGTAAATAATACAGTTTTTGCACTAAATACACAAAAACCTCCGTTTTCATTTGGATTTTTAGGAATCTGATGGAGTCAAGAAGAGAACGCTCCATAGAAGCAGCCATACAACTAACTAATTTAATCCCTCATACGCACACAAACCCACGTACAGTAGTGTACACTTGCATAGACACACTAATTAAATCCCTGTGTGTGTGTGCGCAGAAATATGTAATCCTGACATTTAGTCAAGGGAGATTTGGGGAGATGAGGAGAAATTCTAGCGCTGCGCCGGAGCCGGGCCCGGGGCGAGCTGGCAGACAAAAGGACAGCGGCAGGCGGCGGGGCTGGGATCGGCAGCGGCGGAAAGGTCATCTCCGTGAAAAGGCTAACGTGTCATTGCTTTTGTTCCCTGGCCCTCGGAACATATGTTTGGCCCTCCTCCATGGCCGCCCCTGCTATCAAGATGAAATCTAACCTCCAGCCCCCTTTAAAAACATAAGATGAGACACACACACACACACGCATGAACACACACACAGTCGTGTTGTCGGGGTTTTTTTTTTCACCATACAACCCTTGTTTTGGGTCAATTGTCTTATCGCTCACACGCTGCCGGAAAGCAACACCGTCCAAGAACACCTGTCTGCTTCTTTGCACGCAAGATAAGTATGGCGTTACGAAAGAGAAGACGCGGAGGTTGCGCAATATGCCTCCACGCTTTGGGTTCCATGGTCATTTAATAGCCAGGATCTTAAGTTCCATGCTCTGGACCAAAGTAGAACATGGAGAGTTTTGCCTGCTTCACCCATATTCTACTGTTTTTCAACTAGTCTCAGATGTCCTAAGATAGTATATTTGGAAGTGTGTTGCCCAAAATCTAGTCTTGAATCATCTATGGCCCCCAGGATGATATTTGATATTAGAACCGGCCCGCAGGCCACAGCCGCCTGCTGCTGTTTTGGACGCACCAATACTCCATCAGTGTTGGCGCTAGGACGACGGGGGACAAGCGGTAGGCAATGGATGGATGGATGGGTCCCAGGGACCCCGTCAAGTCATAAAAATGGGGTCCCACAGTAAATTTTGGGGGTCCCACTGCAGCTGTTTTGCATGCACCAATACTCCATCAGTGTTGGTGCGAGGGATTTTTCAAAATGGGGTCCCAGGGACCCCATCAAGGCTTGAAAATGGGATCCAAAAGTACATGTTTGGGGTTCCACTGGAGCTTTTTCGCACCAACACTGATGGAGTATTGGTGCGAGGGATTTTTCAAAATGTGGTCCCAGGTACCCCATCAAGGCATAAAAATGGGGTCCCACAGTTAATTTTTGGGGTCCCACTGCAGCTGTTTGTCATGCACCAATACTCCATCAGTATTGGTGCGAGGGATTTTTCAAAATGTGATCCCAGGGACCCCATCAAGGCATAAAAATGGGGTACCACAGTAAATTTGTGGGGTCCCACTGCAGATGTTTTGCAAGCACCAATACTCCATTACTGTTGGCGCTAGGAATTTTCAAAATGGGGTCCCAGGGATCCCGTCAAGTCATAAAAATGGGGTCCCACAGTAAATTTGTGGTGTTCCACTGCAGCTGTTTTGCACGCACCAATACTCCATCAGTGTTGGTGCGAGGGATTTTTCAAAATGGGGTCCCAGGGACCCCATCAAGGCTTGAAAATGGGATCCAACAGTACATGTTTGGGGTTCCACTGGAGCTTTTTTGCACGCACCAATACTCCATCAGTGTTGGTGC
This sequence comes from Entelurus aequoreus, assembly GCF_033978785.1. Lineage (NCBI taxonomy): Eukaryota > Metazoa > Chordata > Actinopteri > Syngnathiformes > Syngnathidae > Entelurus > Entelurus aequoreus. The sequence goes on from NC_084751.1 coordinate 4,153,509, forward strand.
GAGGGATTTTTCAAAATGTGGTCCCAGGGACCCCATCAAGGCATAAAAATGGGGTCCCACAGTTAATTTTTGGGGTCCCACTGCAGCTGTTTGTCATGCACCAATACTCCATCAGTGTTGGTGCGAGGGATTTTTCAAAATGGGGTCCCAGGGACCCCATCAAGTCATAACAATGGGGTCCCACAGTAAATTTGTGGGGTCCCACTGCAGATGTTTTGCAAGCACCAATACTCCATTACTGTTGACGCTAGGAATTTTCAAAATGGGGTCCCAGGGATCCCGTCAAGTCATAAAAATGGGGTCCCACAGTAAATTTGTGGTGTTCCACTGCAGCTGTTTTGCATGCACCAATACTCCATCAGTGTTGGTGCGAGGGATTTTTCAAAATGGGGTCCCAGGGACCCCATCAAGGCTTGAAAATGGGATCCAACAGTACATGTTTGGGGTTCCACTGGAGCTTTTTTGCACGCACCAATACTCCATCAGTGTTGGTGCGAGGGATTTTTCAAAATGTGGTCCTAGGGACCCCATCAAGGCATAAAAATGGGGTCCCACAGTTAATTTTTGGGGTCCCACTGCAGCTGTTTGTCATGCACCAATACTCCATCAGTATTGGTGCGAGGGATTTTTCAAAATGTGATCCCAGGGACCCCATCAAGGCATAAAAATGGGGTACCACAGTAAATTTGTGGGGTCCCACTGCAGATGTTTTGCAAGCACCAATACTCCATTACTGTTGGCGCTAGGAATTTTCAAAATGGGGTCCCAGGGATCCCGTCAAGTCATAAAAATGGGGTCCCACAGTTAATTTTGGGGGTCCCACTGTAGCTGTTTTGCATGCACCAATACTCCATCAGTGTTGGTGCAAGGGATTTTTCAAAATGGGGTCCCAGGGACCCCATCAAGGCTTGAAAATGGGATCCAACAGTACATGTTTGGGGTTCCACTGCAGCTTTTTTGCACGCACCAATACTCCATCAGTGTTGGTGCGAGGGATTTTTCAAAATGTGGTCCCAGGGACCCCATCAAGGCATAAAAATGGGGTCCCACAGTTAATTTTTGGGGTCCCACTGCAGCTGTTTGTCATGCACCAATACTCCATCAGTATTGGGTGCGAGGGATTTTTCAAAATGTGATCCCAGGGACCCCATCAAGGCATAAAAATGGGGTCCCACAGTTAATTTTTGGGGTCCCACTGCAGCTGTTTGTCATGCACCAATACTCCATCAGTATTGGTGCGAGGGATTTTTCAAAATGTGATCCCAGGGACCCCATCAAGGCATAAAAATGGGGTACCACAGTAAATTTGTGGGGTCCCACTGCAGATGTTTTGCAAGCACCAATACTCCATTACTGTTGACGCTAGGAATTTTCAAAATGGGGTCCCAGGGATCCCGTCAAGTCATAAAAATGGGGTCCCACAGTAAATTTGTGGTGTTCCACTGCAGCTGTTTTGCATGCACCAATGCTCCATCAGTGTTGGTGCGATGGATTTTTCCAAATGGGGTCCCAGGGACCCATCAAGGCTTGAAAATGGGATCCAACAGTACATGTTTGGGGTTCCACTGGAGCTTTTTTGCACGCACCAATACTCCATCAGTGTTGGTGCGAGGAATTTTCAATATAGGGTGATTTAACTACCAATTCCAACCCTTGATGCTGAGTGCCAATCAGGGAGGTAATGGGTCCCATTTTTATAGTCTTTGGTATGACTTGACCGGGGTTTGAATTCAAGACCTACCGATCTCAGGGCGGACACGCTAACCACAAGGCCACTGAGCAGGTTTTATGCATATGTAATGTATTCAGTTCTAAACACTCATTCACTTTCTTCTTTTCTTAGTGAATCTAAACTTTACTGCCGTCGGTATTTTTTTCTAAATTTTTATTTTAATATTTTTTCAGAATGTGTTTGTTCTATTTTTGGCCAAAGTAAGACATAGAAAACAATCTGAAGTTGTCTTTATTTTTTAGTTTTAATGCCATGATTTTAATAGTCCGGCCTGCGTGTGCACAGATTTTCCTCCATGCGGCCATTTTTTTGTGGTCCCCTTTATTTAGAAAAGTATCAAAATGTATCGAAATCCATTTTGGTACCGGTATTGATACCAAATTATTGGTATCGGGACAACCTCCCAATATGGACTTGCCTCCAGTCTTCTGTAGGTGACGTCAGCAGGCTGCTGCAGGCCCCGCCCACATTTTGGAGATAAAAAGGAGATGTTCCGAAATGTGTCGACTCGTTAGAAAACAACCTAAAAAAATTACTGCGTTTATTTTGAGGGGAATGTTTACCTGTTGACGTCATTTTTAGGTCCAGAACTATGAAATGTTGTCAGCCTAAGTCAGGGGTCGGCAACCCAAAACGTTGAAAGAGCTATATTGGACCAAAAAATACAAAAAACAAATCTGTCTGGAACGGCAAAAAAATAAAAGCTGTATATAAGTCTTATAATGAAGGCAACACATGACGTAAGTGTCTATATTAGCTATAATAGCCTATTATCAAAATGAGTATGTTTCGCAGGCTGAAGCAATTCTTCGTTGACATTTAATATTTATTCTACACATTTTTACAACATTAGAAACCATTAGTAAATCAGAGGCTACTCAGAGGGTGAGATAACTCCTGGAAATTACTGTCTTTTAATGGCCAAAGGTATAGATGTGTGTGTCCAAGTTAAAGGAAACGGCAAGCTGTCTTCTTCTAATAAATTTATTACAATCTTTGGCAAGCTAGATAATGTTTGCTGTGGTCTGGAACAGCATGGCACACAAACAACTATCTGAAATGCAGCCAATATTACATACAGATGAGACATGCACAACTAAATTATATACAAAGAGGATCAAAGTAAAGGACATTTGATGGGCTCAAATATACCTACAAATGAGGCATAACGATGCATTATTTACACACAGCTAGCCTAAATAGCATGTTAGCACTCCAACAAGTCAATAACATCAACAAAGCGCACTTTTGTGCATTAACGCACAGCATACAAATGTTGGTGGACAAAATGAGACAAAGAAAGAGTGGAAGATTTTACATATAAACAAACTGTTGCGTCACAGTCCACACTATGGTGAGTTCAAGTACCGCCAAAATTAGTAGGACAAAACGATGTTCACCAAATACTAATATTAAACTTATTAAACAGTGGGCTTTCTAACAATTGAGAAGGTTTTGTGTCATGTTTGTCCTCAGACAAAAACCATACTAAAAAAAAACAAATATTTTTCCTGCATCTTTTTTCCATTTTCAAACCTTTTTTAAAAATACTCCAGGGAGCCACAAGGGCGGCGCTAAAGAGTTGCTGACCCTCGTCCTAAGAGGACACAAATGTTAACAACACTAGCATGTTAGCTACAGTGCTAACTAGAGATGTCCGACAATGGCTTTTTTGCCCATATCCGATATTCCGATATTGTCCAACTCTTAATTACCGATTCCGATATCAACCGATACCGATATATACAGTCGTGGAATTAACACATTATTATGCCTGGATGCATATAACAATGTAACTTTACCAGGAATTGATTAACGTGGACCCCGACTTAAACAAGTTGAAAAACGTATCCGGGTGTTACCATTTAGTGGTCAATTGTACGGAATATGTACTGTACTGTGCAATCTACTAATACAAGTTTCAATCAATCAATCAATCAATCATAAACAAGGTTTTCCAAAATAAGAGAACAACTTCAACTCCAGTTATGGAAAAAAGTGCCAACATGGCACTGCCATATTTATTATTGAAGTCACAAAGTCCATGATTTTTTTGGTGGTAGCAGGGGGTGTATATTGTAGCGTCCCGGAAGAGTTAGTGCTGCAAGGGGTTCTGTGTATTTTTTCTGTTGTGTTACGGTGCAGATGTTTTCCCGAAATGTGTTTGTCATTCTTGTTTGGTGTGGGTTCACAGTGTGGCGCATATTTGTAACAGTGTTAAAGTTGTTTATACGGCAACCCTCTGTGTGACCTGTATGGCTGTTGACCAAGTATGCCTTACATTCACTTATGTGTGTGTAAAAGCCGCATATATATTTGTGACTTGGCCGACACGCTGTTTGTATGGAGGAAAAGTGGACGTGACCACAGGTTGTAGAGGACGCTAAAGGCAGTGCCTTTAAGGCACGCCCCCAATATTGTTGTCCGGGTGGAAATGGGGAGAAATTCAGGAGAATGGTTGCCCCGGGAGATTTTCGGGAGGGGCACTGAAATTCGGGAGTCTCCCGGGAAAATCGGGAGGTTGAAACCGATACCGATAATTTCCGATATTACATTTTAAAGCATTTATGGGCCGATAATATTGGCAGGCCGATATTATCGGACATGTCTAGTGCTAACTTTACTACTATTCGCTGCAGAAAAACAAAACATTGACGGCGAGTTATTTTAATGTGTGTAGCGAAGCCTTCCTTTTTTCCTCTCCTAAATGCTATATCCAATAAATAAGGCAAAAATGTTCCTTCCGCATCCAAATGTAATAAGATATTACACCCTTGGAAGAACATTCACAGTACAAATCATGTTATAAATCGAAGTACAGACAGGAAGTTGCACATAAACAAATAATCCCAAACCAGCGAACACGTAATAAAACATGGGAGTAACGCGAAAAATCGGTTAAATTTGACTAGAGCCAAATCTCCATCATGGAGTTCATGTTCATGTGAAGAATCCACAAGAGAAACATGTTGGCAGGACTTCTTTCACATCCAACAGTAAAAAAAAAAAAAAAAAGTTAAAAAAAGTGATTTTTTTTGCTGCACTTTATCACCAGTGGCCTCTCACAACCTCCCTTTCCCTCCTACTCCTAACATCCATAATAACTGCAAGGAGCTGAAGGCAGTATATTCACCCAGGAAGATAACCAAAAGGGAGGGGGCGGATGTAAGAACTCCCATTAAGTAGATATAAGAATGGGAAAAAAAAAAAAAAAAAAACTCTTCCTCAAGGCGGCTTTAAAAAGTAGCATCAAGTAACCACATTCCAGGTTTTTTACACCTCAGGTAACGCCACACCAGTAGAAAAATGCTGCGTGATGGAATATTGTGACATGTTCCTCAACACCTGGATGATGTTTTAACAGCATGTGGTTGTCATAGGAAGCAGCTGCAAGGGAATGTCTAATCACTATTTCAAACAGTATCTTTTTTACCAGCATTTACCTGCAGTCTTAAAACTGGCTGATGCATTCTTTCTTTAACAAATGGATTTAAATATGATGTTATTATTAAATTACATGGAATTAAAGGCCTACTGAAAGCCACTACTACCGACCACGCAGTCTGATAGTTTATATATCCATGATGAAATCTTAACATTGCAACACATGCCAATACGGCCGGGTTAACTTATAAAGTGCAATTTTAAATTTCCCGGGAAACTTCCGGTTGAAAACGTCTATGTATGATGACGTTTGCGCGTGACGTCAATGGTTGAAGCGGAAGTATTCGGACAAATTGTATCCCAATACAAAAAGCTCTGTTTTCATCGCAGAATTCCACAGTATTCTGGACATCTGTGTTGGTGAATCTTTTGCAATTTGTTTCATGAACAATGGAGACTGCAAAGAAGAAAGCTGTAGGTGGGATCGGTGTATTAGCGGCTGGCTGCAGCAACACAATCAGGAGGACTTTGAGTTGGATAGCAGACGCGCTATCTGACGCTAGCCACCAACTGCATCGGTGATCGGGTGAAGTCCTTCGTCCGTGATCCACAATAGAAAAAGGAGAAAGTGTGGAATCCAATGAGCCCTTGTACCTAAGTTACGGTCAGAGGGAAAAAAGATATGTCCTGCACTGCACTCTAGTCCTTCACTCTCACGTTGCTCATCCACACATCTTTTATCCTCGCTCAAATTAATGGGGTAATCGTCGCTTCTTTCGGTCCGAATCTCTCTCGCTGCTGGTGTAAACAATAGGGAAATGTGAGGAGCCTTTCAACCTGCGACGTCACGCTACTTCCGGTACAGGCAAGGCTTTTTTTTATCAGCGACCGAAAGTTGCGAACTTTATCGTCGATGTTCTCTACTAAATCCTTTCAGCAAAAATATGGCAATATCGCAAAATGATCAAGTATGACACATAGAATGGATCTGTTATCCCCGTTTAAATAAGAACATTTCATTTAAGTAGGCGTTTAAAGTGATATCCAAATTAGGGCTGTCAAAAATAACAAGTTAACTTGTGTGATTTTATTAAAAATTTGCAATTAATTTAGTATATTCTCAGATTATTTACGCTATTTATTTTGAGTGCATGGTTACCTGGATGGGGTTGTTACAGTCAGTGATCAGATCAATGCATATTGATCAAGTTTTATTGACTGATTGATTGATTCATCTGATCAAAACAATTAAAAAATGATAGCACTAATTAAAAATAATTTATACTACTCATACAATATATTTTTTAAGTACGACTTTAAGCATTTTTTCTAAAATTATAACTTAATTTTGTAACATACCTTTTAAAAAAATAAATAAATAAATAAAAATATTCGGTTGGAGATGCTGACGGGTGTGCTCTGTAGTTCATTTTACTCCAAAATACACCCAGACTGGACTTGAGAAAACAAATGTATTATGCAGGCAATCAATTAACTGTGATCAATTAATTGTGAGTAATCCAAATTCAAAAGTGTGATTATTGGATTTACAAATGTAATCTTTTGACAGTTCCAATTTAGATATAATCATACATGCCGTTCATATCAGTATGATGTTTAAAAGAAGGACTTCATGCAATTGTATAGTTGTAACACTCATTTAGCAAGCAATAACCTGTGATTAATTAAGCATATTACCGTATTTTCCGCACTATAAGGCGCACCGGACTATAAGGCGCACCTTCAATGAATGGCCTATTTTAAAACTTTGTTCATATATAAGGCGCACCACATTATAAGGCGCACCGCATTATAAGGCGCATAAAATAGATGCTACAGTAGAGGCTGAGGTTACATTATGCATCCCATAGTTGCGAGACCTGTTGTGGCTCAATATTGGTCCATATATAAGGTGCACCGGATTATAAGGCGCACTGTCAGCTTTTGAGAAAATTGGAGGTTTTTAGGTGCGCCTTATAGTGCGGAAAATACGGTAATCCGAATTCAAAAGTGTGATTAATTTGATTTAAAGATGTCATCTTTTAACAGTTCTAATTGAGATAAAATCAAATATGTTGTTAATGTCAATATTATGTTTTAAAGTATGACTTCATGCAATGTTATAAAGTTGTAACATACCTTTAGCAAGCTGTGGTTAATTAATAATGATTAATCCAAATTCAAAAGTGTGATTAATTTGATTTAAAAATGTAATCTTTTGACAGTTCTAATTTAGATATAATTAAATATAAGTATGACTTCATGCAATTTAATAAAGTTGTTACATACCTTTAGCAAGCAATAACCTGTGATTAATTAATAGGGATTCATCCAAACACAAAATATGCAATATTTTCACCCAAATACATTTTTAAGTGGAATATTTGAGATTATATAATAATTGGAGCCTTAAAAAAGTCAATAACTCATAACATTGATTTTAATTCATTATTATTTTTTGAGCAATGACACTTAAAAACAAGTCCCACTAAAATTACTGGGGATCCAAAAGGGTTAAAAAAATAAATATATATATATATTTTTTTTTCCACTTTTAACACAATAGTCTCAAGATCAACTTCAGATCTATCCATCAATTTAAAGTTTATTGTTGTTTATATTTTTTGTTTGTTCGTTTTAGGCCCTTCTTTAAAAAAAAAAAACGACTTGGTTTTTTAAGTGGCAAACACAAAATATGCAACATTTTCCCCCAAAAAATATCTCAAAGTGGAATATTTAATGTGACATAATTGGAGCCTTGAATAAGTCAATAATTCATAATGACATTGATTTTGATTCATTATTATTTTATAAATAAAGAAACAGCCTGCATGGCAGCTTTGTGTTATTAGAGTAAACATTGCAACATTTTCTTGTTACATTTCACCAGTTTGCTCCTTTATACCACTTTTTATGTTTTTTAATTTTTTTATATCGTATTTTTAGAATGTGCCGTGGGGTCGTAAAATAATTACCTGCGGGCCGCAAATGGCCCCTGGGCCGCACTTTGGACACCCCTGATTTATGACCTAGAATAAACTTCCACGAGCAAAAAAAAAAAAAGTTTACCACTCGATGATTTCAACTTTGGCACACACGCTAGTGATGACGACGCCGCTATAAATAGTTTGTCTGCGTTAGCACTTATAATAACAATATCACTAATACTTGGTTACTATCCAAGTTACACAATGTAAATAGAGTATCGTTGGCGCTTTCTGGATGTTTTTTTAAATTTTTTATTAAGGTTTAATGGGCGGAATAAATAAATCCCCCATTGGCGAACTTTTGTTTACATTTATTTTTGAGTGGGAATGAACGATAGGCAAAATAAAATAAAAAGTGCAGTTCCCTTTTAAGGAAATCCCGTTTATAATCAATTTATAATTGGTTTTGGCTTTAATTTGAACAGTGATGTGGATCCTTGACTACTGAGCAACCCGACCTTCCAACAGGCTGTCGTGATGCATCAAGTGACGTACTAAGAGAGAGAGTGAGTGTGTATGTGTGTGTGTGAGTGTGTGTGTGTGTGTGTGTGTGTGTGTGTGTGTTCTTGTATTTCTACCCTTCTTGAGACATCAACAAGGAAAAGTAGCTTCCATATGAGGAGGTGTGAACAAGTTAGGACATAAACCATGGTCCCAATACGGAAAACCATTGCATCTAATAGAGAATGTTTCATTTGCACCCCTGGTGGTGAAATCTATCAAAATGAGGGTGGCCCCAAAAAGGAGGGATTTTTTCAAATTGATTGTGTGTCGGTTTTAAAAGTGCTCCCCCTCTGGTCAACATATGTAATAACAAGTGAGTGTAAGAAATTGAAATGCGCCCCCTTTGGCCAAAATGAAATAAAAATAAAAATTTTCGGACTATAACATTTTTTAAAATAAAATAAGTATGTATACAGAGACACACTGTATTGAAGTAAATAATGAATATTAAAAAACAATTACAAACAAAAAAAATAAAACAATCAATTTAAAGCAGTCTTTTTTTTTACAATGTGTCAACTTTTTTCTTATAAAATTGGGAACAATTTCTCATATTTTTTCTGTTTCTGTAATACTGTATTATTTTCTCATGAAATTATTACTTTTTCATGCAACATTTGTCATATAAAATTCTGACTTTTATCACAATATTGCCAATTTTTGTGACATTTTTTGAGTTCAATTATGACTTTCGACTTAAGTAAGATTCCGATTATTATTATGATACTGCCAAAATTCCAACTTTTATCATTATATCGCACACATGTTCAGTTTTCTTGTAAAATTTTGACTTGCGTTGAGTACAATTACTACTTTTATAGACCCCAAAAGGGACAAGCGGTAGTAAAATGGATGGATTATAATACTAGAGGTAGGCATTTTTCGCAGGTCTCAAGAAGGTGACAAATACAAGAACGCTAGTGTGTGTGTGTGTGTGTCAGGAGAAGAGAAAGGATGTTGGAGGTCGCTCTCATTAGCGGAAACAAGAGCCAGTGTCACTTCTAGATTGTTCTAGTTGCCAGACAGCAAGGACAGGCCCACATCTTGGATTTCTTTCTGCACAACACACACACACACCGACACACACACACACACACAGCCCCTCCCCCCCTTTGTCACGGTTCCTCTTACACCAAGTGCCAAACACGGTGACCCACATTTACATAAAGTCCCCAGCGAGCCGCTCTTCATAGCCGCGGTGGCGGTCAGGTCACTAAATGCCGCCTCGCCTATCGTCCATTCCTGGGCACCCGTTCCATTTTTTGGGTCGAAAAAAATCGCCCGCCGGTGCCACCCGGGCCCCTTTTTTTTCGCCGCCCGACTCGGCCGTCGTGAAAAAATCATGGCGCCGAATGGAAAGCAGCACTCGAGAAGGGAGGGGGGGGGGGTGGGGATAAATAAATGATGGCGTCGGGGTGCAGAGTGCGAATAGTAGCCTTGGAGTTGCAAAAGGGGATGGATGAAAGTGATTAAGGCTTCTCCGGGCCTCTCCTGGCGGTCTCTGCGGACCCCGGCGGATGAGGCTGAGAGCGCGGCGAAGGGACAGGCGAGCTCTCAGGCTGTCGCCGCCAGTGATGCCCCTCCTACCCAGGAGACCACAACTCATAAAGCTATTATTGCACAGATGGTTTGTGCTTTTTTTTTTTTTTTTTTTTGCCTTAAAAAAAACAAAAAAAAAAACAACAACAAATGCAGCTTGCAGGAATTTCCATCCACTCAGGCTCTTTGTTCATGTCAGAGTGTTGCAGCTTAAAGTGACCGCACGCTTAATTCCTTGGGCGCTGATTCTACCGACGTGCTGTTGCTCGCCGTCGAAAAAAAAAAAAAAAAAAAAAAAAAAAAAAAAGGAGCTATCTCACAATCAGGGCGTGAAATGCTAAAGAGCTTCCAGCCAACACGCCTGCTGCATGGTGTTTTCTCCCAACTAGTGTTCATTTGACATTTAGTAAATCATTACTGCACCCGTGCCCTTAAGGAACACACACACACACAGATTTAAAAAAAAAAAAAAAAAAAATTGCATATAGACACACACACACACACGTAACCTTTTATTATAACTTCACAAGTTAGGTGACCTGATTCCATTTGTGGCCAAAATTATGACACATTTTTCCCGAGAAGTGTGTGATCAACACCCCTGCAGTGATGTTGCTTGATAAAAAAAAAAAAAAAAAAGGTGAGGGCATTTTATATTTATTTAACACATTTACAGTCGCGATCAAAAGTTTACATACACATAATGTCACGGCTGTCTTGAGTTTCCAATAATTTCTACGACTCTTATTCTTTTTGGCGATAAAGTGATTGGAGCACATACTTGTTGGTCACAAAAAAACATTCATGAAGTTTGGTTCTTTTATGAATTTATTATGAGTCTACTGAAAATGTGAGCAAATCTGCTGGGTCAAAAGTATACATACAGCAATGTTAATATTTGCTTACCCTTGGCAAGTTTCACTGCAATAAGGTGCTTTTGGTAGCCATCCACAAGCTTCTGCTTGAATTTTTGACCACTTCTCTTGACAAAATTGGTGTAGTTCAGCTAAATGTGTTGATTTTCTGACATGGACTTGTTTCTTCAGCATTGTCCACAAGTTTAAATCAGGACTTTGGGAAGGCCATTCTAAAAACCTTAATTCAAGCCTGATTTAGCCATTTCTTTACCACTTTTGACAGTGTTTGGGGTCATTGTCCTGTTGGAACACCCAACTGCGCCCAAGACCCAACCTCCGGGCTGATGACTTTAGGTTGTCCTGAAGAATTTGGAGGTAATCCTCCTTTTTCCATTGTCCCATTTACTCTCTGTAAAGCACCAGTTCCATTGGCAGCAAAAACTACCACCACCATGCTTGACTGTATGGTGTTCCTGGGATTAAAAGGTAGGGATGTCCGATAATGGCTTTTTTGCAGATATCCGATATTCCGATATTGTCCAACTCTTAATTAACGATACCGATATAAACCGATACCGATACATACAGTCGTGGAATTAACACATAATTTGGACAACCAGGTATGGTGAAGATAAAGTCCTTTTTTAAAAAAATAATAAAATAAAATAAGATAAATTAAAAACATTTTCTTGAATAAAAAAGAAAGTAAAACAATATAAAAACAGTTACATAGAAACTAGTAATTAATGAAGATGAGTAAAATTAACTGTTAAAGGTTAGTACTATTAGTGGACCAGCAGCACGCACAATCATGTGTGCTTACGGACTGTATCCCTTGCAGACTGTATTGATATATATTGATATATAATGTAGCAGGCCTGGCCCTAACCAATCTGGCGCCCTAGGCAAGATTTTAGGTGGCGCCCCCCCACATCGGCAGTGAAGTGTATATACTCACAAGAAACCGAATAGCTTTGTCTTTGACCTTTTTTTTTTACTTAAAGAAAGCAAATTAACATATTATATGAGAATGTTATGTTATGATTATCTTTAACCGAATCACAGCAGTGCTCAAATTAAAAAACAGCATTCCCTCTCATGTGATATTGCTTAATTAACATTAATGATGTTCACTTTAACAACTAGGCTTACAACTATACCTAATATATAAAGGGGTGGAAAGGTGACTATTACCTGCAGGGCAAACATTAGCTAACCAGAAGGCAATAACAATGTAAACAGAAAAAACCTGCTTAAAAGATCTAATACAAATGTCCATGAGGAATGTAAGGTGGGAGTACTGTAATTACCTAACGTTACATTATTATTTTCCATAACAATTTAGCCCCCTCCACAATATTAACCCGACGTTAAAACAGAACTAGCTATTTATTGATGAGCAATTGCCGAATCATGTAACATTAGCTTGATGCTAAAAAAACAGGTTACTATCACATTCTGTAACAGACAAATAATTTAATGTAGGCTAACGTTACCTCCCTGCTACCTCTGTCTTTTTCTCGTTTCTCCTCCTCTTCTTTTCTCTTTTTTCTTCCCTGGGCACCTGACAGTTTTGGCCGTTTTGACATCTTGTGTTGATTTTTTGATGCGGTGACGTCCATAAACAGTCATGATACGGGAAGGGAGGGGGCGCACCGTGCGGAGGGAGGGGGGGCGTAATGTTGTAACAAATAATATTTCTATTAAATAGGCTTTACTTTGCATTTTAATTAACGTGGGATTATTTTTTGTATTTAGAAATAATAGTACCAACTTTTTAAAAAAAAATTTTTTTCTCCAACATTTGTGGCACTGGCGTGGCGCCCCCTGATGGACGGCGCCCTTAGCATTTGCCTATACGGCCTATGCCACGAGCCGGCCCTGTAATGTAGGAACCAGAATATTAATAACAGAAAGAAACAACCCTTTTGTGTGAATGAGTGTAAATGGGGGAGGGAGGTTTTTTGGGTTAGTGCACTAATTGTAAGTGTATCTTGTGTTTTGTATGTTGATTTAATAAAAAAAAAAAACGATACCGATAATAAAAAAAACGATACCGATTATTTCCAATATTACATTTTAAAGCATTTATCGGCCGATATATCGGGACATCTCTAATTAAAGGCCTCACATTTTCACGTCCAAACATATTGCTGGGTATTGTGGCCAAACAGCTCCATTTTTCACATAGACAAAGATACATCCTTCTGGAGGAAAGTTCTGTGGTCAGATGTAACAAAAATTGAGCTGTGAAGTGAAATATATTGTATATATAGCGCTTTTTCACTAGCGACTCAAAGCGCTTTACATTGAGAAACCCGTTATTTACATTCATGCTACATTTACACCAGTTTGAGTGGCACTGGGAGCAAGTTAATACCTGTGATCAGCTTTGATATTGGTATCGCCGTCACTCATGGATGATCGGCATCAAAATGAGAAGAATAAAACCCTGATCGGAACAAAACTGGTAAGAACATCATGTATGTAGTGTGTGGGGGTGGCAATGCGATCCCACAGTAGTGTGTGACTAGTGTAGTCCCAATACCAATATTTTGGTACCGGTACCAATATTGGTTTGATACTTTTCGGTACTTTTCTAAATAAAGGGGACCACCAAATATGTCATTATTGGCTTTATTTTAATACAAAATCTTAGGGTACATTAAACATATGTTCATTATTGCAAGTTTGTCCTTAAATAAAATAGTGAACATACAAGACAACTATTCTTTTAGTAGTAAGTAAGCAAACAAAGGCTCCTAATTTATGTCTACTGACAAATGCAGTAACATTTTGTGTCATTTTCTATTCTATTATTTCGTCAAAATTATTAAGGACAAGTGGTAGAAAATGAATTATTAACCTACTTGTTCATTTACTGTTAATGTCTGTTTACTTTCTCTTTTATTTTATTTATCTTCCGTCAGTCTACCCCAGGGCAGCTGTGGCTACGAAAGTAGCTTACCACCACTAGGTGTGAATGAATGATGGGTTTTTAACATGTAAAGCGACTTTGGGTACTTAGAAAAGCGCTATATAAATCCCAGTTATTATTATTATTAACATGTTCTATCTACACTTCTGTTAAAATGTAAAAAATCATTTATTATTCTGTTGTTTGGATGATGTTTGGACTACTTTTGGATTACAAACTTGGGTATCAGTCCAATACCAAGTCGTTACAGGATTATACATCGGTCATATTCAAAGTCCTCATGTGTCCAGGGACTAGATACGCTCGGATGTCAGGTGTAGATCCACCCAAGAAACGTACTTTATTTGTCGCCATGGAGGCGGGGATTAGTGATTTAGAAGTAGCTAAAAAACTGCTGACTGCGACTGAACTTTAGCCGCTAGCTAGATAGCCATGTCTTAAAGCACCTTTTCCTGTGGGCGTTTCAGTGTTATAACTTCACCTTTATCTTTAGTTTTTAGACCAAAATACGTCCGTTCTCCCTTTTCCGTCTACACATATTGTCTGTTTGTAAGTACTCAGTGATTGTGCGCTGCCAAACATGCTCGTCTGCTCGTAAACCACGACAACAGGGGCGCGGGGGGTGGTGGACCGGTACTTTTCTGAGGCGGTATAGTACCAAATATGATTCATTAGTATCACGGTACTATACTAATACCGGTATACCGTACAACTCTATGTGTGACAAGCATGAAAAACAAGCTACCAGTCCCTTGTGGCTTTGTATGGTCCTACCGAACACTACTGACTGCTTGTTGGATACAAAACAATAGTAAAACCGCCACAAAAAGACCTCCATCATCCAATCTACTAAAGAACACCAACAACCAGAGTCGATATCAACAAGTTGGTGCCTTACAAATGTGGCCTCAATCAATTTTTACGGCCATTCCTATCAAAGCGTGTACGGAATTTAGGTAAATTCTTCCCAGTGGCTTAAAGCCATCCAAGGCTTGTAAATTCCGACAGAGACGTCAGGGTGTGAGCGTCACCTGTCTTGTATATGCGGCGCCTCTTGCAGGCCCCGTCAGGCCTTCACACATCTTCCACATGTGCTAAACTTCCTCGCGGCTCACTCTCCTTCGAATCACTGCTGAAGCTGAGGGACGAAAGACGATAAAAAAAAAAACCCCGAACAATATGGAGGGCCACGCATCTGTCCGCACGCCTCTCGTCCTCTGGACGGCTGACGGACAGCTGACGGCCAGGGTTTGGATGGACAGGAGACATTGTTGATGGCTGCACAGAACAGTAGGTTCCCCGGCACACCCTCATGGGATCCGATTTCAAAAATGAGCCGTGTCGATTCTTCCTGAAAATCGATACCTGTGTCAGAAACGTATGTCTATTTTTTGATAAGATATTTTTCACCTTTAACACAATACTGTGTTGTCCAGTTGTTATATCTTGTTTCCTTACATTTTTAAGTCTCATTTGCAAGTTTAGCCAAAAAAAAGTAGTCTTTGCCATTAAGTTGACTGTGCCACTCTTTTCTTTTGTTGAGCCCTACATCGCGTTTTTACAGTATTGTAACATGCATCTTAGTTGTAGTTTTCATTAAAAAAAACATTTGGAGGTGTTGAAATCGCCATGTAAAATCGCTAATGCTAACCAGTAGCATTGTGTATGGCATATTCAATGTAAATTAGCATCGCGCTACCGCAATGTGAAGATTGCAGCCTTACTTTTGAGCACTTTCCATTAGACATGCTTGCTCTGTTGGCATAGTGGATGTAGTTAATAGTGTGAGAGTCCAGTCCATAGTGGATGTAGTTAATAGTGTGAGAGTCCAGTCCATAGTGGATGTAGTTAATAGTGTGAGAGTCCAGTCCATAGTGGATCTAACATAATAGTGTGAGAGTCCAGTCCATAGTGGATCTAGTTAATAGTGTGAGAGTCCAGTCCATAGTGGATCTAGTTAGAAGTGTGAGAGTCCAGTCCATAGTGGATGTAGTTAATAGTGTGAGAGTCCAGTCCATAGTGGATGTAGTTAATAGTGTGAGAGTCCAGTCCATAGTGGATCTAACATAATAGTGTGAGAGTCCAGTCCATAGTGGATCTAGTTAATAGTGTGAGAGTCCAGTCCATAGTGGATCGAACATAATAGTGTGAGAGTCCAATCCATAGTGGATCTAGTTAATAGTGTGAGAGTCCAGTCCTTAGTGGATCTAACATAATAGTGTGAGAGTCCAGTCCATAGTGGATCGAACATAATAGTGTGAGAGTACAGTCCATAGTGGATCTAACATAATAGTGTGAGAGTCCAGTCCATAGTGGATCTAGTTAATAGTGTGAGAGTTCAGTCCATAGTGGGTCTAGTTTATAGTGTGAGAGTCCAGTCCATAGTGGATCTAACAGAATAGCGGAAGTGTCCAGTCCATAGTGGATCTAGTTAATAGTATGAGAGTCCAGTCCATAGTGGATCTAACATAATAGTGAGAGTCCAGTCCATAGTGGATCTAGTTAATAGTGTGAGAGTCCAGTCCATAGTGGATCTAACATAATATTGTGAGAGTCCAGTCCATAGTGGATCTAACATAATAGTGTGAGAGTCCAGTCCATAGTGGATCTAGTTAATAGTGTAAGAGTCCAGTCCATAGTGGATCTAACATAATAGTGTGAGAGTCCAGTCCATAGTGGATCTAGTTAATAGTGTGAGAGTCCAGTCCATAGTGGATCTAACATAATAGTGTGAGAGTCCAGTCCATAGTGGATCTAACATAATATTATGAGAGTCCAGTCCATAGTGGATCTAGTTAATAGTGTGAGAGTCCAGTCCATAGTGGATCTAACATAATAGTGTGAGAGTCCAGTCCATAGTGGATCGAACATAATAGTGAGAGAGTACAGTCCATAGTGGATCTAACATAATAGTGTGAGAGTTTAGTCCATAGTGGATCTAGTTAGAAGTGTGAGAGTCCAGTCCATAGTGGATCTAGTTAATAGTGTAAGAGTCCAGTCCATAGTGGATCTAGTTAATAGTGTGAAAGTCCAGTCCATAGTGGATCTAGTTAATAGTGTGAGAGTCCAGTCCATAGTGGATCCAACATAATAGTGTGAAAGTCCAGTCCATAGTGGATCTAGTTAATAGTGTGAGAGTCCAGTCCATAGTGGATCTAACATAATAGTGTGAGAGTTCAGTCCATAGTGGATCTAGTTAGAAGTGTGAGAGACCAGTCCATAGTGGATCTAGTTAATAGTGTAAGAGTCCAGTCCATAGTGGATCTAGTTAATACTGTGAAAGTCCAGTCCATAGTGGATCTAGTTAATAGTGTGAGAGTCCAGTCCATGGTGGATCTAGTCAATAGTGTGAGAGTCCAGTCCATAGTGGATCTAGTTAACAGTGTGAGAGTCCAGTCCATAGTGGATCTAGTTAACAGTGTGAGAGTCCAGTCCATAGTGGATCTAACATAATATTGTAAGAGTCCAGTCCATAGTGGATCTAACATAATATTGTGAGAGTCCAGTCCATAGTGGATCTAACATAATAGTGTGAGAGTCCAGTCCATAGTGGATCTAACATAATATTGTAAGAGTCCAGTCCATAGTGGATCTAACATAATAGTGTGGGAGTCCAGTCCATAGTGGATCTAGTTTTCTTCTTGATGGCCAGCTCCTTGGTCTTGTCGAGGAAACATCCACTATTACACCGCCCCATTTCCTTTTTATTTAGTCAATTCTACTGAGTATTAGTTCATCTACCTCACATAATTGCACACGGTGGTTATCAATCAATCAATCAATGTTTATTTATACAGCCCTAAATCACAAGTGTCTCAAAGGGCTGTACAAGCCACCTGTGGTTACATGGTATATCCACAGTGAATACTAATGTTTTTTGCCGAATCCAAAATGTGTAAGTCAGACTGAAGAAAGAAAGGTAAAACAAAGGTTCCGTGCAGAGGATGCAGTTCCTCACGAGGATGGTGCTACTTAGCTCCATCAAAAAGGTGCGGGCCTTCCTCCGTTTGCACCACAAATCCATACCGTAGGTAAGCAAATGCTGCTGATGTTTCTTCCACCGTAATGTTACAAAAAGCTCCTTAATGTCTCCTGCAGCACTCATGCGGCCCACACATCCTCCGCTTTTTTTTTTTCAATCCATAAGCTCTTAAGTCGGCGCGGACAGTCGTACCCGTTAAAACGATAACAAAAAGGGCAGCCTCCGCCGTGCTCAATACGCATTCTTAATACCGAGAGGCGGAAAGTGGAGCAATATCCAGCATCAATTAAAAAGACGGAACAAGGAAGCCGTGGCTCTAATGTTGGCCTTGAGAGGCTTGAGTGAGCAATGATGTGCCAATCAATAGCATTGGGAAAAACAGATTGTTTGTGTGTCACTTTGAAAGGCAACACAAACACGTGATTATACGAATATAAAAAAACGGCGCTTCATTTTTTTTTTCTTCTTCCGAGAGGACAAGTGTGCTAGCGCCGCGGCCCTTTGCCTTTGCCTCGGAGCACTTCGGAGATTCAAAACCTTGACGCTCGTCCAAGTCACGCTGCCACGCCAAGCCGCCGTCTTCTCGCTGACGGTGAACATGTTTATTATACATATACGCCCTCGTCCCCGGCACGGGCGACGGTGTCCCCGGCGCCGGAGGCGGGATTAGAGGGAACGAGGTGGGGAGACGAGAGAGGAGATGCTACAACTCACACGCTTGCTGACCTATTGTTTTCCCCCTCGGGGTGTGAATGAGTGGGAAGGGGAGCGGTGTTTAAGCCACGGCCACTGTGGCGGAAGTAACCCGGTAGTGAGTGGACAGCATTAAGAGAGGAGAGGATGTTATTCAAATTACTCCAAAGGAGCATGCTGGGATGTCTTAGAGGTCGGGGAATGAGGCTGTGTCCTTATGTACACCCCTCGTATTTCATCAACCAAATCAAAACGTACACATATATGCATGCCAGTGAACCGCAGCTTCCCCAGTATAGGTAGTACTCGTGCAGCCTCGCATCGTGACACTACCAGGCTTTACTCCCTTATTTATTACCCGTTTCTCACTTTATCTTCAGTATTCAGTATTGATGGGTGAAATATCCCTCAGTGAGTGTATGGCACACTCGCTAGCTGTATTGACACCGCACCGATACTGTGTTGGTCAACCGCCGTCGACTGGATTAAAAAAAAATCGCTATATTTACTCTACAAAATGAATTAATAGTTAGCAAATAATTAACTACTAGAGATGTCCGATAATATCGGTCTGCCGATATTATCGGCCGATAAATGCGTTAAAATGTAATATTGGAAATTATCGGTATCAGTTTTTTTATTATCAGTATCGGGTTTTTTTTGTTTGTTTTTTGTTTTTTTTATTAAATCCAC
Source organism: Entelurus aequoreus (assembly GCF_033978785.1). Classification (NCBI taxonomy): domain Eukaryota; kingdom Metazoa; phylum Chordata; class Actinopteri; order Syngnathiformes; family Syngnathidae; genus Entelurus; species Entelurus aequoreus. Next base: position 4,172,818 of record NC_084751.1, read on the forward strand.
ATAAAAAACACAAGATACACTTACAATTAGTGCACCAACCCAAAAAAACTCCCTCCCCCATTTACACTCATTCACACAAAAGGGTTGTTTCTTTCTGTTATTAATATTCTGGTTCCTACATTATATATCAATATATATCAATACAGTCTGCAAGGGATACAGTCCGTAAGCACACATGATTGTGCGTGCTGCTGGTCCACTAATAATACTAACCTTTAACAGTTAATTTTACAAAATGTCATTAATTGCTAGTTTCTATGTAACTGTTTTTATATTGTTTTACTTTCTTTTTTATTCAAGAAAGTGTTTTTAATTTATTTATCTTATTTTATTTGATTCATTTTTTTAAAAAGTACCTTATCTTCACCATACCTGGTTGTCCAAATTAGGCATAATAATGTGTTAATTCCACGACTGTATATATCGGTTGATATCTGTATCGGTTGATATCGGTATCTGTAATTAAAGAGTTGGACAATATCGGCATATCGGATATCGACAAAAAGCCATTATCGGACATCCCTATTAACTACATTACAATACAGCTCTGACAAATGTATATATTACTTTGGAGGTTTTTGTTTAATAAAATTATACCCAAACATTTAAAAAATTCAAATGCATTCAAGGCAACAAGAGAAGGATTCAACATTTGTATTTTCTAAAGTAAATCTGTACAGCAGATTTGGGCATCTACATTAACAATATGCACAATATGGTTTGCCTAAGTGGCTAGACAGGACATATTAAAACAAAACAACAAATCTATTGTTTTTATTTTTTTTAATCGATTAAAAATCGTTACAAACAAGAATCACGATTCCTTCGAAAATATTATTTTTTTCACAACCCTAATATATATATACATACATATACATACATATATATATATATATATATATATATATATATATATATATATATATATATATATATATATATATATATATATATATATATATATATATATATATATATATATATATATATATACATATATATATATACATATATACATATACATATATATACATATACATATATATACATATATATATATATATACATATATATATATACATACATATATATATACATATACATATATATATATACATATATACATATATATATATACATATATATATATACATATATATATATACATATATATATACATATATATATATATATATATATATATATATATATATATATATATATATATATATATATATATATATATATATATATATATATGTATATACATACATACATACATACATACATACATATATATATATATATATATATATATACATATATGTATGTATATACATACATACATACATACATACATACATACATACATACATATATATATATATATATATATATATATATATTAGAGATGTCCGATAAATGCTTTAAAACGTAATATTGGAAATTATCGGTATCGTTTTTTTATTATCGGTATCTTTTTTTTGGTATTTTTTATTTGTTTTATTTTTTTAATAATTAAATTAACATAAAAAACACAAGATACACTTACAATTAGTGCACCAACCCAAACAACTATTAATTACTAGCTTCTATGTAACTGTTTTTATATTGTTTTACTTTCTTTTTATTCGAGAAAATGTTTTTAATTTATTTATCTTTTTTTATTAATTTTTACAAAAATGACTTTATCTTCGGCCCTGTGATGAGGTGGCGACTTGTCCAGGGTGTACCCTGCCTTCCGCCCGATTGTAGCTGAGATAGGCTCCAGCGCCCCTCGCGACCCCGAAGGGAATAAGCGGTAGAAAATGGATGGATGGATGGACTTTATCTTCACCATACCTGGTTGTCCAAATTAGGCATAATAATGTGTTAATTCCACGACTCTATATATCGGTATCGGTTGATATTGGTATCGGTAATTAAAGAGTTGGACAATATCGGAATATCGGCAAAAAGCCATTATCGGACTTCCCTAATATATATATATATAAAATATATATATATATATATATATATATTAACTCATCTGAAGAGTAGGGAAATATGCGAAACAGTCATAAGTTTGGACACAGCTTGTCATTTCATTTTCTTTATTTTCAAGACTATTTACATTGTAGATTGTCACTGAAAGCATCAAAACTATGACACCTTTGAAGTGAGAACCATTTCAGGTGACTACCTCTTGAAGCTCATGGAGAGAATGCCAAGAGTGTGCAAAACAGTAATCAGAGCAAAGGGTGGTTATTTTAAAGAAACTAGAATATAAAACATGTTTTCAGATATTTCACCTTTTTTTTGTTAAGTACATAACTCCACATGTGTTCATTCTTAGTTTTGATGCCTTCAGTGACAATCTAAAATGTAAATAGTCATGAAAATAAAGAAAACACATTGAATGAGAAGGTGTGTCCAAACTTTTGGCCTTGACTGTGTATATATATATATATATATATATATATATAAGTTTTATAAATAATATACCATAGTAAGTAAACAAAAATATGTTGATTCTACTTCCAAAGGCTCAAAATTCTCACCTAATTACTGAAAATGTCGTCATCAGGCCCTTTTCCATGAACTTTTGGCTATTGGAACTATACACACAAAAAATGTTGGGTTAAAAAAAATTACCCAATTTTATTTCATTTTATGTTTTTATTTTTTTGGGGGGGTTATAAAATAACTCAATTTTAACCCAACTGCTGGTTATTTGAACTCAACATTTTGGGTAAATTTTTTCAACCCTACTTTTGCGTTGAATTTTTATACATAAATAATCTTTATCTCAAAAAAAAACAAAAACTGTTGGGTTAAAAAATACCTCAATTTTATTTTATTTTTTTTAATTTTTTTGGGGGGGGTTATAAAATAACCCAATTTTAACCCAACTGCTGGTTATTTTAACTCAACATTTTGGGTACATTTTTTCAACCCAACTTTTGCGTTGAATTATACATAAATAATCTTTATTTCAAAAGCAAAAAAAAAAAAAAAAAAAAAGGGTTCAAGATGTTCATCATAATTATTAATATGTGTACTTTGTGAACACTAGTGGAAAAACAATACAGTAAAAGTATAGACAGGAAGTAGACCCACATCCCAATGTGCATTGTCACTTGTTATAAAAGTAGTATTTTGTTGTTTTTATATTGGTTTACAATATTTTTTTTACAGTTTTTACACTGACAATTAGAAAAGTGTATATAACATTAAAGGTGATTGACCGTGAAACATGAAAATGTGTCATTTTGTATGCTATACTATTAACAGCCACTTCCCTATCTTTACACTTATATCAGTAACTATGTTTTTTTTAAAGATTTACTGGATTAAGTGATCAAAACTCAGCTCCATGCACGTATGATTTCTCCAGAGTCCAAACAGGCACACGTGCGCAACAGGAACGAAAACCAGTGTTTGCTAACTCAATATCGCGACCTCTGACCCGCCCCATGCTGTGCCTGCAGTAGCCTTTCTTGTTACATTTTATAGGGTCAGGGGTTCACGGCCCATCCATCAACGTCTAATAGACTTTGGGTGCGATGCTTATTTTTAGCCAAAGACGCGGTGGAAGCGGGTGAATGAGATGAAGATTTATTGTTTCGGTCACCAAAAAAGTGGACCAAATGAGTCACGAGGCAGCGTTCCCTGGGGGTCACGACCAATATCATTCCCAGCCCCCCCAACTCTGTTGTTAATGATCCAACACACTTTCAACCGCTTGGTGCTGAATCCACCTGTTGTTGATTCTACTTCCAAAGGCTCAAAATTCTCACCTAATTACTGAAAATGTCGTCATTAGGCCCTTTTCCATGAACTTTTGGCTCCTGGAACTATACACACTAAAAAATATCGGGTTAAAAAAATAACCCAATTTCAACCCAACTGCTGGTTATTTTAACTCAACATTTTGGGTTGATTTTTTCAACCCAATTTTTGCGTTGAATTATACATCCACCCATCCATTTTCTACCACTTGTCCAGTTCGGGGTCGCGTGGGGTGCTGGAGCCTATCTCATCTGCATTCGGGCGGAAGGCGGGGTACACCCTGGATAACTGTAATATATATATATATATATATATATATATATATATATATATATATATATATATATATATATATATATATATATATATATATATATATATATGTATTAATGTGTGTGTGTGTGTGTGTGTGTGTGTATGTATATATATATATATATATATATATATATATATATATATATATATATATATATACATACACACACACACACAAATAAATACATAAATAAATATATATATATATGTATGTATTTGTGTGTGTGTATGTGAGTATATATATATATATATATATATATATATATATATATATACATTATATATATATATATATATTATACATATATATATATATATACATACATATATATATATATATATTTATTTATGTATTTATTTGTGTGTGTGTGTGTGTATATATATATATATATATATATATATATATATATATATATATACACTCACATACACACACACAAATAAATACATAAATAAATATATATATATATATGTATTTATTTGTCTGTGTGTATGTGAGTATATATATATATATATATATATATATATATATATATATATATATACTCACATACACACAGACAAATAAATACATATATATATATATATTTATTTATGTATTTATTTGTGTGTGTGTATGTGAGTGTATATATATATATATATATATATATATATATATATATATACACACTCACATACACACACACAAATAAATATATATATATTTATTTATTTATGTATTTATTTGTGTGTGTGTGTGTATATATATATATATATATATATATATATATATATATATATATATATATACACATACACAAATAAATAAATAAATAAATAAATAAATAAAATATATATATATTTATTTGTGTGTGTGTGTATATTTATTTGTGTGTGTATATATATATATATATATATATATATATATATATATATATATATATATATATATATATATATATATATATATATATATATAAATAAATGAGTTTTATAAATAATATACCATAGTAAGTAAACAAAAATTTGTTGATTCTACTTCCAAAGGCTCAAAATTCTCACCTAATTACTGAAAATGTCGTCATTAGGGCCTTTTCCATGAATTTTTGGCTCCTGGAACTATACACACTAAAAAATATTGGGTTAAAAAAATAACCCAAATTTAACCCAACTGCTGGTTATTTTAACTCAACATTTTGGGTTGATTCTTTCAACCCAACTTTTGCGTTGAATAATTTTAACCAAAAAGTTGAGTTGTGATGACTCAATTTTGGGTTACTCCCAACCAAACTATTGGGTTGAACACACTGACTTTTTGCATTGAAAGATGTGTGAGTGTAAATAATGTCAATGAGATTAATCCATAGTAAAATTCCCTTCAAGAAAAAAGTAACTTTTTATTTAAAAAAAAACCAAAAATGCGTTACTCATTGAAAAACAACACAAAAATGGTTCATCATTTTGAAAACCCAGAAATTGAGTGAAAATAATACCCTTATAACTCAAAAAATGGGTTGCTCGTTATAAAAATACCTACACAATAACATTGTACGTCGACACCTTATAACCCAAAAAATGGGTTTCTCTTCATAAAAAATAACTACAAAATTTAACCCAACACTAGCAACTCATGAATTGGGTTATCAAAATAACACAGCATTTTCTTTTGTGTAGGTTCCGGTCGAAGTGTGTTGTTTGTGTTTCCACCGCATTTCACAGTTCAGGGTGTTTTATAAAAATCAGGCAGGATGATTATACAAATCTGAGGATATACTGTGTATACAGTATATTGCATTCATGCTAGCATGTCTTACAAAGTATTTAGAGCCCACAGTGGGTGCATCAAACGTTATTTAAAGTCATGTGAAAAATAAAAAATAAAAACATATAATGCAGCAATTTTAGGCAGCAAATGTTCTTAAACCATTCTAGTGTCTTTTTTTTTTTTTACAAATGAAATAAAATCCCCTAATCTCGTTCAATAAGAGAATCTAGATTTGAGATATTGGAGCAAATTGCTTGGAACAATGTTTTCATGCGCAATCCGTTCTAATGGGATTTTCCCTTTGATCGTCTCGAAATAATCCATCACAATTTAAAGAGTACAGGTTGGCCGCATTACTGGGATTAATGAAAACAAACAGGAGGGGGGGGGGGGGGGGGGGCTGCGGACCAAAAGGACTTCCAGAACACGAAGTTAACCATGAAAAAAAAATTGAATATTTGCATATTATTATTATTAGTTTATCTTATTTTGTATTGTTGCACAAAAGCAGATTATTTCATGTTGTACACATTTGCTGCAACATTTTCAATGTTCTGTGTAAATTGTGTTTTTAAAACCGAAAAAACTGAAAAACAACGAAATATACAAAATGATATACCTAAGTTGACAGTTCCTACTTGCATCCTTTGTGCTAATTGCTATGCTTTAAGTTACAAGCAAAAATTTGAGTTACAAGCATGAACCTCGTAAGATCCCACCAAAACATCTGGGGCCGTACTTATCAAGCTTCTTAGAGTGCCATTTTACACTTAAGTCCTGAGAATTTGCGAAATTTAGTCCTACTCTCAAACTTAAGAATAAAAGCTTTTTATCAACGTTCTTAAGTCTAAGAATCACTCCTACTCTCCACAATATTTAAGAGACCTTCAGAGGTGTCTTAAGTGGTTAGGAGTTGCCAGCAGGGGATGGCACTGAGGCGAGAGAGACGTGCGCGAACGTTCAGGGAACGGAACAATGTTTTTGTTTTTTTTGATGACGAGCAGCTGATTAAACGGTATCGTTTAGACAGAGCGGATATTATTTTTGTCACAGAATTAATACTTTTCGATTCATTGTTGATTTCTGCATGTGGCTGCAGTGGGCTAGTATATATAGAGCCACCCACACCAGTTTCAAATTAGTTGCCTAATTAATGAATTGGAAAGAAAATGTTATGACAGTAGCGTATGTGTGTGGCCGTGAGGTGAGTTACGTCAGTGAGTGTGTGGGCGATAGAAGAGAGGGAGCGGTAGCGTGAGTGCCGGCGGGGACTAGTTTGTTTTGTATTATTTTGTAGTTTATTGTCAAAATATACACTCCCATTGTCCACTTAAATATTTCCAAGATATTTATTTATTCTTAGACAACGGATTCCCTTCCGTGATTGGTCATTTCTATGGACACAGAAATGACGTCACCTAAAATTCCGTTTACGGCACATAGTAATGTTGTAATTCAGCTCTGAGTGTGACACTTAAGATTCAGTCCTACACTTCGCTGAAAGTGTGAGTAAGACGCTTGATAACTAACTTTTAAGTGCAGCTTTCAGCGAATAATTTATTTACTCTTAAGTCAACTCTTAGCAGACTTCTTAGGAGTATTTCTAAGAAGCTTGATAAGTACGGCCCCAGGTCTTACTCTCGATAATTAGCTTGTAGCTAGAGATGGACATAACTTTGTTTACAAACATGGGAAGGAAGAACGTGAGTGTGAAGGACAGTGCTGGGAAGAAGTGGATGATATTCATTGAACCAAATAAATAAATAATCAAAAGCATGACCGAGCAAAGCAATTCAAGCAGAACGAGTCTAACACAAGCCAAAAACTGCGGACATTTATCCATGAAAATATGGAAAAGCTGCTGATGGTGTGTTTGACATAGCGCAGCTGAGGTAAATACTGTACATTATTATTACATTAATTCATGAATTGCTGTAGTACCGTATTTTTCGAATGTGCGCCTTATAACCCAGCGCGCCTAATATACGGAATATATTTGGTTTGTGCTTACCGACCTCGAAGCTATTTTATTTGGTACATGGTGAAATGTTAAGTGTGACCAGTAGATGGCAGTCACACATAAGAGATACACGTAGACTGCAATATGACTCAAGTAAACAACACCACAATGTTATATGTTTCATTGGAAATATACAACATTACACACGGCGCTCAAAAATCTATCAACATGTTTTAGTACGACTTTGGTAAGCTATGAAGCCGCACCGCTTGATGGATTGTACTGTGCTTCAACATACTAGTGTTATTATGGTGTGTGTGTATAAGGTAAGACATTATCTGGCGTTTTTTTTTGCAATATTATGCAAACGCAACTTTTCTTACCTTCTGGTACCTGCTGATCTGTATTTGGGATCGGCATAAGTCCTGAAAATGTTCACGCTTCCGCCTTTGTAGTTCGTCGTCGATAAGCTTCTTCTTTTTCTCCATTTTCTTTTTATGGGACATTCATCCTCCGCTGTTGCCATTTCTAATATAAAGTAGTGTAAAGTTCTTACTTATATCTGTCAGTAAACTCGCCATGAAAGCGCTAAAACATACCGGTGTAGTGAGTTTACATTATTCACCCAAGTAAGTTTAGTTATTAGAGAGTTCCGGTCGGACATTTTTTTCACGGGCCACGGATGAGGAGATGCTGCTCTGTTATTGATTTAGGTAAAGTCTGAATGTCATTAAAACAGTTAGCTCCGTCTTTTGACACTTCTTCCACGCCCGTCCTTGCACGCTACACCGCTACAACAAAGATGACGGGGAGAAGGCGCTGTCGGAGGTGAGCCACGTAAATAAGACCGCCCACAAAACGGCGCATCGTGAAGCGACTGTCAGAAAGCGGCTTGAAGATGATCTGTAAAACATCATCTATGCAACATTTTGACCAAAGAACCACCATTACATGTTATGTAGACCACAAGGAAGTGTTTTACATTATATAAAAAAAACATAATATGACTCCTTTAATGCACCCTATAATCCGGTGCGCCTTATATGTGAAAATAGACCTGACTACACCCGCTCATCGGCAGTGCGCCTTATAATCCGGTGCGCCATATGGTCCGGAAAATGCGGTAAATTACTAGTATATTCTATTGTATTGTTTTTATACAACATTTCTATACTAGAAGTGATTTTTAAAAAGCATGTTACTTGTTAAAATTGTGAACAGATACATACATACATATATATATATATATATATATATATATATATATATATATATATATATATATATATATATATATATATATATGTATATATATATACGTATATATATATATATATACATATACATATACATACATATACATACATATACATACATATACATATATATACATACATATACATATATATATATATATATATACATACATATATATATATATATATATATATATATATATATATATATATATATATATATATATATATATATATATACACACATATATATACATATATATATATATATATATATATATATGTATATATATACTGGGGCGGTGCCAGTAACTTGAGGGTTCCAGGTTCGATCCCCGCTTCCGCCATCCTAGTCACTGCCGTTGTGTCCTTGGGCAAGACACTTTACCCACCTGCTCCCAGTGCCACCCACACTGGTTTAAATGTAACTTAGATATTGGGTTTCACTATGTAAAGCACTTTGAGTCACTAGAGAAAAAGCGCTATATAAACATAATTCACTTTACTTCACATTTTGGCCGCCTTTTCCCCTCTTCTTCCCCGCCTTCCTGTGCGCCATTGCTGGGTGTGTTTTGGACATTTGGACAAAAATAGTTTCAAGCATGTTTTACTCAATATAGGTCATGAAATCTCAGCAACAAGCTGTAATATCTTACTGAGATCATTTAGGTCCAAAACCCTTAAAACAAGTAAAACACTCTAACATAAAATCTGCTTACTGAGAAGAATTATCTTATCAGACAGAAAATATGCAAATATTACCCTTATTTGAGATATTTAATCTTACTTAGATTTCAGTTTTTGCAGTGTAATGCTGACAAATTCCGGGATTGTGTTCCATTTCGGTTTAAAATATCTGTCGTTTTAAACGGAAAAAAATGCAAACACAAGCAAAATGATGACTGGTACTCAGTACTTGCATGTCCGACAAGCGCGTGGAGGATATTTGCCGGTCTCAGCAGATCTTTGACTTCCTGTGCGTGCTTATTGTTTTGCTCGGCGACGTGTTACACGACTGTTTTGCCAATAGCCGAGTCAATATTTGTGCTCAGCAACTGGAAATAAGAGGCCGAAAACCAGCATTGGGAATCCTGCATGGGCTCAAAAAGTCTCCAGAGATGCACACCTTGTTTGTTTGTTTTTGTTGTTGTTTTTGTTTTGCATGTGATGCTAAAGTTACAGCAACCGCATTGGCACGTGACTTCTCACAAGCATGTGAATGTGTCGGATGGACTCAGAGGTCCACACACACATTGAATGGATATGGAGACAAAGGCACACCATTGCCCGTATTAATTTTTCATAACATCATGCTCAATACAAAATGCAATAAGTGTTTCTTGTAAGACGACTCCCAGGCACTTATAGCACTTGAGCATGCGGCAAGGTACTCCTCAGAGGTCCGGCCTGCAGCGTACGTGTTTGTCTGACTTACTTTGACTCCTGCAGGCTGACATCTGATGCTGAAGACGCCCAGGGGCTGAACGGCTGGATGACTGTGGAGGACAAGAGGATGGTGTAGTTAGTAACGTAGACGCACTACTTCATTATCAGTCACCGAGGAACATTAATCCTGTTTTCCATTGAGCATCGTACACCATTTTTATTGTGGATCATCCGCTGCAGTTTCCTCTAATTACGCTGCTTAGCCCACGTTTAATCAATCAATCAATCAAACTTTATTTATAAAGCGCTTTTCATACATAAAAGAAATACCCCGGTGACACATACACACACAACATACACACATATGGAACTATATGGACAAATGATTGAATGGATGAGTACAGAGGAGACATGTGAGTAAACACTATCACAGGAGCCATCTGCACCAGGAGGTCATCAGACCATGGCCACCGGGACGCCGACACGGCTGATAACCCCTGAGGCAGATGGCTCCCTCTGAGAAAGGTTGGAAAATAAAAATAGTAAAACTTGTAAAATAGTAAGAACCATGTGTAGAGATAAAGAATAAAATACGAGTAAGACATATGAAAATTAATAGAAAAAAATACAAAATAATACAGTCAATTACATATGGACTAGGACAGGGTGTCGAACTCATTTTTATTGGGGGCCACATTGCAATTATGGCTGAGAGCCATGTGCAACACGCATACATACATACATACATACATACATACATACATATATATATATATATATATACATATATATATATACACATACATACATACATACATACATACATATATATATATATATATGTGTGTGTATGTGTGTGTATATATATATTTATATATGTGTGTGTATATATATATATATTTATATATATATATATTTATATATATACATATATATGTACACTACCGTTCAAAACAATTTTGTGGAATAGCCTTCATTTCTAAGAACAAGAATAGACTGTCGAGTTTCAGATGAAAGTTCTCTTTTTCTGGCCATTTTGAGCGTTTAATTGACCCCACAAATGTGATGCTCCAGAAACTCAATCTGCTCAAAGGAAGGTCAGTTTTGTAGCTTCCGTAACGAGCTATACTGCTTTCAGATGTGTGAACATGATTGCACAAGGGTTTTCTAATCATCAATTAGCCTTCTGAGCCAACGAGCAAACACATTGTACCATTAGAACACTGGAGTGATAGTTGCTGGAAATGGGCCTCTATACACCTATGTAGATTTTGCACCAAAAACCAGACATTTGCAGCTAGAATAGTCATTTACCACGTTAGCAATGTATAGAGTGTATTTCTTTAAAGTTAAGACTAGTTTAAAGTTATCTTCATTGAAAAGTACAGTGCTTTTTCTTCATAAATAAGGACATTTCAATGTGACCCCAAACTTTTGAACGGTAGTATATATATATATATATATATATATATATATATATATATATATATATATATATATATATATATATATATATATATATATATATATATACACACATACACACATACATACATATATATATACACACATACAGTACATATATGTATATATATAAATATATATATATATATACACACACCAGTGGCGTGCCGTCACTAGAGGCAGGGGAGGCACGGCCTCACCTGCCATCATGGAAAGAAAAAAAAAGTAAAAAGAAAAAAAAATTAATTAAATTGTTATATGTATCCAGTGATAATACTAAAGTTATTTTCCATTTAACTTCACCAGTTTTAGATTATTTTTATTTTTATTTTCACATTTGCCGTTCAAATACTGAGAAGAGACGGTGCGGTGATCAGCAGCCAGTTGAGGCACGTCACTGATTTGTGCCTCAACATGGATTGTGCGCAATGACTGCTGGCCTGCTGTGCAGTGAGACTGTATTGCTATATGAATTATATTATACATTTCCATAGTTTAGCTAGCTGAGGTATATAATGTACAGTGTGTTTTGTCAACATCTGTATGTGTGTAACGTATTTCTTGTGCTGAGCGATCATAAAACTGGAGGCTCGTCTCATAACCCCGCCTCCTGGTGCCAAGCACCTCCGCCGCAGAATACACCGCCCGACGGGAGCGCCGCGGCCACAACAACCAAAGCCCACACCCAAACCCTCCACGTGCAAGACCGAATCCACCCAAAAAAAGTCACTTGACAAGAAGCCAAAAAGTGCAAAAACAACAATGCTCGCGCTGCAGGAGCCGCGAACGACCGCAGGGACACAACATTAGGTACACCTGCACTGCAGGTTCATATGTTTGTAAATCTGACTGATGATGCAGTCGTGCCTCACCAGACATTTACCTCACCGCACGCCACTGATATACACACACATACACATATATATATATATATATAAATATATATATATATATATACAGTCGTGGTCAAAAGTTTACACACACTCGTAAAGAACATAATGTCACCTACTCAGTGGCCTAGTGGTTAGAGTGTCCGCCCTGAGATCGGTAGGTTGTAAATTCAAACCCCGGCTGAGTCATACCAAAGACTATAAATACGGGACCCATTACCTCCCTGCTTGGCACTCAGCATCAAGGGTTGGAATTGAGGGTTAAATCACCAAAAATTATTCCCGGGCGTGGCCATCGCTGCTGCCCACTGCTCCCCTCACCTCCCAGGGGGTGATCAAGGGTGATGGGTAAAATGCAATAATTTCGCCACACCTAGTGTGTGTGTGTGTGTGACACTCATTGGTACTTTAACTATGACTTGAGTTTCCAATAATTTCTACAACTCTTATTTTTTTGTGATAGAGTGATTGGAGCACATACTTGTTGGTCACAAATAATAATAGGTAATCCGCCCTTTTCATTGCCCCATTTACTCTCTATAAAGCACCAGTTCCTTTGGCAGCAAAACAGGCTCAGAGCATAATACTACCACCACCATGCTTGACCGTTGGCATGGTGTTCCTGGGATTAAAGGCCTCACCTTTTCTCCTCCAAACATATTGCTGGGTATTGTGGCCAAACAGCTCAATTTTTGTTTCATCTGGCCACATAACTTTCTTCCAGAAGGTTTTATCTTTGTCCATGTGATGTCAAATGAAACAAACATTTCACTGTTTGGCCACAATACCCAGCAATATGTTTGGAGGAGAAAAGGTTGTCACAGTTCTGTATAACACAATTTGAGAGGAACCCAAGGATGCAGACAGAAGGTGAGTCGAACAGTTCTTTTACTAGGTTTGCGTACTCACAAAAGGCGCTCCTCACAGGAGGGAAAAAGGAAAACACAAAATGTGCACCGTGGAGAAAACAAAAACTATACTATATATAAAAATAAAACAAACTTGGGTCGGAGTTGCAAGACGTGCTACCTCCGACGTAGACACCAAGCTGGATGGCACCGGGAGTGGCCAGGATTACAAAGCAGCAAAAACACGAAGCATGGAAGTCATCAGATGTGTAGAACCGAGGAGTTGAATCACCGAGTGCCATCCAGCTGCCAAGGTGCTGCTTAATTTGCACCCGGGGTAAATTGGGAGCATCTGTGCACGTCTCACAACTCCGCCCACAATGGGAACACAGGAACTCTAAGGGGAAGGAGAAATGAAGTGAACAAACAAGGTCAACTGCACCAACAAAGGAAAACTGAATACAAACCACAAGGCGGCAGCAGGTGGTGACAAAGGTGAGGCCTTTAATCGCAGGAACACCATACCTACGGTCAAGCATGGTGGTGGTAAAATACAAATGACTTCAATAAAATAATTAATATCAGGTAAAAGCCAAATTAAAAAGGTGGGTCTTAAGCCTGCTCTTGAAAATATGAACATTCTCTGCAGACCTAAAGTCCTCCGGCAAGTTGTTCCATAGACGGGGGCCATAACGGTGGAAAGATGCCATCCTGTTACTTTGTGTCCTGACTTTTGGAATAATTAGGAGATGAGTTCCGGAGAATTTTAGGGCCCGGGAAGGTTCGTAGGGTAAAAGCGAATCTGAAAAAAAGAAGGCTCAATACCATTAAAACTAAAGATGTCCGATAATATCGGACTGCCGATATTATCGGCCAATAAATGCTTTTAAATGTAATATCGGAAATTATCGGTATCGGTTTCAAAAAGTAAAATGTATGACTTTTTAAAACGCCGCTGTGTACACGGACGTAGGGAGAAGTACAGAGCGCCAATAAACCTTAAAGGCACTTTCTTTGCATGCCGGCCCAATCACATAATATCTACGGCTTTTCACACACACAAGTGAATGCAAATCATACTTGGTCAACAGCCATACAGGTCACACTAAGGGTGTCCGTATAAACAACTTTAACACTGTTACAAATATGCGCCACACTGTGAACCCACACCAAACAAGAATGACAAACACATTTCGGGAGAACATCCGCACCGTAACACAACATAAACACAACAGAACAAATACCCAGAACCCCTTGCAGCACTAACTCTTCCAGGACGCTACAATATACCCCCCGCTACACCCTACCCTCCCCCCCCTCCCCCTTCCACACCTCAACCCCGCCCACCTCAACCTCCTCATGCTCTCTCAGGGAGAGCATGTCCCAAATTCCAAGCTGCTGTTTTGAGGCATGTTAAAAAAAATAATGCACTTTGTGACTTCAATAATAAATATGGCAGTGCCATGTTGGCATTTTTTTCCATAACTTGAGTTGATTTATTTTGGAAAACCTTGTTACATTGTTTAATGCATCCAGCGGGGCATCACAACAAAATTAGGCATAATAATCGTTATTTCCACGACTGTATATATCGGTATCGGTTGATATCGGTATCGGTAATTAAGAGTTGGACAATATCGGAACATCGGATATCGGCAAACAAGCCATTATCGGACATTTCTAATAAAACATTTATAAACCATAAGAAGAACCTTAAAATGGATCCTGAAACACACGGGGAGCCGATACAGAGATTTTAAAACTGGTGTAATGTGAGCCCACCTTCTGGTCGTCGTCAGGACACGTGCCGCTGAATTTTGGAGTAATTGTAAAGGTGGAATAACCTTTTTAGGAAGACCACAAAGCAGGGCGTTACAATAATCTATACGACTTGTAATAAAAGCATGCATTAGCGTCTCCGTGTTGCCCTGAGAGAGAATTGGGCGAACTCTGGCTGTATTCTTAAGATGATAAAAACATATTTTTGTTATATTGTCGACATGTGTTTAATGTTTGGATGAACTCCGCCTTGACACCTTGTTAGATGGCAAATTCATGTCCAGTCAGAATAAAAAAACGGACTAAAATGACAGATTGTAACTTTAAGTCGACATATCTTAAATTTTTTTGAATTTTTTTTCTCCCCATTTTGCTTTAAAAATAGTCCACAAGCCACAAAGAGTTAAATTCAGTAACTTTTTTGAATAAGTTGTACTTGTCAGAGTAGCTTTAATGCAAAATACTTTATACTTTTGTATGTGACGAATGCTACTTTTACTATTGAGTTTGATTTTGATGGCTACATTTATTGTAATTTATTGATAACAGCTTGCAAATAATTCATAGTTCGGGGTTCAGCAACCCGTGGCTCCTTAGCGCCGCCCTAGTGGCTCCCTGGACCTCTTTCAGAGATGTGTGAAAATGGAAAGAGATGGAGAAAAATCATATATTTACTCTTTTGATATATTCTCTGTAGGACAACAAACATGACACAAACCTTCCTAATTGTTAGAAATCCCACCGTTTATGTTAAACATGCTTCACTGATGAGAGTATTTGGCAAGCACCGTTTTGTCCGACTAATTTCAGCGATCCTTGAACTCATCGTAGTTTGTTTACATGTGCAACTTTCTCCGATGCAGCCACAGAAAGACGTGTTTTATGCCACTCCTTTGTCTCATTTTGTCCACCAAACGTTTTATGCTGTACGTGAATGCACAAAGGTGAGCTTTGTTGGTTTTATTGATACGCTGGGGTGCTTATCAGGCATATTTGGTCAATCCATGACCGACAAACCGATCCGGAAAGCCGGCCAAACTATCTGTCTATTACCTGACCTCTTCTCTTAGCTACCTGTCTTTGTTTATGATGTATTTATTTATTTTTTGGTCTTTTTTTTTTTGCTGCAGCTGTTACATATACTGTAATATTGTATATGGTAATAGCGATTTGTTATATACTGTATATATTATATAAAAATAACAATCAATAAATCAAAGTTTATTTATATAGCCCTAAATCACGAGTGTCTCAAAGGGCTTACCTTGTGTGCATTATCCTTTCCATCCTTAACCGAGCTACTGTGTGGAACAATTTCCCTTGTGGATCATTAAAGTTTGTCTAAGTCTAAGTCTAAGTTTAGTCTAAGATATTTACACAAAGTTTGTATTGTTGTCAGAGATATCTCTTCTGTCGTCTTTATGTCCATCCAGCTCGCGTTATTTGATTGAATGACAGAACATGAAACTCGTGGCGCTCCTTTAACGGGCCCACGCGCCAAGTGTTGCGGTCGGAGGCTTGTCAAGGGATTCGGTCGCTGCGGTAGCCAAAACAAACTAAACGGGACTGGGAAGACGCCAAGAAAGAAGGACAAAAACAGGATTTCTCTGCAAAAAGCGAACATTTTGACATTTATTCCTAAATGAATTAAAAAAGGGAACTTATCTCATGGAGAGGGAACAGGTTGGTGCTTGAACGATGGGTGATTCCATCTACTTTACTAATTGTTATTTTTGGTGATATTAAATACTGGTATTATATGTGTATACTTTGTATCTGCTGATGTAGTTCGGTTGTACAAAAAAAGGCGGATACAAGGCTGCCGATATACGTCAAAAATGCCAAATATCGGTCGATGTCTACTCCAAAGGATTAAAGAAGTTTCACTCATAAGATAATATAATAATATAATATATCAGTATATATTATATACTGTATATCAGGGGTGTCCGCAGCTAATTGTTTACCGGCCCGCCACACATTCTGGAAATGCTATTGCAAAAATAAAAATAAAACATTAAAAAAAAGTAGAATGAGGTGAAATCTAACTAGAAAAAGTTGCAATGTTGACACAAAAGCTGCCATGCAGGCTGTTTTTTTTTTCTCTTTTGTCTATCTTTATTTTTCTTTTTTTGCCATTGCTCAAAAAAAAACAATGTTATAATGAATTATTGACCTATTCAAGGCTCCAATTATTTCAAATATTTCACTTTAAAATGTTTTATGTGGAAAATATTGCATATATTGTGTGGTTGCCATACAAAAACATCAACGTTTTCTTTGACAAAAGAGCATAAAACAAACAAAGTAATAGTTCAAACGTAAAATTGACAGATATATCTGAAGTTGATCTCGTAACTTAAGTGTTGAAAGTAAAAAAAAAACTAATACAAATGTATCACTTTGAGTGGGACACCTTTTGTATCATAAATATATTTAATGGGATTTTATTTATCTTTTCACTGTGATTACTCAAAAATAATAATGAATTAATATCAATGGTGTCTTGCATTATTGATGTTTTTAAGGCTCTAATTACTTCACATCAAACATTGCTTTCTGAATGTTTTGGGCAGTGGGGGAAATACTGCATATTTCAGTTTTATTATAAAAAACAAAGTTGTCTTGACAGAAAAGGCACAGAAACTTTTTGGTTTTTTTAATTTTATATCAACCTAAAGTTGATATACTGTAGAGATTTACTGTAAGTGTTAAATAATACAAAAATGATAATAATTTGACTTGTTTTTAACATTTTAATGACTTAGACCCTTTATGGTTCCCGGGAGCCCTAAAGGTAAAAAAAAACCCAAAATCCATATATTTTGTTATGATTTGAAAATGAAAACTATCAAAATGGCCCCCGCAGGCTTTAATTTTTCTGTGTGTGGCCCTCAGTGGAAAAAGTTTGGACACCCCTGCTGTATATCCATCCATCCATCCATTTTCTACCGCATATCCCTTATAATATGTAAATATTACGTATATGTTATATTTTATATTGCTACTTTGGTATATTTTTAGTCTACTTAATGCCTGCATTATCATTTCCATCCTTACCCTTTCCATCCTTTGAAACTGAGCTACTGTGTGGAACAATTTCCCTTGTGGATCAATAAAGTTTAAATCTAATATAAAAGTAAATTCAAGTAAATAATACTTGGAATCGTACATAATAATAGTGTAAACATTTAAAATAAAATAAAAAAATAGGAAAAAATGTTGCATGCATCCAAAGATAAACAGAAAAATGCATAAAGTTTCAAAAAAAAAAAAAGGTCACTTTGATATTTTCACTCTGTTTAGATTGTTTAGTACAAATGTTTGCAGGCTTATTCCAGCCATTAATAGCACATTTGTCTTCACAGTTGGCTTTCTGTATAATTGGCACTACAGTGCAATGACGGAAACGTTGGGATTTGCACGGGTCAGCTGAACGTTTGGCCTTGAGAGAAAAGCGACATTGACATGCAAATGATTGTCTCCAACTTTATTGAGCGGCTACATTTAAGTTAATTTGCTGTTGGGAGTGGCTAATTGAAGTAGGCTCCTCCAGTAATTCTTCGGGAGTCAATGCACCTGATTTAGAGGACGGCCGGCTCGTAGATCTCTTGATTGACAGCCGGGTTCCCGGGCATGTGACATAACAGGAAGTGAGAGGCACGGCTCTGGAGGTCGGACATTACGCGTTCCCTCCGGTAAATGGAGAACCTGGAGTAGCAGGTAGGTCTCATGTCAGGGGGTTAACACGGTCGGCCAAGCAGTCAAGTATTGTTTCAGGGGGCCGTCATAAATGTTGCACGGGGCGTCTTATGAAAAATGCAGCAATGATCCCTCCGACCGCCAACGTCCCCGGGCTAAAACCGGAGCACTGATGGACCCCTGGGAATGAAGCATGTTAGCGTAGCATCTTGCTAGCATGACGGCAATCATAACAAGAAAAGTGCTTTATAGGGGCGGTATAGCTCGGTTGGTAGAGTGGCCGTCCCAGCAACTTGAGGGTTCCAGGTTCGATCCCCGCTTCCGCCATCCTAGTCACTGCCGTTGTGTCCTTGGGCAAGACACTTTACCCACCTGCTCCCAGTGCCACCCACACTGGTTTAAATGTAACTTAGATATAGGGTTTCACAATGTAAAGCGCTTTGAGTCACTAGAGAAAAAGCGCTATATAAAATATAATTCACTTCACTTCACTATAGGGATGACAAATGGAAGACTGTCGGAATGTATGCATATATTTACCACGGCAACGGCCGCATTATATTTTCTTTTTTTCTTTTTTTTGTGGTATTATTTATTTATTCATTTGATAGGGAAATCATAATACAGGTACTGAGAAAACAGACCCTTTTTTTTTTTGATTCCCCCAACCCAAAAAATAAATACAAAATAAATAAATAAATAAAATTTAAAAAATAAATAAATAAATAAATAAAATACAATAAATTACCCAAAAATTACAAACAATTACAAAAAATTACGAAAAATAAATAAAATAAAATAAATTACAAAAAAATAAAAAAAATAAAAAAAGTAAAATAATAACACCCCCAGTGACCCATCGGGGCTCCTACATTTCAGTCACAGTGGGTAGCAATGTACTGTCGGAATGTATGCATATATTTACCACGGCAACGACCACATTATTTTTTATTTTTTTATTTTTTATTATTTATTTATTATTTGATAGGGAAATCATAATACAGGTACTGAGAAAAAAAGACACCATCCATCCATCCATTTTCTACCGCTTGTCACTTTTTTTTTTTTGATTCCCCTCTCCAAAAAATAAATACAAAATAAATAAATAAATAAAATAAAATAAATAAATAAATAAAATACAATAAAATACCCAAAAATTACAATAAATTACAAAAAATAAAACACTTAAAATAAAAAATTACCAAAAAATACTAAAAATTATAAAAGTTAAATAACACAAGTAAAATAATAACACCCCCACCGATCCCCTGGGGGTCCTACATTTCATTTGATAGGAAAATCCTAATACAGGTACTGAGAAAACAGACTCTATTTTTTTTTTATTCCCCCCCTCCCAAAAAATAAATACAAAATAATAAAACAAAATAAAATAAAATAAAATAAAATACAATACAATAAATTTCGAAAAAATCACAAACAATTACAAAAAATAAATAAAATAAAATGAATTACAAAAAAATACAAAAAAATAATAAAAGAAAAATATATTTTTTCTTTTTTCTTTTATTATTTCTTTGGTCAGTGGGCAACAAAATAAACAAACAGTTTTACATAAACAAACAGTTGTACATTCCTAAATTGAAAATGTTGCAGACCGAAAGGGTTTAGGCTGAAGTTGAACACTTATTGCGCCTAACCCTTTTAACCAGGCCTGGGCAATTATTTGGACTGGGGGCTCAAATTTAGAGAAAAAAATGTGTCTGGGAGCCTGTATATCTATTTTTAGGAGCACTAATACAAATCCTCACAATAAAGACTTATTGAATGCTAAAAACGTTATGACAGACCGCCTTAAAAAACTAAATGGAATTTTAATTTTTTTTTACTGAGACACCCAGAAAGTACATGAAAATAAAGAATGTGGGATTTACAATATTAACTATGAATGATAAAACACTGAATATTAACAACATACGAACGTCACACCCCCTCTCGATCGACATATTTTAGAATTAAGCGAAACGCACCAAAAAAGCAACAAACATAGCGAAATATGAATGCGAAGGGTAAAAGGGCCTTAATTTGCCCATGTCTGCTATAAACAATGTCAAATACAAGATGAGCTTCCAAAAATTATGAAATTTCCTTTGCACAACATATTATAAATACACATTGTACACAACATAAACACTGTTCACTTATATAGACAGTAAAGGCATGTGAAATATCCTTGTACACGTGTTAAACCTTTGTACCAATTATATACTATATACAAACAATTATACTTCCATTATTATTTATATCCCACATTTAGTTTTTAATTTTTAACTAACATTGATCATAGTATTAACTACTGTGTTGATTCAAGAGTGATAAAAGTAAAAAAATAATAAAAGTAAAATAATAACACCCCCACCAACCCCCCGGGGTCCTACATTTCAGTCACAGTGGGTAGCAATGTACTGCCTTCCTCTTCACCACAAGCAGATAGAGAATCACACGAACTGACTTAAAGGAAAAAAAGTAACAAACAGACAAAGAAGTGTCACTAAATAAAAACAACAACAACAACAAGAGTTGAGGTAAGTGGAAAGGTACAGTGAGTGTCACATTTATCTTATAGTGTCTTTAATTTAGCTATGCAACTAATTATGCAGCCCCAGGTCAAGCCAAATTGTTTTTATGTACCCCTCAGATTATATTTAATTTTCTCTAAATCTAAGAAAAAAATGAGGTCCTTAAGCCATGGGGAGGCCTTTTGGGCCAAACTGGGATTTCCACTCCAATAAAATCCTTCTACGAGCTATTAATATGCACTATATTTTCCGACTGTGATTCTGCATATTACCCTCGTTCCCGTTAAAAAAGGACACGGACACATTTCATTGTTGTATTGACCCAAATATAAGACAGATTTTTACCTCCAAGAAAACGGTGCGTTCTTTATTTACAATTTAGAGATTCTACATGAAAGCGCTATTATTCAAAAATTGTTTTTCCAAAAAACAAAGAAGTGTCGTCCTATATTCAGGTGAGTTCTATATTGAGAGTTCAGAAGGTACATTCAGTTTTTAACAAGTGTTTCTATTGGTGACCCCTCAATTGACGAGTGATATTATGCTAATTGGGTGTTAAATCACCAAAAATGATTCCCGGGCGCGGCCACCGGTGCTGCCCACTGCTCCCCTTACCTCCCAGGGGGTGATCAAGGGTGATGGGTCAAATACAGAGAATAATTTCACCACACCTAGTGTGCGTGTGACAATCATAAGTACTTTAACTTTAAAAGTGAAAACAAGCACAAATTGATTGCAAATTAATTGTCATAATACTTTCTATATCAAAGTACAATTTTAAAATATTAATCGTGCACAAATGACAAAAACCCTGATATTAATGGACTGCTTTATGAAGTACAGTACTGATAAGTAAATTAGAGTTGAGTAAATACTAGGGAAGTTATACTGAGTAGGTTTAAGCGAGTACATCTAAAAACTATGTACACTGTAATATAGAAATTTGTTGATTTTACGGTAAAAAAACAAAAAAAACTGGCAACTCATTCAGCGAAATCTTACTGTAAAATGTACAGTTCACAATAATATAAATTGAAAAACAATATCACTTTTAATTTAACAGCAAAACTGCCATTTCAATTTACAGTTGTTTTTACAGTCCATTACCGTAAATGGTAAAACAGTACCGTTTTTTCCGGACCATAGGGCGCATCGGATTAAAAGGCGCACTGTCGATGAATGGTCTATTTTCGATCTTTTTTCATATATAAAGCGCACCGGATTATAGGGTTGCATTAAAGGAGGCATATTATGATGATCTTTTTCTGAATGAAAAACACTTCCTTGTGGTCTACATAACATGTAATGGTGGTTCTTCGGTCAAAATGTTGCATAGATTATGTTTTACAGATCATCTTCAAGCCGCTTTCTGACATTCGCTTCAGGATGCGACGTGAAAAGAAATCCGCCCGGAACTCTCTAAAAACTAAAGGTCCTTCGGTGAATAATGTAAACTCACTATACCGGTATGTTTTAGCGCTTTCATGGCGAGTTTACTGACAGATATAAGTAAGAACTTTACACTACTTAATATTAGAAATTGCAACAGCGGAGGATGAACGTCCCATAACAAGAAGATAGAGAAAAAGAAGAAGCTTATCGACTACATTGTCGGCACGGACTACAAAGGCGGACGAGTGCAATTTTTCAGGACTTATGCAGATCCCAAATACAGGTCAGCAGGTACCAGAAGGTAAGAAAAGTTGGTTTTGCATAATATTGCGAAACAAAATGCCAGATAATATGTCTTACCTTATACACACAGCATAATAATACTCGTATGTTGAAGCACAGTACAATCCATCAAGCAGTGCGGCTTCTTAGCTTACCAAAGTCCTACTAAAACATGTTGATAGATTTTTGAGCGCCGTGTGTAATGGTCTATATTTTCAATGGAACATATCAAATGTTGGTGTTGTTTACTTGAGTAATTTTGCCATCATATTGCAGTCTACACGTATCTCTTATGTTTGACTGCCATCTACTGGTCGCACTTATCATTACACCATGTACCAAATAAAATAGCTTCGAGGTCGGTAAGCAAAACCAGAATTATTCAGTTCATTAGGTGCACCGGGTTATAAGGCGCACTGAAAAAAAAAGGATTTTAAGCGCGCCTTATAGTCCGGGAAAATATGGTACTCATTTTATTTTAACAGTAACATTCTGGCGAACGAGCTGCCAGTTTTTTTTTTTATATCATAAAATCTACAGCCGTTTTTACAGTCAATTATGTAAAAAGAAAAATTATACAACTTATTTTTACAGTGAAATTCTGGCTAAGCTTTTATTTACTTAGTTTTCTTTACTGTCAAATATACAGTTTTTACAGTGCATAACTTGAAATGGAAAAATTATACCGCTTTTATTTTAACAATAACATTTTGGTGTCTGAGCTGCCGTCTTTTTTTTGTTTTTTTTAATCATAAAATATAATGTTATTTTTACAGTACATTACAGTAAACAGAAAATTGGTGCAACTTTTATTTTTACTGAGCTATGAGTTTCAATGGAAAAACAGTACCACTTCTAATTTGACAGCAAAAGTGTGGCGACTGAGTTGCCAATTGTGTGTTTTTACTCTAAAATCTACAGTACAGTCACTTTTATAGTGCGTTGCTTTAAATGGAGAAATGCTTCACTTTTATTTTAATTTGAAAATTCTGGCGACTGAGGTGGCAGGTTTTTTTTTTCCGTTTTTTTTTACCGAAAAGTTCATAGTCGTTTTTACAGGACAATACATTACTGTAAATGGAAAAAAAATGATTCCGTTTTTATTATTACAACAAAATTCTGACGACTGAGCAGCCAGTTTTTTTACTGTAAAATCCATGGTGACTGTTTTTAAAGTGCATTCCTGTAAATGGAAAAAAAAACAGTGCCAGTTTTATTTTTATGAAAAAATGATGTTGATTGAGCAGCAAGTTTTTTACTGTAAAATCTAAGGCCTTTGTTTTTAAAGTGCATTACTGTAAATGGAAAAAACGGTACCACTTTTATTTTTACAGTAAAACTCTACCGACTCAGCTGCTAGGTTCTTTTTTTACTGTAAAATATAAGCTTGTTTTTAAAGTACATTACTGGAAATGGAAAAAAAACAATACCACTTTCATTTTGATGGTAAAATTTTGGCACCTGAGCTAAAGTCTACGGACATTTTTACAGCGTGTAACATCCTGGCGACTGGGCTGCCAGTCTTTTTTTTTACTGAAAAATCAATGGTCATTGTTTTTAAAGTGCACTACTATAAATGGAAAAACAGTACCACTCATTTTTACAGTAAAATTCTGCCGCCTTTTTTTTTTTTTTTTACCATAAAATCTACAGTTGCTTTTTACAGTGCACTACTGAGAATGGAAAAAAAAATGGTACCACTTTTTATTCTACACTAAAATTGTGTTCAACACGTACCAGGTTACTCGGGCTATGAATCTTTGGGCACCACACGATTCGATTCGATTCCAATTCGATTCAGAATCGATTCTCGATTCAAAATCCATACTTTTTTAATAATTACATTTGGTGCCAGTTCTATGATTAACTACATTCCTCCACAAAATAGATTAAAAAAGCTCTGATCAATTTCTATATTACTTAATACAAAACTGTTTTTTGTTATTAAAATGCTTCCCAAACATTTAATAATGTGAAATACAAATAAAGTATCCATCACTTCTCTTTTCTAAAGTAAATCTGCACAGCAAATATGGGCTTCTACATCAACAATATGATTTGCTGTTGTTTATTATTGACTATTGTTCATTTTTTCATTGTTTTTATTTTATTTGTTTATAAATCCCCGTGATGAAAATGTAAATGAGGGATTTCTAATCACTGCTATGTTGGAATTCTTATTAATATTGATACTGTTGTTGATATTATTCATTTTTGTTTGACTACTTTTGGATTGTTTTGTGTCATGTTTGCGTGTCCTCTCAATTGCTCTGTTCATTGCTGTTCTGAATGTTGCTGGGGCGGGTTTGGTTTTGGAATTGGAATTGTATTATTATGGTATTATTGTGTATTATTTTGTTGGACTGAGTAATTAAAAATAAAAATAAAATACAAAACATAAAATAAAAACTATATGACTTGCTTGGACAGGACTGATTGGGGAAATAAATAATTTAAAAAATAAATAAATAAAAATGATTTTAGATTTTAGTAATTAAAAAAAAATACAAAATACAAAATACTGATTAATAAAAAAAATAAATAATAAAAACTATATGAATGCTGGGACAGGACTGATTGGGGAAAAAATAAAATAAAATAAATAAATAAATAACAAAGATTTTAGATTTTAGTAATTAAAAACAAAAAATACAAAACACAAAATACTGATTAATTAAAAAAAATAAAAAAATAAAAATGATATGAATTGCTGGGACAAGACTGATTGGGGAAAAAAAAAAAAAAAGATTTTAGATTTGTTTTAATCGATTAAGAATAGTTACATAAAGGAATCGCGATTAATCTAAAAAAAAAAAAATCTATTAATTTTTTTATTTATTTTTTTGACCCCCTATATTTTACCATTTTCTTGTGATACACTTGAGAATCATAATAACTCACCAAAGACAAGTGTGCTCATCATAGTATTGCCAAAATGACAAATTTACTGGTAGACTTTTGGGTAGTACGACTTAGTCGTGGGACGGTCCCAGTATCGTGTCCCCGTTAGGTGTGTTTGTACGTCGTCCGATCACACTGCGAGCCACTTTTCTATACAGAAGTGTGTGCGCGTGCCCGTTTGCCCTTTTACAGATGTGTGTGAAGGGCCCGGCCCGGAGAGGAGGGGGGGTGGCTCAAAGTAAAGCGTCAGGCCATAATTGGGTTACGGCGTCCGGTGATGGATTAAAGCACGGCCGAAGAGACGCTGCAGCAACATTAGGGTGTCTGAGATGTCAGAGGCAGAGCGCTCTCATTAATCGCCCGGGCCCGTACATTACTGCATTAGCTGTATTAGCAGCTACGACTCGCCAAGCACTTTGGGATTTCTCGCTGAGGCAGGACACAATCCTGTCTTACACTTCTGGTAACTGTAGCGAGAAGTGGGCGGGGTCTCAGACAGGAAGGGAAAACCGAGAAGAAGCAGAAGGGGAACAGTTCGACACGATGAGAATGATAATTTATACGTTTTTGGTCTTTGTTATGATAGGATGCGAGGTTGTGTGTGAATGCTCCAATGCTGAAGTTAAACTGGAATGCTGACAGAATGTAGCATGAATGTAAGAACAGTGTAATAATAGTTTGAATGGTTTGAATGCTGAAGAGTTTGAATTTCCAGGAAAACCGGAATTTGGTTTGGAACTTGGGAAATTGTTAGTTTGAATGTCCAGAATGAGTGCAATGTGTTGATGTTGGAATGGTTTGAATCAGTTGAAAAATGTGGGAATTGTGCAAAATGTCCCCTTCATTTCAATGGGAACTTCCTGGAAATTTTGGAACTTTGGGAAAAGCGGGGATTTTTTTGTTTACATGATTAGTAGCATACATGTCCTGACTGAGCTGAATTAGTTGGTGTTGGAATAGTTTAAATCGGTCGAAAAATGTGGAAGGAGTAGTCGACAGAAAAAAGGGTTAAAAAAAAACGGGAATTCCTGGAATTTTTGTAACCTGGAAATATAATAGTTTGAATGTCCAGGATGAGTGGAATATGTTGAAGGTGGAATGGTTTGAATCAGTTGAAAAATGTGGGAATTGTGCAACTTGGAAAAATGTCCCATTCATTTCAATGGGAACTTTCTGGAAATTTTGGAACTTTGGGAAAAGCGGGGATTTTTTTTTTTAGATGATTAGGAGCATACATGTCCTGAGGTTGTGTGTGAATGCTCCAATGCTGAAGTTAAACTGAAATGCTGACAGAATGTAGCATGAATGTAAGAACAGTGTAATAATAGTTTGAATGGTTTGAATGCTGAAGAGTTTGAATTTCCAGGAAAACCGGAATTTGGTTTGGAACTTGGGAAATTGTTAGTTTGAATGTCCAGAATGAGTGCAATGTGTTGATGTTGGAATGGTTTGAATCAGTTGGAAAATGTGGGAATTGTGCAAAATGTCCCCTTCATTTCAATGGGAACTTCCTGGAAATTTTGGAACTTTGGGAAAAGCGGGGATTTTTTTGTTTACATGATTAGTAGCATACATGTCCTGACTGAGCTGAATTAGTTGGTGTTGGAATAGTTTAAATCGGTCGAAAAATGTGGAAGGAGTAGTCGACAGAAAAAAGGGTTAAAAAAAAACGGGAATTCCTGGAATTTTTCTAACCTGGAAATATAATAGTTTGAATGTCCAGGATGAGTGGAATATGTTGAAGGTGGAATGGTTTGAATCAGTTGAAAAATGTGGGAATTGTGCAACTTGGAAAAATGTCCCCTTCATTTCAATGGGAACTTCCTGGAAATTTGGGAAATTTGGAAAAGCGGGGATTTTTTTGTTTAAAGGGAATAAGCGGTAGAAACTGGATGGATGGATGGATGATTAGGAGCATACATGTCCTGACTGAGCTGAATTGGTTGGTGTTGGAATAGTTTAAATCGGTCGAAAAATGTGGAAGGAGTAGTCGACAGAAAAAAGTGTTAAAAAAAACGGGAATTCCTGGAATTTTTCTAACCTGGAAATATAATAGTTTGAATGTCCAGGATGAGTGGAACATGTTGAAGGTAGGATGGTTTGAATCAGTTGAAAAATGTGGGAATTGTGCAACTTGGAAAAATGTCCCATTCATTTCAATGGGAACTTTCTGGAAATTTTGGAACTTTGGGAAAAGCGGGGATTTTTTTTTTTAGATGATTAGGAGCATACATGTCCTGAGGTTGTGTGTGAATGCTCCAATGCTGAAGTTAAACTGAAATGCTGACAGAATGTAGCATGAATGTAAGAACAGTGTAATAATAGTTTGAATGGTTTGAATGCTGAAGAGTTTGAATTTCCAGGAAAACCGGAATTTGGTTTGGAACTTGGGAAATTGTTAGTTTGAATGTCCAGAATGAGTGCAATGTGTTGATGTTGGAATGGTTTGAATCAGTTGAAAAATGTGGGAATTGTGCAAAATGTCCCCTTCATTTCAATGGGAACTTCCTGGAAATGTTGGAACTTTGGGAAAAGTGGGGATTTTTTTGTTTACATGATTAGTAGCATACATGTCCTGACTGAGCTGAATTGGTTGGTGTTGGAATAGTTTAAATCGGTCGAAAAATGTGGAAGGAGTAGTCGACAGAAAAAAGGGTTAAAAAAAACGGGAATTCCTGGAATTTTTCTAACCTGGAAATATAATAGTTTGAATGTCCAGGATGAGTGGAATATGTTGAAGGTGGAATGGTTTGAATCAGTTGAAAAATGTGGGAATTGTGCAACTTGGAAAAATGTCCCCTTCATTTCAATGGGAACTTCCTGGAAATTTGGGAAATTTGGAAAAGCGGGGATTTTTTTGTTTAAAGGGAATAGGCGGTAGAAAATGGATGGATGGATGGATGGTTAGGAGCATACATGTCCTGACTGAGCTGAATTGGTTGGTGTTGGAATAGTTTAAATCGGTCGAAAAATGTGGAAGGAGTAGTCGACAGAAAAAAGGGTTAAAAAAAACGGGAATTCCTGGAATTTTTCTAACCTGGAAATATAATAGTTTGAATGTCCAGGATGAGTGGAACATGTTGAAGGTAGGATGGTTTGAATCAGTTGAAAAATGTGGGAATTGTGCAACTTGGAAAAATGTCCCATTCATTTCAATGGGAACTTTCTGGAAATTTTGGAACTTTGGGAAAAGCGGGGATTTTTTTTTTTAGATGATTAGGAGCATACATGTCCTGAGGTTGTGTGTGAATGCTCCAATGCTGAAGTTAAACTGAAATGCTGACAGAATGTAGCATGAATGTAAGAACAGTGTAATAATAGTTTGAATGGTTTGAATGCTGAAGAGTTTGAATTTCCAGGGAAACCGGAATTTGGTTTGGAACTTGGGAAATTGTTAGTTTGAATGTCCAGAATGAGTGCAATGTGTTGATGTTGGAATGGTTTGAATCAGTTGGAAAATGTGGGAATTGTGCAAAATGTCCCCTTCATTTCAATGGGAACTTCCTGGAAATTTTGGAACTTTGGGAAAAGCGGGGATTTTTTTGTTTACATGATTAGTAGCATACATGTCCTGACTGAGCTGAATTGGTTGGTGTTGGAATAGTTTAAATCGGTCGAAAAATGTGGAAGGAGTAGTCGACAGAAAAAAGGGTTAAAAAAAACGGGAATTCCTGGAATTTTTGTAACCTGGAAATATAATAGTTTGAATGTCCAGGATGAGTGGAATATGTTGAAGGTGGAATGGTTTGAATCAGTTGAAAAATGTGGGAATTGTGCAACTTGGAAAAATGTCCCCTTCATTTCAATGGGAACTTCCTGGAAATTTGGGAAATTTGGAAAAGCGGGGATTTTTTTGTTTAAAGGGAATAAGCGGTAGAAAATGGATGGATGGATGGATGATTAGGAGCATACATGTCCTGACTGAGCTGAATTAGTTGGTGTTGGAATTGTTTAAATCGGTCGAAAAATGTGGAAGGAGTAGTCGACAGAAAAAAAGGGTTAAAAAAAACGGGAATTCCTGGAATTTTTCTAACCTGGAAATATAATAGTTTGAATGTCCAGGATGAGTGGAACATGTTGAAGGTGGAATGGTTTGAATCAGTTGAAAAATGTGGGAATTGTGCAACTTGGAAAAATGTCCCATTCATTTCAATGGGAACTTTCTGGAAATTTTGGAACTTTGGGAAAAGCGGGGATTTTTTTTTTTAGATGATTAGGAGCATACGTGTCCTGAGGTTGTGTGTGAATGCTCCAATGCTGAAGTTAAACTGAAATGCTGACAGAATGTAGCATGAATGTAAGAACAGTGTAATAATAGTTTGAATGGTTTGAATGCTGAAGAGTTTGAATTTCCAGGAAAACCGGAATTTGGTTTGGAACTTGGGAAATTGTTAGTTTGAATGTCCAGAATGAGTGCAATGTGTTGATGTTGGAATGGTTTGAATCAGTTGAAAAATGTGGGAATTGTGCAAAATGTCCCCTTCATTTCAATGGGAACTTCCTGGAAATTTTGGAACTTTGGGAAAAGCAGGGATTTTTTTGTTTACATGATTAGTAGCATACATGTCCTGACTGAGCTGAATTGGTTGGTGTTGGAATAGTTTAAATCGGTCGAAAAATGTGGAAGGAGTAGTCGACAGAAAAAAGGGTTAAAAAAAACGGGAATTCCTGGAATTTTTCTAACCTGGAAATATAATAGTTTGAATGTCCAGGATGAGTGGAATATGTTGAAGGTGGAATGGTTTGAATCAGTTGAAAAATGTGGGAATTGTGCAACTTGGAAAAATGTCCCCTTCATTTCAATGGGAACTTCCTGGAAATTTGGGAAATTTGGAAAAGCGGGGATTTTTTTGTTTAAAGGGAATAAGCGGTAGAAAATGGATGGATGGATTGATGATTAGGAGCATACATGTCCTGACTGAGCTGAATTGGTTGGTGTTGGAATTGTTTAAATTGGTCGAAAAATGTGGAAAGAGTAGTCAACAGAAAACAGGGTTAAAAAAAACGGGAATTCCTGGAATTTTTTTAACCTTGAAAAATAATAGTTTGAATGTCCAGGATGAGTGGAATATGTTGAAGGTGGAATGGTTTGAATCAGTTGAAAAATGTGGGAATTGTGCAACTTGGAAAAATGTCTCATTCATTTCAATGGGAACTTTCTGGAAATGTTGGAACTTTGGGAAAAGCAGGGATTTTTTTTTTTTTAATGATTAGGAGCATACATGTCCTGACTGAGCTGAATTGGTTGGTGTTGGAATTGTTTAAATTGGTCAAAAAATGTGGAAGGAGTAGTCAACAGAAAACAGGGTTAAAAAAAACGGGAATTCCTGGAATTTTTTTAACCTTGAAAAATAATAGTTTGAATGTCCAGGATGAGTGGACTATGTTGAAGGTGGAATGGTTTGAATCA
Organism: Entelurus aequoreus; assembly: GCF_033978785.1. Taxonomy (NCBI): domain Eukaryota; kingdom Metazoa; phylum Chordata; class Actinopteri; order Syngnathiformes; family Syngnathidae; genus Entelurus; species Entelurus aequoreus. The sequence continues at coordinate 4,204,455 of NC_084751.1, forward strand.
GTTGAAAAAATGTGGGAATTGTGCAACTTGGAAAAATGTCTCATTCATTTCAATGGGAACTTTCTGGAAATGTTGGAACTTTGGGAAAAGCAGGGATTTTTTTTTTTTTAAAATGATTAGGAGCATACATGCCCTGACTGAGCTGAATTGGTTGGTGTTGGAATAGTTTAAATCGGTCGAAAAATGTGGAAGGAGTAGTCGACAGAAAAAAAGGGTTAAAAAAAACGTGAATTCCTGGAATTTTTCTAACCTGGAAATATAATAGTTTGAATGTCCAGGATGAGTGGAATATGTTGAAGGTGGAATGGTTTGAATCAGTTGAAAAATGTGGGAATTGTGCAACTTGGAAAAATGTCCCCTTCATTTCAATGGGAACTTCCTGGAAATTTGGGAAATTTGGAAAAGCGGGGATTTTTTTGTTTAAAGGGAATAAGCGGTAGAAAATGGATGGATGGATGGATGATTAGGAGCATACATGTCCTGACTGAGCTGAATTGGTTGGTGTTGGAATAGTTTAAATCGGTCGAAAAATGTGGAAGGAGTAGTCGACAGAAAAAAGGGTTAAAAAAATAGGGAATTCCTGGAATTTTTCTAACCTGGAAATATAATAATTTGAATGTCCAGGATGAGTGGAATATGTTGAAGGTGGAATGGTTTGAATCAGTTGAAAAATGTGGGAATTGTGCAACTTGGAAAAATGTCCCATTCATTTAAATGGGAACTTTCTGGAAATTTTGGAACTTTGGGGAAAGCGGGGATTTTTTTTTTTAGATGATTAGGAGCATACATGTCCTGACTGAGCTGAATTGGTTGGTGTTGGAATTGTTTAAATTGGTCGAAAAATGTGGAAGGAGTAGTCAACAGAAAACAGGGTTAAAAAAACGGGAATTCCTGGAATTTTTTTAACCTTGAAATATGATATTTTTTAATGTCCAGAAAGTGTGGAATATGTTGAAGGTGGAATGGTTTGAATCGGTTGAAAAGTGTGGGAATTGTGCAACTTGGAAAAATGTCCCATTAATTTCAATGGGAACTTCCTGGAAATTTTGGAACTTTGGGAAAAGCGGGGATTTTTTAAAAATGATTAGGAGCATACATGTCCTGACTGAGCTGAATTGGTTGGTGTTGGAATTGTTTAAATCGGTCAAAAAATGTGGAAGGAGTAGTCAACAGAAAAAAGGGTTTAAAAAAAACATGAATTCTGGGATTCCTGGAATTTTTTGAACTTAGAAATATGATAGTTTGAATGTCCAGGATGAGTGGAATATGTTGAAGATGGAATGGTTTGAATCGGTTGAAAAGTGTGGGAATTGTGCAACTTGGAAAAATGTCCCTTTCATTTAAATGGGAACTTTCTGGAGATTTTGGAACTTTGGGAAAAGCGGGGATTTTTAAAAAATATGATTAGGAGCATACATGTCCTGACTGAGCTGAATTGGTTGGTGTTGGAATTGTTTAAATCGGTCGAAAAATGTGGAAGGAGTAGTCAACAGAAAAAATGGTTTTAAAAAAACGGGAATTCTGGGGATTCCTGGAATTTTTTTAACTTAGAAATATGATAGTTTGAAAGTCCAGGATGAGTGGAATATGTTGAAGGTGGAATGGTTTGAATCGGTTGAAAAGTGTGGGAATTGTGCAACTTGGAAAAATGACCCATTCATTTCAATGGGAACTTCCTGGAAATTTTGGGAAAAGCGGGATTTTTTTGAAAAAGATTAGGAGCATACATGTCCTGACTGAGCTGAGTTGGTTAGTGTTGGAATTGTTTAAATCGGTCGAAAAATGTGGAAGGAGTAGTCGACAGAAAAAAGGGTTAAAAAAACGGAATTCCTGGAATTTTTTTAACTTGGAGATATGATATTTTTAATGTCCAGGATGAGTGGAATATGTTGAAGGTGGAATGTTTGAATAAGTTGAAAAATGTGGGAATTATGCAACTTGGAAAAATGTCCCATTCATTTCAATGGGAACTTCCTGGAAATTTTGGAACTGTGGGAAAAGCGGGGATTTTTTTTTCAATGATTAGGAGCATACATGTCCTGACTGAGCTGAATTGGTTGGTGTTGGAATTGTTTAAATCGGTCGAAAAATGTGGAAGGAGTAGTCAACAGAAAAAAGGGTTTGAAAAAATGGTCATTCCTGGAATTTTTTTAAACTTAGAAATATGATAGTTTGAATGTCCAGGAATCAGTGGAATATGTTGAAGGTGGAATGGTTTAAATAGGTTGAAAAGTGTGGGAATTGTGCAACTTGGGAACAATGTTCCATTGATTTTAATGGGAACTTCCTGGAAAATGTGGAAATGATTAGAAGCATGAATTTCCTGAATAAGCTGAATTGGTTGGTGTTGGAATGGTTTAAATCGGTTGAAAGATGGGGAAGGAGTAGTCGACAGAAAAAAGGGTGAAAAGGGGGTTTGAAAAAACGGGAATTCTGGGAATTCCTGGAATTTTGTTTAACTTGAAAACATGATAGTTTGAATTTCCAGGATGAGTGGAATATGCTGAAGGTAGAATGGTTTGAATAGGTTGAAAAGTGTGGGAATTGTGCAACTTGGGAAAAGTGTCCCATTCATTTTAATGGGAACTTCCTGGAAAATTTGAAATTTTGGGAAAAGCGGGACTTTTTTGAAAATTATTAGGAGCTTAAATGTCCTGAATTATCTGAATTGATTGGTGTTGGAATGGTTTAAATCGGTTGAAAAATGGGGAAGGAGTAGTCGACAGAAAAAAGGGTGAAAAAGGGGTTTGAAAAAACGGGAATTCTGGGAATTCCTGGAATTTTTTTTAACTTGAAAACATGATAGTTTGAATTTCCAGGATGAGTGGAATATGCTGAAGGTAGAATGGTTTGAATAGGTTGAAAAGTGTGGGAATTGTGCAACTTGGGAAAAGTGTCCCATTCATTTTAATGGGAACTTCCTGGAAATTTTGAAATTTTGGGAAAAGCGGGACTTTTTTGAAAATTATTAGGAGCTTAAATGTCCTGAATTATCTGAATTGATTGGTGTTGAAATTGTTTAAATCGGTTGAAAAATATGGAAGGAGTAGTCGACAGAAAAAAGGGTGAAAAAATTGTTTTAAAAAAATGGGAATTTTTTTTTTGTTTGTTTTGAAAAATGATAGTTTGAATGTGCAGGATTAGTGGAATATCTTGTAGGTGGAATGGTTTGAATCGGTTGGAAATTGTGGAAATGGTGGAAGTTTGAAAAATGGCCAATTCATTTTAAATGGGGAAAAATATCCAGGGAAACCTGGAATTCTGGGAAATCTGGGACATTTTTGGAATTTGTCAAGGGAAAGCCCGCGATTCCTGAATAGGCAGTTTGAAGTTCGAACAGTTGGAAAAATGTCCAGTTCATTTCAATGGGAACTTCCTGGAAATTGGATTTTGGGAAATTCAGGATTTTTTGGAAAAATAATTAGGAGCATGCATGTCCTGAATGAGCTGAATTGGTTGGTGATGGAATTGTTTAAATCGATTAAAAAATGTGGAAGGTGTAGTCGACAGAAAAAAGAGTGAAAAAAGGGGTTTGAAAAAACGGGATTTCTGGGAATTCCTGGAATTTTTTTGACTTTGGAAACAATTTTGTTTGAATGTCCAGAATGAGTGGAATATGTTAAAGGTGGAATGGTTTGAATCGGTTGAAAAATGTGGAAATGGTGGAAGTTTGATAAATGGCCAAATCATTTTGAATGGGAAAAATGTCCCTGAAAGCCTGGAATTCTGGGAAATCTGGAAATGTTTAGAATTTGTCAAGGGAAAGCCAGCGATTCCTGAATAGGCTGAAGTTGGAACGGTTGGAAAAATGTGCCATTCATTTCAATGGGAACTTCCTGGAAATGTTGGAATTTTGGGAAAAGCAGGATTTTTTTGGAAAAAAAATTAGGAGCATGAATTTCCTGAATGAGCTGAATTGGTTGGTGTTGGAATTATTTAAATCGATTAAAAAAATGTGGAAGGAGTAGTTGACAGAAAAAAGGGTGAAAAAAGGGGTTTGAAAAAAACGGGAATTCTGGGAATTCCTGGAATTTTTTTTAATTTGGAAACATTTCAGTTTGAATTTCTTGAATTTGGAAACATTTTAGTTTGAATTTCCAGGATGCGTGGAATATGTTGAAGGTGGAATGGTTTGAATCGGTTGAAAAATGTGGTAAAATGTGGAAATCAAGAAGCTGTAGGCTACTAGGAGCTGGCAGCTACACAACAGCTAAGCACACAAGAGCACACAAGCTAGACGTACATAATAGGTTTCCTTAACTGAACAACATTGCAATTTAAAACATGTGTCAATATAAACAAGTGTTACACAATTGGTCGCATATTACTTTCACATATAAAGTATTCAGTAACAAATGTGTCCGCATAATTTAACTTATTGCTTCATGTGCTTAATTTCCAATTCATTATTGTAACCACGATCCAAAAAAACGATCAAAAGCATACATCTGTCATAAGGTTAGTGTTTTCCTAATTCGGAGTAATTTCACTTGTTAAAACCTTTCCTAATGTTTCACACAACAAATTAAAAATATAATGTACTATGACTCATGCAGATATCTTATCGGATTAATATCGGTAATACCCATTGATATATTTGTATCAGATTAATATCAAGGCTCCAAAACAGGTATTGTATCTGTAATTTTTTAAAAAAAATGTATTTTTGTATGTACTAAAGTAGTTTTTTAATGTTGTAATTGTACTTTGACTGGGTTTTAATTATAGTATTGCACTTTAATCTAAACGATTAAAGTAAAAATACAAGTTAAAAACCCACAAAGTTAAGCCAATAGAGAATATTGCGATTTTATGATTTCTACGCCTCGAAAAGGTGTAGAAGGAAACAGATTTTATTATCCTAACCTAGTTTCTTAGGTTTTGTCACTTGCACCATTTCCGTCTTCAAATATTCAAACGTAACTTTGACTGAGATTCCTAATTGATGACTTTTTTTTTTACCTTCAACACATCCATCATCCCACCTCCCAATAATCTAATAGTGTGTGCAAATTGATTTCCAGAACGCATGTTGCGTGACCTCGACCCGTACTAGCACCGTCACAATCTCAATCCTTTTCCTCGCATCACTCACCACTACCTATCGCCATCGCAGTACAGATATTTACACCATAGCGTAATACGGAATTGATTTTTGGGCGTTGGTCCTGATGGAGGAGGAGAGTAAAGGAAGAAGTTGTTTTGGAAAAGGGGGTGTGGAGGTAGCTCACTTCCGGGTTCTTCGGACCACCAAGCACCGACATGACAGTCTCTTCCAGGTTTACAATAATGTTTATTTTTCAATAAATCGTCTCTTCTGTGTGCTTTTCAGCGATCGTTTACTACAAATTAAGCACATAAATGGTTTCTCTCCAGTGTGTAGTCTGTCTCGCTCGTGCTTCCACTCCAACTCCCGACTGCTGCCTTTTAACAGAGGGACAGGTGATTGGATAAACCGGCCCAGGTGGACCATCTACGCACCTGTCGCTAATCTCGAAGCCGCTTCGCTGCAGGTCCGCAGGCCACGCCCCCCTCCACAGGTGGCTTGAATTAGAATTAATAGCAGGGATGTAGAAACATATTTTTTGTTGGTATTATTAACCTAAAAGTCAAAGTGTTTAGGGGTCATTTGTTGTTTTTTTGGGATTATGGTAACAGGCTAAAACCAACCCATGTAGATATTGTAATCCTTCTGATAACCATCGTCCACTGCAGTGGACATGTGTGTTATGTAAAGATGTACATTTATGATATGTGCTCAAAAAGTACGTCCATACAGACGAAAATCTTTTAACCATTTTTTTTTTTAAATACATAAATACAAGCACAGTGTATAGGTTGAATATGCACAATTGAATAGCATTAAAGCTCAGACAGCAATAAGTTGATACGAGCTAAGCAAGCTAGCAATTAGTCGCTGTTTTTACAAAATATGGGCATTTAAAAAAAAAAAAATGTAAACAACGATTTGCCAAAGTATCAACTGATACACTGAAATCATTCTAAAAAAAACACATTTAAAAAAATAACATATTGTCGCTTGCTTCTCATGCTCATAATTAAATCTTTCAAAAAATATTTGTATTTTCCAGACTATAAGCTGCTACTTTTTCCCCCCACGCTTTGTACTCTGCAGCTCATAAAACGGCGCGGGTCATTTCTGGATTTTTCTTTGCAAAAGGCCATAACGTTTTGTATTCAACACATAGATTCCATACTACACCGACAGAGACACTGAAAAGGTGCGTTGTGGTTTGCGCTGTGGCCCCATCTTTTGGACCAGTTCCCTTACTGCAGGTGCTGCGGGTTGACAATGGAAGTATTTTCATCTACACCGTCTTTGTTCGAAAGGATTCTTTTGACCCGGGGGGGTCGCATTGGGTTAAAAAAAATTGGCCAGGGGCCGGGCGACATAGAAACATCAAATATCTATATATATATATATATATATATATATATATATATATATATATATATATATATATATATATATATATATATATATATATATATATATATATATATATATATATATATATATGGGATATATATATATATATATATATATATATATATATATATATATATATATATGGGATATATATATATGGGATATATATATATATATATATATATATATATATATATATATATATATATATATATATATATATATATATATATATATATATATGTATATATATATATATATATATATATATATATATATATATATATATATATATATATATATATATATATATATATATATATATATATATATATATATATATATATATATATAGATATATATATATATAGATATAGATATATATATATATATATATATACATACATACATACATACATACATATATATATATATATATATATACATATATATATATATGCATATATATATACATACATACATACATACATACATACATATATATATATATATATATATATATATATATATATATATATATATATATATATATATATATATATATATATATATATATATATATATACATACATACATACATACATACATATATATACATATATATATATATATATATATATATATATATATATATATATATATATATATATATATATATATATATATATATATATATATATATATATATATATATATATATATATATATTATTATATATATTTTTAAAATGTAAAGCGACTTTGAGTACTTAGAAAAGCGCTATATAAATCCCAGGTATTATATATATATATATATATATATATATATATATATATATATATATATATATATATATATATATATATATATATATATATATATATATATATATATATATATATGCACATATATTTAATATATCTCATTGCAGATTAGATGTTTAAAAACTCTACACTCAGAGTCTGTTTTACGTTTCCCCAACGATTTCGCCACATTTTTTTTTTCCTCCTGCACTAATTGCCGCTTGTGATGACGTCACGTTATCAATGGGAAAATGCATTTTTAGACTATGATTAGCCTGAGCCGCTCGGAGACCCCGAAAGTAACAAGTGGTAAAACATGGATTGATAGATGAGCTAGAAAGGAAAAATAAAACAAATAATAACAAAAAATATATATAATAATAATAATAATATTTTTTTATCTATTTATTTATTTTACTCGGGACTACCCGCGGGCCGGATTTTGAAATCTGGTGGGCCGTATCTGGCCCCGCGGGCCGTAGCTTGGGGACGCCTGTACTAAACCGTCCCATGTGTAACGTCTGTAGGATTATTTTAATGCGTAGTAGCTCATTAGAATGAGCTAATATGCTAACACGTTTACATGTGTCTGTGTCAGTACTTATTAACTTACAATGGCATTCTTTTCGCATTGTTTCAGTTTCGCAAACTCACTAAAACGTCACCGTGGAGTTATTGGGTCTGTTTAGCTGATCGGAGAGCAAGCTTCCGCAGCTAGTGGGTCCATGACGATGACTTCGGTTTTGTTCCATCGGCCGTTTTTGCAGATTGGAAACAATTAAGATAGGTAAACACAATTTTTTTACAACATCTTTCGTGTCGGTGTATATCTGCGGCTAATTAATGTAAAGATATGTTTTTCTTCTAAAATTTGGTTTAATACCGGTGCGTCCCGGAAGAGTTAGTGCTGCAAGGGGTTCTGGGTATTTGTTCTGTTGCGTTACGGTGCGGCTGTTCTCCCGAAATGTGTTTGTCATTCTTGTTTGGTGTGGGTTCACAGTGTGGCGCGTATTTGTAACAGTGTTAAAGTTGTTTATACGTCCACCGTCAGTGTGACCTGTATGGCTGTTGACCATTCACTTGTGTGTGTGAAAAGCCATAGATATTATGTGACTTTAAGGTTTATTGGGGCTCTGTACTTCTCCCTACGTCCGTGTACACGGCGGCGTTTTAGAAAGTCATAAATTGTACTTTTTGAAACCGATACCGATAATTTCCGATATTACATTTGAAAGCATTTATCGGCCGATAATATCGGCAGTCTGATATTATCGGCCATCCCTAATTATTATTAGTGATTGTAATATCAATGTTACAACTTGTTGTTCTTTTTTTCAACTTGTGTCGTTGTTTATTTCATTTTTCTCGTTAAATCCTATGTTTACACAGTGCGGGCTGCACTTCCGGGCTAACATTAGCGCTCCCTCACTCACCCTCTCCTTGTGAAGTGAGAGCTCCATCACTCATTCCCGTCTTCCCCTCTAACCAGTCGTCCTCCTGGGGCTAAAATATCTGACTTAATCATAGCTGATGAGCGTCCACGATTACCTCAGCTCGGCTAAGCCGTGGTGTCGGTGCTCGCGCAAATGTCCCATCGTATTATATACCGCCCCCCCCCCCCCCCCCCCCCCCCGCCCCCGTCTCCGATTGCGAGGTCGGCCCGGCCCTCTCCTGGTTTCTCACCATCAGTGTCGGGAAGCGGCGTGTCATCATGATGTGTCCTTATCGGATATCTGATTCATTATTACCACCGAGTTGGGAATGTTTTGTTTGAATCATCAGTATAAAAGGTTTGGTGGACAAAATTGTTTGAGGACCCTATAAATAACTACTGACCCATGCAGAAGAGGGTTCAATCGGCTCTACTTCTCCCTGCTCCTTTTCAGACATGTCGAATGGTGCGACACGCGATACGTTTCCATGCAACCTGGCAGACCTCGTCCGTATCCGCCGCGCGGCGTTCTATCATTTACAAGGGATGATAGAACACAAGTTGAAATTATAGAAATGTCAATTTTAACAATGCGATCCAATTTAAAGGCCTTTGATGGCCAAACTTTACGGGGGCTGGCCCGTGTCCAAAAGTCTGTCTCGGGTACGTGCTCGTAAATGAAATGTGTATCGTGCTGGATTAAAATGGTCGGTGTGTCACAGCTTGCTATCCCTTACGTCAGGGGTATCAAACCTAAGGCCTGCGGGCCGGATCAGGCACCGCAATCAGGTTTTATCCGGCCCGCGGGATGAGTTTGCCAGGTATAAAAATTAGCCGAAATTTTTGAATGAAAGAAACTGCTTTTCTAAATGTGTCCACTAGATGTCGCAATAGCAATTCTTTGTATCTTTGTAGATGATCCTAAATATGTACAAAATAAACCACACAATGTTAGTGCACCAGTCGAGGAAAATGATCAAACTACATAAATAACATCCTGTAATTTGATTTTGATAGAGATGTCCAATAATGGCTTTTTTGCCGATATCCGATATTGTCCAACTCTTACTTACCGATTCCGATATCAACCGATACCGATATATACAGTTGTGGAATTAACACATTATTATGCCTAATTTTGTTGTGATGCCCCGTTGGATGCATTAAACAATGTAACAAGGTTTCCCAAAATAAATCAACTCAAGTTATGGCAAAAAATGCCAACATGGCACTGCCATATTTAATATTGAAGTCACAAAGTGCATTATTTTTTTTGAACATGCCTCAAAACAGCAGTTTGGAATTTGGAACATGCTCTCCCTGAGAGAGCATGAGGAGGTTGAGGTGGGCAGGGTTGAGGTGGGGGGGTAGGGGGTAGCGGGGGGTGTATATTGTAGCGTCCCAGAAGAGTTAGTGCTGCAAGGGGTTCTGGGTATTTGTTCTGTTGTGTTTATGTTGTGCTACGGTGCGGATGTTCTCCCGAAATGTGTTTGTCATTCTTGTTTGGTGTGGGTTCACAGTGTGGCGCATATTTGTAACAGTGTTAAAGTTGTTTATACGGACACCCTCAGTGTGACCTGTATGGCTGTTGACCAAGTATGAATTGCATTCACTTGTGTGTGTGTGAAAAGCCGTAGATAATATGTGACTGGGCCGGCACGCAAAGGCAGTGCCTTCAAGGCAATATTGTTGTCTGGGTGGAAATCAGGAGAAATTCGGGAGAATGGTTGCCCCGGGAGATTTTCGGGAGGGGCACTGAAATTCGGGAGTCTCCCGGGAAAATCGGGAGGGTTGGCAAGTATGACTGGGAGACGCAAATGCTCTGTACTTCTCCCTATGTCCGTGTACCACTCCGTACAGCTGCGTTTTAAAAAGTCATACATTTTACTTTTTGAAACCGATACCGATAATTTCCGATGTTACATTTTAAAGCATTTATCGTCCGATATTATCGGACATCTCTAGATTTTGATATTATTTACCGAAAAAGTATAGGGGAAAAAAAGCAAGAATGCTTATCCATGTCCCGCCCCTGATTTACAATCAACTTATATGTTGGTTCTATATGTTGGTTATATAGTCCAAGTTTCAACAGCAGATTTGATGGATACGTGACAATTTCAGAACAAGAATAACAAATGCTTGAAAACACTTTGTCAACAGCATTGAGCGACCATGAGATTAGCTCCATCTTGCCTGGGTATCTTTCGTCTTCTGAAGGCTTGTCTGGTGTGTTATGTCCCTTATTCCACAGTGAGTTATTTTGCACCTGTGTACCTCAGTTGAGATGGTCCAAACAACTAGTCATGTTTTTGTTTAAACATTTTTACCACAAGGTTGAACACTCTCAGGCGAGAAGACAGTTTAATTTCAGTTTCACCCCCACTATAGATAACGTTTGAGCCTTGAATGTGGAATTTACTATGTTATGTTTGAATTTCAGGACACCCCTGAGTTCATGTGGACCATCTCTGAGTGAAAACAGACTCTGTATATTTGCAGGTAGAGCCCTTTGTGAGGCCATAAACATAACTTGAAGGCTCCTGTATTGGATTATGTCATGTAGTTTAAGAAAATTACTCATTATTCCACAGTGAGTTCTTTTGCACCTGTGTCCCACAGTTGAGATAGTCCAAACAACTAGTCATGTTTTTGATGGTTTCCCAATTTTTTTTACCGCAAGGTTGAACACTCTTAGGCTAGAAGACAGTTTAATTTCAGTTTCGCCCCCGCTATAGATAACATTTGAGCCTTGAATATGGAAATCACTATGTTATGTTTGAATTTCAGGACACCCCTGAGTTCATGTGGACCATCTCTGAGTGAAAACAGACTCTGTATATTTGCAGGTAGAGCCCTTTGTGAGGCCATAAACATAACTTGAAGGCTACTGTATTGGATTATGTCATGTACTATAAGAAAATTACTCAATATGAACAGTATGTGCTCTATATGGGGCATAATGTATAATTCTAATTGCCTTTTTCTGGAGCTTAAATAGCGGTTCAATAGCGTCCCTGTAGGTGTGCCCCCAAATTTATCACAATATGTCCAAAAAGAAAAGTAGGAAGACGCAGAGATTATAATTGAACATTTTTTTAAAGGCCTACTGAAAGCCACTACTACCGACCACGCAGTCTGATAGTTTATATATCAATGATGAAATCTTAACATTGCAACACATGCCAATACGGCCGAGTTAACTTATAAAGTGCAATTTTAAAATTCCCGCCACACTTCCGGTTGAAAAACTCCTTTGGATATGATTTATGCGCGTGACGTCACAAAATCCACGGAAGTGGTCGTACCCCATCGACCCTGTACAAAAACCTCTTGTTTTCTTCGACAAAATTCCACAGTATTCTGGACATCTGTGTTGGTGAATCTTTTGCAATTTGTTTAATGAACAATGGAGGCTGCAAAGAAGAACGTTGTAGGTGGGATCGATCGGTGTATTAGCGGCTAAGTACAATACTTACAGCAACACAACAAGGACTACTTACTACGCCTAGCCGATGCCTGCCGCCAAACCCACGGATGAAGTCCTTCGTCGTGCCGTCGATCGCTGGAACGCAGGTGAGCACGGCTGTTGATGGGAAGATGAGGGCTGGCTGGCGTAGGTGGAGTGCTAATGTTTTTATCATAGTTCTGTGAGGTCCGGTTGCTAAGTTGCTAAATTAGCCTTAGCGTCGTTAGCAACAGCATTGTTAAGCTTTACCAGGCTGAGAATTTTTAACCGTGTAGTTACATGTACATGGTTTAATAGTATTGTTGATCTTCTGTCTATCCTTCCAGTCAGGGGTTTATTTCTTTTGTTTCTATCTTCATTTGAGAACGATGCTATCACATTAGCTCAGTAGCTAAGTGTGTCACCGATGTATTGTCGTGGAGATAAAAGTCACTTTAAATGTCCATTTCGCGTGCTCGACTCTCATTTTCAAGAGGATATAGTATCCGAGGTGGTTTAAAATACAAATCCGTGATCCACAATAGAAAAAGGAGAGAGAGTGGAATCCAATGAGCCAGCTTGTACCTAAGTTACGGTCAGAGCGAAAAAAGATACGTCCATCACTGCCTCTCCAGTCCTTCACTGTAACGTTCCTCATCTACGAATCTTTCATCCTCGCTCAAATTAATGGGGTAATCGTCGCTTTGTCGCTCCGAATCTCTCGCTCCATTGTAAACAACGGGGAATTGTGAGGAATACTAGCTCCTGTGACGTCACGCTACTTCCGGTACAGGCAAGGCTTTTTTTTATCAGCGAGCAAAAGTTGCGAACTTTATCGTCGATTTTCTCTACTAAATCCTTTCAGCAAAAACATGGCAATATCGCGAAATGATCAAGTATGACACATAGAATGGATCTGCTATTCCCGTTTAAATAAAAAAAAAAATCATTTCAGTAGGCCTTTAAAGTAATTTGCCAAAGTACTGCAAAAAGCACGACATGCATACTGCTGTATTTACAAAAAGGTCGTATTTTTCCATGTAATAAAGGTGGCTATGTTTTTGCAGCTTGTTATCCTGTACGCACGCACGCACATTTTTTAATCAATTCTCGTCTCCGCTGTCAATCCATATCTTGTATCTTTTGGCCGGCTGATGTGAACAACGTCGGGCCTGCGCGGCAACCCGACACTTGATGTATTTCACTGGTGTCAAAGTGTCAGAATGAAGTGCTGCCCGCTCGGCCGGTTTCTCCTCTCCTTTCGCCCGGGTGTAGCTCCGGTTTCACTTGCCTGTAACTGTTACGATTAAACACGCCGTGGTCTGGCGTGCACGATGCCGCCGCGTTTCCCAATGCAACGTACCACAAAACCTAAATGATCATAACAAAGCGGCACAGAGGCAAGAATTAAAGCCGCGTTCGTCGGGCATACGTGCTCAGGTGACCAGCAAGTGTAATTAGGAGGTGTCCCTTATCCGCGGCCACTTTCTCCCCTTCACCGTGAGCTTTGGCACGAGTGGCAGAGAGGGTCAGTGTTTAATAATGAACAGGTCGAGCCGGCTGTAAGGGATACATGCACCTGCTTGATGCATCAGTCAATTACCTAATTAGAACGCTCCCACAAGGGGGAAAGCCAATACCTCATCCCGGAGCTGCAAGACAACCCATGTGAATGGCGGCGCTCGCGAGGGCTAACAGATACCTGTGTGTGTGCATGCGTGTGAGAACAAGGAGTAGCGAGGGAAGGGAGGGCGCTGGGGGCGGGGGGGGGGGGGGGGGGGGGGGGGCGTCCATCCATCCGTGCAGGGCCGTATTTCCTAGCCCGGATCAGGTAGCAAAGGACGCTCATGGGAAATTGTGCTCTTTGCCGCCGCGATCACATGACAATCCGTGCTCGAACCGTCGCCATTCATGCCGGCGAGAGAATGTGATCTTTTGGCGGACACGTGACGTTTTTTTTTTTTTCCATGTCCTTGTACGGACAAAAGCGAGATGCGAGGTATAGAGTCCGGTAGAGATGGTGGAAGTGTCATTGAGTCGGGACGTACGAGTGCTCCCGGCAAATGCGGAGCTGCGGTTATATTAAGGCAGGGGTGTTGAACTCGTTTTCATTGAGGGACGTTTTTAACAGTGAGTAATCAATGAATATACATGTACATACAAACAGATATATATATATATATATACACTACCGTTCAAAAGTTTGGGGTCATCCAAACAGTTTTGTGGAATAGCCTTCATTTCTAAGAACAAGAATAGACTGTCGAGTTTCAGATGAAAGTTCTCTTTTTCTGGCCATTTTGAGCGTTTAATTGACCCCACAAATGTGATGCTCCAGAAACTCAATCTGCTCAAAGGAAGGTCAGTTTTGTAGCTTCTGTAACGAGCTGAACTGTTTTCAGATGTGTGAACATGATTGCACAAGGGTTTTCTAATCATCAATTAGCCTTCTGAGCCAATGAGCAAACACATTGTACCATTAGAACACTGGAGTGATAGTTGTTGGAAATGGGCCTCTATACACCTATGTAGATATTGCACCAAAAACCAGACATTTGTAGCTAGAATAGTCATTTACCACATTAGCAATGTATAGAGTGTATTTCTTTAAAGTTAAGACTAGTTTAAAGTTAACTTCATTGAAAAGTACAGTGCTTTTCCTTAAAAAATAAGGACATTTCAATGTGACCCCAAACTTTTGAACGGTAGTGTATATATATATATATATATATATATATATATATATATATATATATATATATATATATATATATATATATATATATATATATATATATATATATATATATATATATATATATATATATATATATATAATACATTAACAAAATCCCCTGAAGAGCAGGGAAACCTGCGAAACAGGCTTGTAGGGATGAAATAGCCTCTGTGTTATACATTAACAACATATTTTTTCATAAGCTGCAAAAAAAACATCCATCCATCCTTTTACTACCGCTTGTCCTGTTCGATTTAAATTTTATTTTAAAAACTGGCAGCTCAGTCACCAGAATTTTATGGTAAAAGCAGTGGGTTTTTTACAGCATATAAACAAATTTAATAAATAGAAAAAGGGTGTATCCCGTCTTCCGCCCGAATGCAGCTGAGATAGGCTCCAGCACCCTCCGCGACCCCAAAAGGGACAAGCGGTAGAAAATGGATGGATGGATGGATGGATGGATAAACAATGCCGCTGTTTTTAGAGGTAAAATTCAAGCAACAGAGCTGCCAGTTTGTTTGTTTTTACCCTAAAATGTTGTTGTTTTAATGGTTTTTTTTGGTTGTTTTTTAATGTTTTAGTGCAGGGGTTCCCATACTATCCGGCCCACCAGCATCCAAAATCCACTGAAAGTCCCAAGTTAAAAAAAATAAAAATAAAAAATCAATATATATATATATTTTATTTTTTTATTATTATTTCATTTTTTATTATTATTTTTTAAAAATCTGTCCTTTGTAATCCATTTTCTACCGATTGTTACTGTCGATGTCTCCCAGCCGCTCAGGCAAATCATATTGTCTAAAAATGCATTTTTCCATCAATAACATGACATCATCGCGCTCTGAAGTTACATATATATATATATATATATATATATATATATATATATATATATATATATATATATATATATATATATATATATATATATATATATATACACACACAGCCCAATGCAGCCCCCCCTGTACAAAAGTTTGGGGACCCCTGTTTTAGTGTCTTACTGTATATGGAAAAAAAATAGTACCGAAGTTGATTTTACGATAAAAAAAACTCAGTCGGCGGAATTCAACCATGAAATCTATTGTCAATTTTACAGTCTACAATTTGATTGTCAAGCAGATATTTAAGTACAGTATTTATCTTTATTCTAACATAAACAATTTTTGGAATACATGATAATATAATATTTTGATTTTAAAGTATTTGAAGTATATTTGTCCATAGTGTTTCTGCTCGAAAAGGATTCTGCATTGATGATTCCAAGCAAGGGTTGTAAGTTTTACAATATAACTAAAATAATTCATACTTACTAAACCGTCCCATGTGTGATGTCTGTAGGAGTATTTTCATGCATATTTGTACGTGCTATCGTAATGTAATCAAGCTAGCTTCATTAGCATTAGCGCATATGCTAAACACGTGTCTTTGTTATATTTATTAACTTACAATGGCATTCTTTTTGTATTGTTTCAGTTTAGTCTTAAAATTCAGTCATACAATTATGACTACATTGGTGAAGCTTGACAGTTTAGTTGAAAAAATATTTACATTAATAATTTTGTTTATATTATTTTATTTTATATCTGATTTTTCATCAGATAGTTATGAGTCCCTTCTTGTGAAGTATATCCATCCATTCATTTCCTACCGCTTGTCCCTTTTGGGGTCGCAAGGGGGTGATTATTTATCTAATCAGCCTGACCTAAGAATGATAATTATGTGTTGAATAAATAATAATGTTTGTGATTAACACATTGCTGCATGTCATTTGATAAGGTTGTAAACTATTTTTACGGTAGATATAAACACTGAATGTGATTAAAATCAAGAGTAAGACGACTAATTCGGTGTTAATGCTTGAGTGGGCCTCCGTAGTGGAAAAGTTGGGCCCTGAGGTCAAAGAGGTTAAGAACTCCTTGTCTAAACAGCTGCCAACAGGAGTGAGCAGCAAGATAAATCTGTATTGCCTACAGTCCGGCATGGGGCCGCATGAGTGCTGCCGACAACTGGGAAGCTGTGGTTCATTGATGGGGAGATGAACTTCAAAATGTACGGTGACATTGTGAAGCAGAAACTGGGCCCCATGTCATTTTTTCCAACATGATAAGACGGGATAGGCACTGGTTCTACCATGTCAACATAAACAGTAGTGACCATATTGAAAATACAAATTGTTCTCGGTGTCTCATCTTAGTACTTAAATAAATGCTGACTCAGCCACCCGTAAAAAAGTGGCTGGCTGTGATATTGCACAAGTAAGCACACAGTCTAGTGTACCATAACATCACATTATGTCCCAATGACTGTAAAGACGAGTGAGGCATTCACAAACCCTAGGAATTATGAGTACAGTGGAACCTCGATTTACAAGACCCTCCTTATACGCACTTTTCGACTTACGAACCAGTTACCGAATAAACTATGCTTTGTTGTACAAACTTTATCTCAGTGTACGTGTCATGATCCGTCATGTTTTGTTATTTTCTGTTAGTTTTGGACTCCCTTAAGGCCTACTGAAATGATTTTTTTAAATTTAAACGGGGATAGCAGATCCATTCTATGTGTCATACTTGATCATTTTGCGATATTGCCATATGTTTGCTGAAAGGATTTAGTAGAGAACATCGACAATAAAGTTTGCAACTTTTAGTCGCTGATAAAAAAAAAGCCTTTCCTGTACCGGAAGTAGCGTGACGTCACAAGTTGAAAGGCTCCTCACATTTCTCCATTGTTTACACCAGCAGCGAGAGCGATTCGGACCGAGAAAGCGACGATTACCCCATTAATTTGAGCCAGGATGAAAGATTTGTGGATGAGGAACGTGAGAGTGAAGGACTAGAGTGCAGTGCAGGATGCATCTTTTTTCGCTCTGGCCGTACTTAGGTACAAGCTGGCTCATTGGATTCCACACTCTCTCATTTTTCTATTGAGGATCACAGATTTGTATTTTAAACCACCTCGGATACTATATCCTCTTGAAAATGAGAGTCGAGAACGCGAAATGGACATTCACAGTGACTTTTATCTCCACGACAATACATCGGCAAAGCACTTTAGCTACGGAGCTAACGTGATAGCATCGTGCTTAAATGCAGATAGAAACAAAAGAAATAAACCCCTGACCTGAAGGATAGACAGAAAATCAACAATACTACTAAACAGGGACCTGTAACTACACGGTTAATGCTTTCCAGCTTGGCGAAGCTTAACAATGCTGTTGCTAACGACGCCATTGAAGCTAACTTAGCAACGGGACCTCACAGAGCTATGATAAAAACATTAGCGCTCCACCTACGCCAGCCAGCCCTCATCTGCTCATCAACACCCGTGCTCACTTGCGTTCCAGCGATCGACGGAAGGACGAAGGACTTCACCCGATCATCCGTGCGGTCGGCGGCTAGCGTCGGATAGCGCGTCTGCTATCCAAGTCAAAGTCCTCCTGGTTTTGTTGCTACAGCCAACCGCTAATACACCGTTCCCACCTACAACTTTCTTCTTTGCAGTCTCCATTGTTCATTAAACAAATTGCAAAAGATCCACCAACACAGATGTCCAGAATACTGTGGAATTTTGAGATGAAAACAGGGCTTTTTTGTATTGGATTCAATGGTGTCCGAATACTTCCGTTTAACTATTGACGTCACAACGCATACGTCATCATATATAGACGTTTTCAACCGTAAGTTTAGCGGGAAATTTAAAATTGCACTTTATAAGTTAACCCGGCCGTATTGGCATGTGTTGCAATGTTAAGATTTCATCATTGATGTATAAACTATCAGACTGCATGGTCGGCATACTTGCCAACCTTGAGACCTCCAATATCGGGAGGGGGCGTGGTCTGGGGGGCGTGGCTAAGGGCGTGGTTAAGAGGAGAGTATATTTACAGCTAGAATTCACCAAATCAAGTATTTCATGTAATATATATATATATATATAATGTATATATATATATATATATATATATATATATATATATAAATATATATATATATATATATATATATATATGTATGAAATACTTGACTTTCAGTGAATTCTAGCTATATATATATATGTTTTATTATTTTAATTTTATTATACATATAAATAAAAGACATACTTGAATTTCAGTGTTCTGCAGGCTATCCAGTAGGTGGCAGTATTGTCCTGTTTAAGAGTGTCACAACATTGCGGTTTACGGCAGACAAACTGCTTTACGGTAGACTAAACGTGACTGCTGTTGTTGTGTGTTGTTACCGCGCTGGAGGACGTTAATGAAACTGCCTAACAATAAACCCACATAAGAAACCAAGAACTCTCTCTCCTTGTTGTGCACTCTACTCTCTAAAAGCCGTAGATGTTATGACGTCATTGGGCAGGCAAGCTGCTGGGAAAGCGGACGTGAGAACGGCTGTCCCCACTCAGGTCCGCATTGAGCTGGAGGGGGCGTGGCCTACAGCTCCGGCTGAATACCGGGAGTTTGTCTGGAGAAAATCTCTGCCGGGAGGTTGTCGGGAGAGGCGCTGAATACCGGGATTCTCCCGCTAAAAACGGGATGGTTGGCAAGTATGATGGTCGGTAGTAGTGGGTTTCAGTAGGCCTTTAGTTCCTGTTTGTGCACTTCTGGGTTTGTTGTAGTTTCCATGGGGATTAATTGGGTTCACCTGCCTCTGGTTAGTGGTCGGCACGCTCACTTATTGTCGACCACTAATCAGAGAGCTATTTATTCA